>NC_092390.1:2662722-2980222 GCF_030028105.1 Mobula birostris | reverse complement strand
ACAATACAGAATATATAATGGATTACATTTTCCTCCATTTTGCTTTAATATCATACCCCTAAAACAAACCTCCCCCCCACCCGCCCTCCCTGAACATATCATGGCAGCTAATATATTTACAACACAACAATTCACAAATACAAGTATGGACATTTCACAACCATACCCCCACACTACTTCAAGACGATGGCTCCCACACATCTGCAACATGTCAGATGGTCCAAAATACACTCATATTTACAATTCATCAACCACCCTGTGAGGTAAATTATAAGCGTGTTAAATGGGAGGCAACTTCCCAAGTACAATCAAATGCCCTCAACTAGTAGGTAATTCTTTAAGACTCTGAAAATATGATAAGAAAGGTCCCCATTTCAAATAGAACTTTTTCACAGACCCCCTCAAAGTGAATTTAATCTTTTCTAATTTCAGAAGAAACATTACATCTTCTAACCAAGCAACAGCAGTTGGGGGAGTGGCAGATTTCCAAACCAGCAAAATTCTCCTACAGGCCAATAGCGATGTAAATGCAATGATATCCGACTGGCTTGCATTTAAACCCAAATCATCATCTGCCGCACCAAATACAGCTATAAGCGGGCAAGGTCTCAGTGTCACGCCCAAAACCTCACTGATAATTTTAAAAACCAGTGCCTAATAGCCATCAAGGCCGTGGTTTAATGTTAATCAGTGCTTATCAACTAGTGTAACCATTCAGTCACAGTAACCGTGCCCAAAATTATGAAGGTAGAACATAATACATACCACAGTACAGCTGAGTACATGCCCTTTGGCCCACAATGATGTGCTAACTTTTCAGACTCAGATGTATTAATCCCATGCACATTGAAACACACAGTGAAATATATCATTTGCATTAACAACCAATACACCCAAAGGTGTGCTTGGGGCAGCCCGCAAGTGTCGCACACATTCTGGCGTCAACGTAACATGCCCATGATACTCAGCAGAACAACACAGAGCACACCAAGTGTTAAAACAACAGCAGAATAAGCCCCTTTCCCTCCTCCCACATACACAGTCCTCTAATTCCAGAACAGGCCCTCTTCAGCCTCTAGACTCCAGTGGACTCATGTACTTACACAATCTGGACCTCGATTGCACCAGCAGATTCAAAGGGACTCTGAGTAGCAGGCCTTAACTGGACTTCTGATCCACACCTCTGATGGGCATTCGGCCTTCGATCCGGACCTCCGATCAGAATTCCGCCTTCAATCCGGACCTCCGATCGGCATTCCGCCTTCAATCCGGACCTCCGATCGGTATTTGGTCTTCAATCCGGACTTCTGATCGGCATTCGGCCTTCAATCCAGACCTCCAACTGGTATTCCGCCTTCAATCCGGACCTCCGATTGGTATTTGGTCTACGATCCAGACCTCTGACCAGCATTCCGCCTTCAATCCGGACCTCTGACCAGCATTCCGCCTTCAATTCGGACTTCTGATCGGAATTTGGACCTCCGATCGGCCTTCAGCCTTTGATCTTTTGATATCAACCCAAGACTGGCAGATGGTGAAGAATCATCTTGGATGAGGGCCCAAACTCCAGGCTTCAAACACTGGATTCACCAGTGACACATTCCCAAAAAATGCAGATTGAAGGCTTCCTGAACATTGATACATTTTCTCAATGTAAACTGTTAACCAAAATATCTTGATCCTATATCAATGATATTGACTAAAATTTAGAACTTTAGTTAGATTTGGTAAGGCTAACTGACTACTAACTTACAGAAATATAAAAGGTTCTTCTTGGGGTGAAGGAGAATGAGAGGTGACATGATAGAAGTGTGCATATAAGACGATAGGAGGACAGACAGCACTCCTTTCCCCAGGGTGGTCATGGTTAATACCAGATGATGTTCTCAACCAGAACAGAAGATGGTGTAGCGTAGCTTGGCACAGGGTGGGTGTCAGAGGCATGTTTTTTGTGAGGAGTGGTGGATGTGTGGTACACATTGCCAGGGGTGGTGGAAAAGGAGAGACTCTTAGACAGGTACATGGATGATAGAAGAATTGAACGATATGTGGGAGGGTTGGGTTAGATTGAACTTAGAGTAGGTTAGAGGGTTGGCACAACATTGTGGGCTGAAAGGCCTGTACTGTGCTGTAATGTTCCACGTTCTATCTGATGGTAAATCTAGTCAAGCTTATTGTCACATACACAAGTGTGGTGAGGTACAATGAAAAACATTCTACAGCAGTATCACAGACACGTAGAATCAGGCAGCACACAGATCACACATTATACAAAATGGAAAACAGGACTCTTCCAGACAAGACAGTCATGCCAAATACTAAACAAGTCCATGGTGGTGCAAGAGACGGCCTGTGCTGATCGGTTTTGCAGGTCACTTCAAGAACTTAATGGCTGTACAATCTAATAATTTGCAGCTGTGGGGTTTGTAGTGTTCAAGTTTATTTTTACAGCTGTAGTGCAAGCTGGTTTAGTCATAAAGCCAAAAAGAGAAGGGTGTAACACTGCCTATACACCCTGCAGTCCATTAAGCAGCCTTCCACGGCCATGTTACAGAAACACGCTCTGTGTTTACCTCAGTCAAGCTTTGGAAAGTAACATCATTATCTACCAGCAAGAAAAACTGTGGTGTTGCTGTAATTCCTGCTTTGGAGTTTACTAATGTTCGAAATGTAACCATGTGGTTATCATGTGCTTCTCAAACCCTTTGCTGAGCTCTCTGGCACTAGCCTACTCCTTCGGAAATGGGAGATTCCGCCTAGAAAAATAACATTGCAGGTGTGGGAAATCTCTCAAAGCTGCAGTGTCCACCCTACTTTGCATTGGGTTTAAAATTTAACTGCTGAAGTTTAACATTACAGTGTGTGTATATTTAATCAAACTACTCTGCTCTGGAATTTCCTTCCTTAACCAGTCATTTCCTTCTCTAAGACTCTCCTTAAAGCCTGCCTCTTTGATCATCTGTCCCAGCGTCACTGAGAGAGTGGATTGAGCTGCCAGTGCAACCTCATTTCACAGTTTAAGAGAAGTTTGGATGAGTACACAGATAGGAGGGCTGTGCAGGGCTGTGTCTAGGTACAGGTCGGCGAGACTAATAATTCAATACAGACAAGATGGGCTGGAGACTGTGTCTGTACTCTAGTGCTCTGTGAGTCTGGCTGAGGCTCAGAGTGGTAATCCACTTGCTTTTGTGACACAAGATTGTGAGTTTGATGCACAAAGAAGACGAGGGAGCTGAGGCAATGCAGTCTCTAATGATGCAGCTTACAGCTGAGGCTTGGGCTGGCAAGCCAGAGGCAAAGTTCAAGTTCCATCATAGAAGTTGCTGTGTTGAAAGCTTTCTTTCAGAAACAGACAACTAATTGAGTCAAAGAACAGAAACAGGCCCTTTGGCCCATCTGGTCTGAGCTGAACTATTAACTTGCCGAGTCCCATCAACCTGCGAGTTCAGAGCCCTCCTTACCCCTCCCATCCGAGTACTTGCCCAGACTTCTCCTAAGTGCTGCAATCAAACCCACATCCAATTTTTGCTGGCAGCTCATTCCACACTCTCATCACCCTCTGAGTGAAGAAGTTCCCCAACATGTTCCCCTTAACCATTTCACCTTTCACCCTTAACCCACGACCTCATCGAAACTGAGCAGAAAAAGACAGTTTGCACTTACCCTATCTACACCCGTCATAATGTAGAAGGGTTGTTCTGGGGGTGAGGGGGAGCGAACGAGAATTTGGAGGGAATAAAATAGAATTAACTTAGCATCAGTTTAAACTCATTCGGCTGAACGGCCTACTTCAGTGCCCTCTAACTCTGTTCCAAAGTCAAGTTTATGTTCAAGTGCAAGTGTACACAAGTACAATTTTTAAAATATTAGCAGGATTATCATGGACTTATTGCATTATATCAGTCGCATTCAATAACTGGCTGTGGTTGATCACAGATGCTGCATCCTGGCTGTCTGGATATGCGAACCAGGTCAGTACGATATGGAGAGCGAACTGTTGCCCGTGCAGCAGACTCTCCCTCTCCACGCAGCTGATGAATCTAAAGGAACAGCTAAGACCGATACAGTTTGACATCAGCATCGTTGCAGGAGTTGCCAGTCAGTGTTGAACTCAACGTAGGACTGCCGCGGAGAAGCGGATGAGTTAGAGCGTGGATCAGTACTTGGAGCTATGTTGTTGTGGCCATTACAGAGACTTGGATGGCTCAGGGACAGGAATGGTTACTTCGAGTGCCAGGCTTTAGATGTTTCAGAAAGGACAGGGAGGGAGGCAAAAGAGGTGGGGCGTGGCACTGTTGATCAGAGATAGTGTCACGGCTGCAGAAAAGGAGGAAGTCATGGAGGGATTGTCTACGGAGTCTCTGTGGGTGGAAGTTAGAAACAGGAAGGAGTCAATAACTCAACTGGGTGTTTTTTATAGACCACCCAATAGTAACAGGGACATCGAGGAGTAGATAGGGAGACAGATTCTGCAAAGGTGTAATAATAAAAGGATTGTCATGGTGGGAGATTTTAATTTCCCAAATATTGATTGGCATCTCCCAAGAGCAAGGAGTTTAGATGGGGTGGAGTTTGTTAGGTGTGTTCAGGAAGCTTTCCTGACACAATATGTAGATAAGCCTACAAGAGGAGAGACTGTACTTGATCTGGTATTGGGAAATGAACCTGGTCAGGTGTCAGGTCTCTCAGTGGGAGAGCATTTTGGAGATAGTGATCATAATTCTATCTCCTTTACCTCAGCATTGGAGAGGGATAGGAACAGACAAGTTAGGAAAGTGTTTAATTGGAGTAAGAGGAAATATGAAGCTATCAGGCAGGAACCTGGAAGCATAAATTGGGAACAGATGTTCTCAGGGAAATGTACGGCAGAAATGTGGCCAATGTTTGGGGATATTTGCGTGGCATTCTGCATAGGTACGTTCCAATGAGACAGGGAAAGGATGGTAGGGTACAGGAACCATGCTGTACAAAGGCTGTTGAAAATCTAGTCAAGAAGAAAAGAAAAGCTCACAAAAGGTTCAAAAAACTAGGTAACGATACAGATCTAGAGGATTATGAGGCTAGCTGGAAGGAGCTTAAGAATGAAATTTGGAGAGCCAGAATTGCCATGAGTAAAGAAAATCCCAAGGCATTCTATAAGTATGTGAACAGCAAGAGGATAAGACATGAGCGAATAGGACCAATCAAGTGTGACAGTGGAAAAGTGTGTATGGAACCGGAGGAGATAGCAGATGTAAATGAATACTTTGCTTCAGTATTACGGAAAAGGATGTTGGCGATTGTAGGGATTTACAGTGGATTTAAAAGCTTGAGCATATAGACATTAAGGAAGAGGATGTGCTGGAGCTTTTGGAAAGAATCAAATTGGATAAGTCTCCGGGACCAGACGAGATGTACCCTAGGCTACTGTGGGAGGCAAGGGAGGAGATTGCTGAGCCTCTGGCTATGATCTTTGCATCATTAATAGGGATGGGGAGGTTCTGGAGGATTGGAGGGTTGCAGATGTTGTTCCCTTATTCAAGAAAGGGAGTAGGGATAGCCCAGGAAATAATAGACCAGTGAGTCTTACTTCAGTGGTTGGTAAATTGATGGAGAAGATCCTGAGAGGCAGGATTTATGAACATCTGGAGAGGCATAACATGATTAGGAATAGTCAGCATGGCTTTGTCAATGGCAGGTTGTGCCTTACGAGCCTGACTGAAATTTTTGAGGATGTGACTAAACACGTTGATGAAGGTAGAGCAGTAGATGTAGTGTATATGGATTTCAGCAAGGCATTTGACAAGGTACCCCATGAAAAGCTTATTGAGAAAGTAAGGATGCATGGGATCCGAGGGGACATTGCTTTGTGGATCCAGAACTGGCTTGCCCACAGAAGGTGGTTGTAGACGGGTCATATTCTGCATGGAGGTTAGTGACCAGTGGTATGCCTCAAGGATCTGTTCTAGGACCCTTACTCTTCATGATTTTTATAAATGACCTGGATGAGGAAGTGGAGGGGTGGGTTACTAAATTTGCTGATGACACAAAGGTTGGGGGTGTTGTGGATAATGTGGAGGGCTGTCAGAGGTTACAGCTGGACATTCATAGGATGCAAAACTGGGCTTAGAAGTGGCAAATGGAGTTCAACCCAGATAAGTGTGAGGTGGTTCATTTTGGTAGGTCAAATATGATGGCAGAATATAGCATTAATGGTAAGACTCTTGGCAGTGTGAAGGATCAAAGGGATCTTGGGGTCTGAGTCCATAGGACACTCAAAGCTGCTACGTAGGTTGACTCTGTGGTTAAGAAGGCATATGGTGTATTGGCCTTCATCAATCGTGGGATTGAGTTTAAGAGCTGAGAGGTAATGTGACAGCTATATAGGAGCCTGGTCAGACCCTCTCGGTTCTGGTTACCTCACTACAGGAAGGATGTGGAAACTATAGAAAGGGTGCAGAGGAGATTTACAAGGATGTTGCCTGGATTGAGGAGCATGCCTTATGAGAATAGGTTGAGTGAACTCAGCCCTTTCTCCTTGGAGCGGCGGAAGAATGGAGGTGACCCGATATAGGTGTATAAGATGATGAGAGGCATTGATCGTGTGGACAGTCAGAGGCTTTTTCCCAGGGCTGAAATGGCTAACACGAGAGGGTACTGTTTTAAGGTGCTTGGAAGTAGGTACAGAGGAGACGTCAGGGGTAAGTTTTTTTACTCAGAGTGGTGAGTGCATGGAATGGGCTGCCGGTGACGGTGGTGGAAGCAGATACAATAGGGTCTTTTAAGAGACTCATGGATAGGTACATGGAGCTTAGAAAAATAGAGGGCTATGGGTAACCCTAGATAATTTCTAAAGTAGGTACATGTTCGGCACAGCATTGTGGGCCGAAGTGCCTGATTTGTGCTGTATGTTTTCTATGTTTCTCTGATATAAAGAGGAGTTCTGTCATCTTCACCAGTGTGCTGGCAAATAGCTGAGTCAATGTGACCACAGCAGATAATCTGTCATTGTCACACAGCTGAACATGGCAGTCTGCTGTGTACAAACGTGTTACAGTGACTGGACAGAAATCACTTCGAGGCATTGCAGAAACTACTTTAAAATGCAAATCATTTTCTTTGTTGCTTGATCTTCTGCTTCTGAACTGAGTAAGCATTTGCACTCTTAATCAGAGTAACCCTCACAAAACGCTGGAGGAACTCAGCAGGTCAGGCACCATCTATGGAAAGCAATAAATGGCCAATGTTTCGGGCTGAGGCCTTTCATCGGGACTAGTTGGGAAGGAGGAAGAAGCCAGAATATGAAGGTGGGGTGAGGGGAAAGGAGTACAAGCGGGGTGGTGACTGGTGAAGCCTGGTGGATGGGGCGGGGGGTAGGAGGTGAGGTGACAGATAGAAAAGCTAAAGGGCTGGAGAAGAAGGAACCTGATAGGAGAGCAGAGTGGACCATGGGAGAAAGGGAGGGAGGAGGGGCATCGGGAGAGATGATAGGCAGGTGAGAAGGAGAGAAGAGTTAAGAGGTGAGCCATAGTGGGAAATGGAAGAAGAGGGAAGGAAAAATTAGCCAAAGTGAGAGAAATAGATGTTCATGCCCTCAGGTGAAATGTGAGGCTCTGTCAGCCTAGGCCGTGGCCTTAGAGTTGAGTATATGCAGAATGCCAAGGACTTTTGTGGTGTGAGTTACTTCTTTAAAAGAAAAGATATTTCATTCTACTTTAATAAATGTGGCCCCAATGGGTTGGTTACTCAAACTATGAACAATGAAGAACAGGCTCCTGACTGTACAGAACATTGAAGTTGAAATAGCAAAACTACAATTAATTTCATTCTCCTTTGTGTAAAAGTGCAGCCAATATTCTGAAACATAAACAGAAGTATTGGAAGAACTCAGCCATTCAAGCAGTACCTGTGGAATGAGAATCAGTCAACGTTTCAGAACCTAAAACTGGCTTCACTTCCCACAGATGCTGTATGACCAGCAGAGTTCTTCCAACATTTTGTTTACATTTCAGATTCGAGCATCGCTGGTTTTTTGAGGATGTAACTAGTAGAGTGGATAGGGGAGAACCAGTGGATGTGGTATATTTGGATTTTCAAAAGGCTTTTGACAAGGTCCCACACAGGAGATTAGTGTGCAAACTTAAAGCACACGGTATTGGGGGCAAGGTATTGATGTGGATAGAGAATTGGTTAGCAGACAGGAAGCAAAGAGTGGGAATAAACGGGACCTTTTCAGAATGGCAGGCAGTGACTAGTGGGGTACCGCAAGGCTCAGTGCTGGGACCCCAGTTGTTTACAATATATATTAATGACTTGGATGAGGGAATTAAATGCAGCATCTCCAAGTTTGCGGATGACACGAAGCTGGGCGGCAGTGTTAGCTGTGAGGAGGATGCTAAGAGGATGCAGGGTGACTTGGATAGGTTGGGTGAGTGGGCAAATTCATGGCAGATGCAATTTAATGTGGATAAATGTGAAGTTATCCACTTTGGTGGCAAAAATAGGAAAACAGATTATTATCTGAATGGTGGCCGATTAGGAAAAGGGGAGGTGCAACGAGACCTGGGTGTCATTATACACCAGTCATTGAAAGTGGGCATGCAGGTACAGCAGGCGGTGAAAAAGGCAAATGGTATGCTGGCATTTATAGCAAGAGGATTCGAGTACAGGAGCAGGGAGGTACTACTGCAGTTGTACAAAGCCTTGGTGAGACCACACCTGGAGTATTGTGTGCAGTTTCGGTCCCCTAATCTGAGGAAAGACATCTTTGCCATAGAGGAAGTACAAAGAAGGTTTACCAGATTGATTCCTAGGATGGCAGGACTTTCATATGAGGAAAGACTGAATGAACTGGGCTTGTACTCGTTGGAATTTAGAAGATTGAGGGGGGATCTGATTGAAACGTATAAAATCCTAAAGGGATTGGACAGGCTAGATGCAGGAAGATTGTTCCCGATGTTGGAGAAGTCCAGAACGAGGGGTCACAGTTTGAGGATAAAGACGAAGCCTTTTAGGACCGAGATTAGGAAAAACTTCTTCACACAGAGAGTGGTGAATCTGTGGAATTCTCTGCCACAGGAAACAGTTGAGGCCAGTACATTGGCTATATTTAAGAGGGAGTTAGATATGGCCCTTGTGGCTACGGGGGTCAGGGGGTATGGAGGGAAGGCTGGGGCGGGGTTCTGAGTTGGATGATCAGCCATGATCATAATAAATGGCGGTGCAGGCTCGAAGGGCCGAATGGCCTACTCCTGCACCTATTTTCTATGTTTTCTATGTCTATGTTTTCTTTGTTCCCAATGTTTAATCAGCTCTCCTGTGGTCTGAGACTGCACCTTGAATACATTTTCCAGGTGTACGATCAATGCTTGAACAAAGTTCACTGATAAATTGTCATTGGTATTGGAAATGAAATTTATACTGATAAAAGCACAAGATACATATGCATTAGATAATGGTGTGTACCATGCGAACCTTAACTACTTTAGGTAGCTATAGATTATACAAAGGAGCAGAGTAGGCCATTTGACCCATGGAGTCTGCTCTGCAATCCACTCATACCTGAGCTATTATCCCTCTCAACACCATCAGGGAAGGTAGATGCGTTTATCAACTAATGCACAGAATCAGAATCAGGTTCATTATCACTGACATTAGATTAGATTATGAGGACACGCAGTCCTCTTTTATTGTCATTTAGTAATGCATGCATTAAAAATATACAATGTTTTTCCAGAATGATATCATAGAAACACATGACAAACTGACTTAAAAACTAACAAAAACCACATAATTGTAACATATAGTTACAACAGTGCAAAGCAATACCGTAATTTGATAAGAACAGACCATGGTACAGTAAAAGTCTCAAAGTCCCTCGAAAGTCCCATCATCTCACGCAGATGGTAAACCTCCAGCATCGCCAACTTGCCGATGCAGCATCCTAGAAGCATCTGACCACAGTCCAACCCCGAGTCCGTCCAAAAACTCCGAGCCTCCAACCAGCTCTCCGACACCAAGCACCAAGCACCATCTCTGCCGAGCGCTTCAACCCCGGCCCCGGCAACAGGCAATAGGCAAAGCCGAGGATTTGGGGACTTCCCTTCCGGAGATTTTCGATCGCACAGTAGCAGTGGCAGCGAAGCGGGCATTTCAGAAGTTTCTCCAGGTGTTCCCCCGTGCTTCTCACGTCTGTCTCCATCAAATCCGGATTGTGCACGGACCCCTAGTTAACACATACGATATTCATTCGGAATGGCCGCAGGCACTGCCATTTTCTCCTCCCTCCTAGACATCTTGTGAAATTTGTTGTTTTGCACCAGCAGTACAATGTAATACATAAAATATACTATTAATTATAATAGGAAGGAGCATAGCTTAATGCAGATTAATCATACTGGGTAATAATGGGTCGCCACACAGCAAGGACGATAAAATGTCACTGCAGCTGGGCCAATTGACAAGAACTTTTGTCAGGATTGGAGAATAATATTCTTGGGGAGAAACAGACCTGTCTGAATCCAATCAAGTTCATTACTACTGCCTTGTATAGTGTGAAATCTGTTGTTTTGCAGCAGTACCGAACAAAGGCATAAAATTACTATAAATGACAAAAGAAAGAAATGGTGCAAAAAGAGGGCATAATAAGAAATGTAACAAGGATTTATTTCACTTTTGGAGAAGACAATAACTACAGGTCATGAATTGGAGTTGATTAAAGTTTGGTGGGGGGGGTTCCCCCACAGAGACATGGAGAGGGTTGTTTCAGTTTTCTTATGTGCACCATTTATCTTCTTTGGCACCTTAGCTGCTGGTCAGTCTATATTCACATTGAGTTTTTTTTTTATAAATTCTACTATATTTCATCATTTTCCTCTAAGTGCCTACAGGAAAATGAATCTCAAGGTAATAGCGCACTGTTGGCATTTTGATAATAAGTGGACTTTGATTTTGGGAAGTCTGGAAGGAGTAGGAGAGGGAGAGATCCCAAGGTAGTGGGGGATGAGAGCAATAACCTGCAAGGCTGTGGATTTAGAACAGAGAAGTGGAATGACCTTAAGGAGGATGATCTTGGTCTTGATGTAGGGCTTCAGCCCCAAGTGTCATCAGTTCCAGTCAAAGTCAATTGGTATATTTAAAATGCAGGTTAGTAGGTTCTTGATTAGTCAGGGCCTCAAAGGTTACGAGGGGAAGGCAGGAGAATGAGGTTGACAGGGATAAAAAAAAATCAGCCATGATTTGAATGTTAGAGAAGACCCAATGGGCCAAATGGCCTAATTTTGCTCCTTTGCCTCATAGTCTCACGGTCTTATGTTGCTCGACCCTCCGAGTTCCTCCAACAGATTGTTTCTAGCTCCATATCCCAGCATCTGCAGTCTTTTCCCTGGCCTTTGATCAGTAGGGGTCTGGGTATTGATTGTCTGGCCTTTGGTCAGTAGGGGTCTGGGTATTGATTGTCTGGCCTTTGGTCAGTAGGGCTCTGTGTATTCATGAGGAATTCTGCAGATGCTGGAGATTCAAGAAACACACATCAGAGTTGTTGGTGAACGCAGCAGGCCAGGCAGCATCTCTAGGAAGATGTACAGTCGACGTTTCTGTGCATTGACTGTCTGGACTTTGATCAGTAGGGGTCTGGGTATTGATTGGCATTCTGTACTGTGCATTTCGGTGACTCTATCCTGATTTCATCAGGTGTCAGGGACATTGGCAAAGCCAGGCTTTGTGGTGCTGAAGAAACGGTACATCTAGAAGATGGAATAGGTCATATAGTCTCCGCATCTGCTCCACTATTCAATGAGACCATGTGTATTCTTATACCTGAGTTTCCATTTCCTGCACTAACCCAATCATCTGATTCAAACCTCAAAGGAAATTTATTATCTAAGTACATATATGTCACCACATACAACCCTGAGATTCATTTTCTAGTGGGCAAACTCAACAAATCCAAAGAATAATAACAATAACCAAATCAATGAAGGACTGCACCAACTTGGGTTTTCAACCATTGTGCAAAGGAAAACAAACTACAAAGACAAAAAGAAAGAAATAATAATAATAATAAATAAGCAATAAATATTGAGAACATGAGATGAAGAGTCCTTAAAAGTGAGTCCATAGGCTGTGGAAACATTTCAATGATAGGGCAAGTTGAATGAGGTTATCCCCTCTGTTTCAAGAGCCTGATGGTTGAGGGCTAATAACTGTTCCTGGGCCTGGTGGTGTGAGTCCTGCAGCTCTTGATGGCAGCAGTGAGAAGAGAGCATGGCTGGTGGGGAGGGTTTTACTCATGATGGACAGGGCCACATCCACTACTTTTATAGGATTTTCCATTTAAGGACATTGGTGTTTCCATACCAGACTGTTGCACTCTCCACTGTACATCTATAGAAGTTTGTCAAAGTTCTAGATTTCATGCTGAATCTTCACAAATTTCTTAGGAAGTACAGGTACTGCTGTGGTTTCGTTGTAATTGTGCTTGCATGCTGGGCCCAGGATTGGGCTGCTGAAATAATAACTGAGGTATTTAAAGTTGCTGACTCTCTCCTTCTCTGATCCTCTGATGAGGACTGGCTCTTGGGCCTCTGGCTTCCTTCTCCTGAAGTCAATAACCTTGCTGACATTGAGTAAGAGGTTGTTGTTATGGAAACACTCAGTCAGATTTTCAGTCTCCCTCCTACATGCTGATTCATCACCACCTTTGATTCAGCCAATGACAGTGGTGTCATCAGCAAACGTGAATACGGCATTGGAGCTGTGCTTAGCCACATAGTCATAAGTGTAAAGTGAGTTGAGCAGGGGACTGAGCACACAACCTTGTGGTGCACCTGTGCTGATGGTGACTGTGGAGGAGATGTTGTAGTCAGTCCAAACTGACTGGGGTCCGCAAGTGAGGAATTTGAGGATCCAATTGCACAAGGAGGTATTGACCCCAAGGCCTTGATGCTTATTGATCAGTTTTGAAGGGATGATGGAATTGAATGCTGAGTTGTAGTCGATAAAGAGCATCCTGATGTATGTATCTTTCGCTGTCCAGATGTTCCAGAGTTGAGGGAAGAGCCGGTGATAAAACATCTGCTGTGGACCTGTCGTACCAGCAACAAATCCCTTAATAAACAAAAATATATCATGGTCACCATTACTCTTGTAAGCGTTATATTACAACTGGTTTAATTATAATTGAATGCAAATCCCACAGCTACTGTGGTAATTTTTCGAAATATGTCTCTAGATTCTTAGTTCACGCATGTGCATTGCCTGAGCAGAAACAAAATTAACTAGAAACTAACACACAGGGACCAATTGGAAACAGAACCAATCAGGAACCAAAGCATAGAGCTCTCTCCCGTTTAGTGACACAAGCGACTGCAGATGCTGGAATCTGGAGCAGGAAAGAAAGATGCTGAAGGAACTCAGTGGGTCAGGAAGCAACAATGGAGCACAGAACATAGACGAGTATATCACTGGAACAGGCCATTCAGCCCACAATATTGTGCTGAACTAGATAAAAAGCAAATCAAAAACCACCAAACATTAATCCCTATCTACACCATGTCCATATCCCTCCATCTTCCGTACATCCACGTGCCGATCTAAATGTCTCTTAAAAGCCTCCAATGTATTTGCCTCTATCACCATATACGGCAGCACATTTCAGGCATTCACCACTCTGAGTGAAAAAACTTACCCCTCACATCCCCGTTGAACCTACCCCCTCTCACCTTCAATGCACGCCCTCTGGTATTAGACAGTTCAACCCTGGGAAACAGATACTCCCTGCCGACTCTGTCTATGACTCTCATAATCTTATAAACCTCTATCAGATCTCCTTTCAGCCTCCGACACTCCAGAGAATACAACCCAGCCTCTCATTATATCACATGCTCTCTAAACCAGGCAGCATCCTGGTGAACCTCTTCTGCACCCTCTCCAAAGCCTCAACATCCTTCCTACATTGGGCTGACCAGAAATGTATGTAATACTGCAGGTGAAAAATGAACAGTTAACATTTTGGGACATTGTCTTCATTCAGTGCCATGTTGAAGTTGTATAAGACATTGGCGAGGCCTAATTTAGAGTATTGAGTGCAGTTTCAGTCACCTGCCTACAGGAAAGAAATAAATAATATTGGATGAGAGCAGAGAAAAATTACATATAGTAGATGTTGCTGGGACTGGAGGACATGAGTTTTAGCACAGCTTGAATAGGTTTGGACTTTATTCCTTTGAATGTAGAAGATTGAGAGGAGATTTTTTTATAGAGGTATACAAAATTATGAGGGGTATAGATAGGGCAAATGCAAGCAGGCTTTTTTCTCTGAAGTTGGGGTGACTACAACTAGAGGTCATGGGTTAAAGGTGAAAGATGAGAAGTTTAAGGGGACCATGAGGGGAAACGCCTTCACTCAGAGGGTAATGAGAGAGTGGAACATTTAAGAGATGTTTGGATTGCACTGCAACTAACCACCAAGTGGGACTACGTAAAGAGAGCTGCCTTTTCAATCTGGTTCGCTATCAAGGTTTAAATCGCAGAGCTTCGCGGCAGTTTCTCAGGGCTGCACTGCAACCAATCACCGAGCGGGATTCTTTAGACAGGGCCAATAAAAGTAGCACAAGTGCAAGCCGAGCGGCCATTCTTTTGAGCGTGCCAGTGTTTAGAGTGGCTTTGGCTCATTAGGCTTGGGCAAGGCTAAGTATCTGGTAAGTTTCCCTTTTGGGTCTTATTTGTTCACTGCTTGTCTGTTAGGGCACAGTTATGGCTCCAGGGGCAGTGGTTTGTTCTGTGTCTGAGATGTGGGAATTCTGGATAACTACACCTGCACTAGGTGCACCGAGCTGCAGCTCCTGAGAGAATGTGTTAAGGAACTGGAGCTGCAGCTTAATGACCTTTGGCTCATGTAAGAGACTGAGTAAGTGATAGACAGGAGTTACAGGAAGGCATGTCACCCCTAGATTGCAGGAGACAGGTAACTGGGTGACTGTCAGGAGAAGGATGGGAAATGCACAGCCAGTGCAGAGAACACCTGTGGCCATTCCCCTCAATAATCAGCTCATAACTTTAGATACTATTGACAGGGATGACCTATGCATCAGAAACCTGGACAACATACCAACGACATCTGAAGGCACTTGAAAAGTTCCATCAACACTGTCTTCTAAACATCTTAAATATCTGCTGGGAAGATAGAAGAACCTACGTCAGCGTGCTAAATGAAGCAAAAACAACATGCATTGAAGCCTACATCATCAAGAACCAACTAAGATGGAGTGGTCATGCTGTTTGGATGAAAGACGAACGTCTGCTGAAACAAGTCTTCTACTCCCAACTTAAAGAAGGCAAATGTAAAAGAGGCGGACAACAGAAGAGATTCAAAGACGTCTTAAAAGCCAACTTGAAGAAATGTAACATCGACATCAACAATTGGAAAACCAAGGCCAAGGACAGGAAACTCCGGCAAGCCATCACCTGAGAAGGAACAGCAAGTTTCGAAGCCAACAGATGTGCAGAATTAGAAGAAAAAAGAAGAAAATGGAAAGAGAGGCAGCAACAACCAAAGCCCGATCTGCCATCTGGAACTACCTGTCCTGAATGCGGAAGAACTTTCAAAGCCAAGACTGGACTCGTAAGCCACTGGAGAGCCCATAAATAGATCAACGGAATGAAGACCATCATCCTTGACCTCGAGGGATAGCCACCACGACGACGATCAGGGAGAAGCCACAGTGACCGGGTCTCTGGCACTGGGTCTGGTGCTGTGGCTCAGAAGAGCAGAGAGGTGAAGAGGACGGCAGTGCAGATAGGAGATTCCATAGTCAGAGAAACAGAGACGAGATTCTGTGGGTGTGATACAGACACCTGGATGGCATATTGCCTCCGAGGTGCCAGGGATCAAGTCCATGATATTCTCAAGGGTCAGGGTGAGCAGCCAGAAGTCTTGGTACATATTGGCAGCAATGAATTGGATAGATATTGTGAGGAGGTCCTGAAGAGAGATTTTAGGGAGCTATATAGAAAGCTGAGAAACAGGATCTCCAGGATAGTAATCTCTGAGATATTGCCTGTACCCTGTGCCAGTGAGAGAAAGAAGAGAATGATTTGGCAGGTGAATGCGTGGCTGAGGAACTGGTGCAGGGCAGGGTTTCAAATTTATGGATCATTGGGATCTCTTGTGGGGAAGGTACAACCAATACAAAAGGGAGAGGTTATGTTTGAGCCAGAGAGGGTCCAATTTCCTTCTGGACAGGTTGGTTACAGTTGCTCAGGTGTGTTTAAACTAATCTGGCAGAGGGATGGGAACCGGAATGATAGTACTGAAGATGACTTAGTTGGTTTACAAATAGAGGCAATGTGTAGTGAGATAGTGAGCAAAGGGAGGCTGATGATAGGGCAAAATTGCAGTCAGCAGGATGAGTTGCAATGTAAAAGGCAGGGAAGATCAAAAAGGGTGAATACAGGACTGAAGGTGTTGTATTTGAATGAGCACAGTATACAGAATATAACCATATAACCATATAACAATTACAGCACGGAAACAGGCCATCTCGGCCCTTCTAGTCCATGCCGAACTCTTACTCTCACCTAGTCCCACCGACCTGCACTCAGCCCATAACCCTCCATTCCCTTCCTGTCCATATATCTATCCAATTTAACTTTAAACGACAACATCGAACCTGCCTCAACCACTTCTGCTGGAAGCTCGTTCCACACAGCTACTACTCTCCGAGTAAAGAAGTTCCACCTCATGTTACCCCTAAACTTTTGCCCTTTAACTCTCAACTCATGTCCTCTTGTTTGAATCTCCCCCATTCTCAATGGAAAAAGCCTATCCACGTCAACTCTATCTATCCCTCTCATAATTTTAAACACCTCTATCAAGTCCCCCCTCAACCTTCTACGCTCCAAAGAATAAAGACCTAACTTGTTCAACCTTTCTCTGTAACTTAGGAGATGAAACCCAGGCAACATTTTAGTAAACCTCCTCCGTACTCTCTCTATTTTATTGACATCTTTCCTATAATTCGGTGACCAGAACTGTACACAATACTTCAAATTTGGCCTTACCAATGCCTTATACAATTTCAACATAACATCCCAACTCCTATACTCAATGCTCTAATTAGTAAAGGCCAGCATACCAAAAGCTTTCTTCACCACCCTATCCACCTTCAGGGAACTATGCACCATTATTCCTAGATTCCTCTGTTCTACAGCATTCTTCAATGCCCTACCATTTACCATGTATGTCCTATTTTGATTAGTCCTACCAAAATGTAGCACCTCACATTTTTCAGCATTAAACTCCATCTGCTATCTTTCAGCCCATTTCTCGAACTGGCTTAAATCTCTCTGCAAGCTTTGAAAACCTACTTCATTATTCACAACGCCACCTATCTTAGTATCATCCGCATACTTACTAATCCAATTTACCACCCCATCATCCAGATCATTAATATATATGACAAACAACACTGGACCCAGTACAGATCCCTGAGGCACACCGCTACACACCGTCCTCCAATCTGACACACAGTTATCCACCACTACTCCCTGGCATCTCCCATCCAGCCACTGCTGAATCCATTTTACTACTTGGATATTAATGCCTAACAATTGAACTAACTAACCTTCCGTGTGGAACCTTGTCAAAGGTCTTACTGAAGTCCATATAGACAACATCCACTGCTTTACCCTCATCAACTTTCTTAGTAACCTCATCAAAAAATTCAATAAGATTTGTCAAACATGACCTTCCGTGCACAAATCCATGTTGACTGTTCCTAATCAGACCCTAATCAGAATAAGGTAGATGAACTAGTAGCACAATTGCAGATTGGCAGGTATGATATTGTAGGCATCACTGAATCATGGCAGAAAGAAGATTATAGCTGGGAGCTTAATGTCCAAGGATACACATGGTATTGAAAGGACAGAGGGGGTGGGGTGGCTCTGTTGGTAAACTATGAAATCAAATCATTAGAAAGAGGTGACATAGGGTCAGAAGGTGATGAATCATTGTAGACAGAGCTAAGGAACTGAAAGGGTAAAAAGACCCTGATGGGAATTACTGTATATACTGACCCCCAACAATGGTAAGGATATGGTCTACAAGTTACAATGGGAGATAGAAAGTGTATGCCAAAACGGCAATTTACAATAGTCATGGAGGATTTCAAATGCAGGTAGATTGGAAAAATCAGGCTGGTGCTGGATTCCAAGAGGGGGAATTTCCAGAATGCTTGTGAGATGGCGTCTTAGAGCAGTTTGCGATGGAGACCACTAGGGAATCAGCAATTCTGGCTTGGGTGTTGTGCAATGAACCAGAATTGATCACAGAACTTAAGGCAAAAGATGCCTTCGGGGCAAGTGATCAGAATATGGTCGAATTCACCCTGAAATTTGAGAAGTTAAAGTCAGATGTATCAGTATTACAGTGGAGTGAAGGAAATTACAGAGGCATGAGAGAGGAGCTGGCCTGAATTGATTGGAAAAGAACACTGGGCAGGGATGATGACAGAGTAGCAATGGCTAGAATTTCTAGAAGCAAGTCGTAGGGCACAGGATATATACATCCAAAGAGGAATAAGTATTCTAAAGGAAAGATGACACAACCGTGGCTAACAAAACCAACATAAAAGCCAAATAGAGGGCATATAACAGAGCAAAAATTAGTGGGAAGTTAGAGGATTAGGAAGCCTTTAAAAACCAACAGATGGTGCCTAAAAAGAGTCATTAAGGAAAAGTTGAAATATGAAAGTAAGCTAGCCAATAATATTACAGAGGATACAAAAAGTTTCGTCAGATGCATAAAGTGTAAAAGAGAGGCAAGAGTAGATATTGGACCACTGGAAAACAATGCTGGAGAGCTAGTAAAGGGAGACAAACTGAATAAGTATTTTGCATCAGTCTTCACTTTGGAAGACGCTAGCAGTGTGGAGTCAGGGGTCGTGAAATTACCAGTACTAGAGAGAGGTTCTGAAAGGTCTGAAGGTAGATAAGTACCTGGATCAGATGGTGTACACCCCAGGGTTCTGAAAGAGGTGGCTAAGGAGATTGTGGAGACATTAGTAAAGAACTTTCAAGAATCACTAGATCCTGGAATAGTTCTGGAAGACTGGAAAATTGCAAATGTCACTCCACTCTTCAAGAAGGGTGAGAGGCAGAAGAAATGAAATTACAGGCTAGTTTGTCTGATCTCAGTGGTTGGGAAGGTATTGGAGTCGACTTTTAAGGATGTGGTTTTGGGGTACTTGAAGGCACGTGCTAAAGTAGGGCATAGTTAGCATAGTTCCCTCAAGGGAAAATCTTGCTTGACAAATCTGTTGGAATTCTTTGAAGAAATAATAAGCAGGATAGACAAAGGAGAATTGGTGGATGTCATGCACTTGAATTTTCAGAAGGCCTTTGACAAGGTGCCATACATGAGGCTGCTTAACAAGCTAAGGGCCCATGGCATTCCAGGAAAGATTCTAGCAGGGATAAAAAGTGGCTGATTGGCAGGAGGCAATGAGTGGGAACAAGGGGAGCCTTTCCTGGTTGTCTTCCAGTGACTAGTGGTGTTCAACAGCGGTCTATGTTGGTACCAATTCTTTTTACTTTATGTGCCAATGATTTGGATTTTGGAATTGAAGGTTTTGCTGCAAAGTTTGCCCCCATTACGAAGATAGGTGGAGGGGCATGTTGTTTTGAGGAAGTAGAAAGGCTACAGAATGAATTAGACAGATTAGGAGAATGGGTAAAGAAATGGCAGATGGAATACAGTGGTTGGGAAGTGTATGGCCATGCACTTTGGTATAAGAAATAAAAGGGTAGACCTTTTTCTAAATGGAGAGAAAATTTAAAAATCTGAGGTGCAAAGGGACTCAGGAGTCCTTGTGGAGGATTTCCTAAAGGTTAATTTGCAGGTTGTGTCTGTGGAGAGGAAGACAAATGTGATGTCATCATCACCAGGAGCCATGCCCAGTTTGAGCTTTGACTGCCATGGCCCACACACTCCTGTTTCGGGTCAAGCGGATCAATTCATTGGTATTTATTTCCAGTTCTCTGGCTGCTGTCTCCATCATCATTTGTCTATGTCTTCCCCTTGCTTTCTTCCCTTCTATCTTTCCCATAATTACCGTGCATTCTAACTCCTCTTTCCTAATCACATGTCCAATGAAGTTACGTTGTCTTTTCATGATCTCATACATTATTTCTCTTTTTGTGCTTGCTCTGTTCATGACATTCTTGTTAGATATTCGTTTCGTCCATGATATTCTTTGCATCCTCCTCAAAAACCACATCTCTACTGCTACAATTCGTTTCCTCATGTTACTAGATATTGTCAAACATTCTGAGCCATATAACATAACTCGATAAATGTAACATTTCAGTACTCTCTGAGGCAGGTTGTCATGCCTAGTTTAGTATTGGTCGGTATACTCTTCATTCTCGTAAAGGTGTCTTTTGCCATCCCTATTCTTCTTTTGATGTCCACGTCGCACCTGCCATCTGATATCACCCAGCTTCCTAAGTAGCAAAAGTTCTGTACTTATTTTATGCCTTCCCCGTTTATTCTCAGCCTGCAGATAGGATTCTACTTCTTTTTGGATATCACCATACATTCTGTCTTTTTGTAATTGATAGATAGACCCATTTTTGCATTTTCTTCAACAATTATATCAATTAAGTTTTGTAGTTCTTCCTCCGTACTTGCAATTAACACAGTGTCATCTGCATATCTGAAATTATTGATGTTTTTATCACCAACTTTGATTCCTAAGATGTCTCTTATTTTTTGTAATATTGTTTCACTGTACACATTAAATAAATCAGGGGAGAAAACACACCCTTGTCTATCGCCTCTCTTGATTTTCGTAAACTGACTCACTTCTCCATCTATTCTTATAGCAGCAGTTTGTTCCCAGTTTCTGATTAGGTGAATGTCTTTCGAATCCAGACCTAGATTTTTCTGTAATATTTCAAATAACTTATTGTGCTTCACTTTATCAAATGTGATGTAAGTATTAATTTCAAAAGGACTAAAAAAAAGGATGTAATGCTGGGGCTTTATAAAGCTCTGGTGAGGCCTCACTTCGAGTATTGTGAGCAGGTTTGGGCCCCTTATCTTAGAAAAGATGTGCTGAAACTGGAGACAGTTCAAAGGAAGTTCACAAAAATGATTCCAGGATTGAACGGCTTGTCATATGAAGAGAGTTTGATGGCTCTTGGCCTTTATTCACTAGAATTGAGAAGAATGGCGGGTGACCTCACTGAAACCTATTGAATGCCAAAGGGACTCAGTAGAATAGATGTGAAGAGGACGTTTCCTATGGTGGGGAGCTTAGAACCAGAGAACCAGCCTCAGGTTAGAGGAGCATCTTTTTAGAATGGAGATGAGGAGGAATTTCTTTAGAGTGGTGAATCTGGGGAACTTGTTGCCACAGGTGGCTGTGGAGGCCAAGTCATTATGCATATTTAAGGCAAAGGTTAATGGATTGATTGATCAGGGCATGAAGGGATGTGGGGAGAAGGCAGGAAATTGGAGCTGAGAGGTAAAGTGGATCATTCATGATGAAATGATGGAGCAGACTCGATGGGCCAAATGGCCTAATTCTGTTCCTATATCTATGGTCTTATCAATAGGTACATGGATGGCAGGGGAATGGAAGACTTTGGTCCCAGTGCAGGTCGATGGGGGTAGGCAGTTTAAGTGGCTGGCAGGGATTGGATGGGCTAAATAGCCTGTTTTTGTGCTGTATTTTACTATGACTCTATGGTGTCAACCCACAACATTGACTGTTCATTTCCCTCACAGATGCTACCTGACTTGCTGAGTTCCTGCAGCATAGTTTCTGATGCTCTCTACCTGTTACCGTCATGGTCCAGTCCGTTGAATCCTCATTTCAGTTCATTTCCTTTTCCCCTGTTCCACTGGGCTCCTTGATTAGGGCACCTGATCCTCATTCGAACCGGCAGCAGAAAAACTCTGGCTTACATCTACTCGCTGCTGGTTTGTCACCTCAGCAATGCGGCTATGCTCGTTCCGGGCTGCCGAGAATGAGTCGAGTCGAGAGCCCGTCATCCGCTGTTCCTGGTCGAGTCGAGAGCCTGTCGTCCGCTGTTCCTGGGTCGAGTCGAGAGCCTGTCGTCCGCTGTTCCTGGGTCGAGTCGAGAGCCTGTCGTCCGCTGTTCCTGGTCGAGTCGAGAGCCTGTCGTCCGCTGTTCCTGGGTCGAGTCGAGAGCCTGTCGTCCGCTGTTCCTGGGTCGAGTCGGGAGCCTGTCGTCCGCTGTTCCTGGGTCGAGTCGGGAGCCTGTCGTCCGCTGTTCCTGGGTCGAGTCGGGAGCCTGTCGTCTGCTGTTCCTGGGTCGAGTCGGGAGCCTGTCGTCTGCTGTTCCTGGGTCGAGTCGGGAGCCTGTCGTCTGCTGTTCCTGGGTCGAGTCGGGAGCCTGTCGTCTGCTGTTCCTGGGTCGAGTCGGGAGCCTGTCGTCTGCTGTTCCTGGGTCGAGTCGGGAGCCTGTCGTCTGCTGTTCCTGGGTCGAGTCGGGAGCCTGTCGTCTGCTGTTCCTGGGTCGAGTCGAGAGCCTGTCGTCTGCTGTTCCTGGGTCGAGTCGAGAGCCTGTCGTCCGCTGTTCCTGGGTCGAGACGGGAGCCTGTCGTTTGCTGTTCCTGGGTCGAGTCGAGAGCCTGTCGTCCGCTGTTCCTGGGTCGAGTCGAGAGCCTGTCGTCTGCAGTTCCTGGGTCGAGTCGAGAGCCTGTCGTCCGCTGTTCCTGGGTCGAGTCGAGAGCCTGTCGTCCGCAGTTCTTGGGTCGAGTCGAGAGCCTGTCGTCCGCTGTTCCTGGGTCGAGACGGGAGCCTGTCGTTTGCTGTTCCTGGGTTGAGTCGAGAGCCTGTCGTCCGCTGTTCCTGGGTTGAGTCGGGAGCCTGTGGTTTGCTGTTCCTGGGTCGAGTCGAGAGCCTGTCGTCCACTGTTCCTGGGTCGAGTCGGGAGCCTGTCATCCGCTGTTCCTGGGTCGAGTCGAGAACCTGTCGCCCAGCTGAGTTTTGTCGGCCGTTTGCCACTTCACGTGCTGCCTGGAGTCGAGATACGAATGGACTGTCGTTGTTAGTTCTCGTTTCAGGCTGAGCATTGCTGGCTGTTTGCTGCTGCTCCGAGCTGCGATACGAATTTTCTGTCATCCCCATGTCTGTGTCCAAGTCCTGAGCCCCGGCTCTGTGTCCAAGTTTGAGTCCAGGCTTCGTGTTCCAGTCAAGTCCAAGTCCAGGCTCCGATTCCAGGTCAACGTTCAGGTCCACGTAAGAATCCTAACCCGCTCTCTGTGCCTATGTCCTGCACTTGGGTCTGCTCCCAGTCACGGACTGCAGCAGTTACGGGATTGGGTGTTTGACCAGAAGTTATCAGTATCTTCTGGCGTTGTTTTATTATTCTCACATGTACCAGATACAGTGAGGAGTTTGCCTTGCAGATTGTTCACACAGATCAGCTCCTCACACAGTGCATTGAGGTCAAACAAAGTAAAACAGCAACAATACAGAATTATCTGCACGGCTACAATTTCCATATCAGCAGTGGTTACTTCACAAATCAGCAGCAGAACCGAAACTTCAGAGCAGTAACAGGAGGCAAGTCCATAACATTCAGGCTTAATATTTCTTAAAGGAATTCAAACCTGGTTAAAGATTAGCTGAGGGACTGAGCCAATAGGCTGGTCCTGGACTTATTTCCATCTGGCATAGTTTGCATTTTGTTGTTTGATTGTTTGTGGTTTTTGTATCGCTATATTTACACTCTATTCTTGGTTGGTGCGGCTGTAACGAAACCAGATTTCCCTCGGGGTCAATAAAGTATATCTATCTATCTATCTATCTTTTCAAAGTGTTCCAAATTTAATGAATGAGAATATGCCTCGGCCTCAAAACATGTAAAACATTTTAGTTTGGGGGGGGGACACTGTGTCTGCCTTTAAACACAGAAACCTACTTACCTTGATGATGGGGCAGACATTACAAAGCTCTGTATTATAATAGCCGCATGTCAAATAACATCTCACTGGCTGGAAAGAGCCGTCAGGTTGTACAAGCACAGAAGAGTAGTGGTTAGCGCAACGTTTTGCAGCACAGGTGACTGTGTTCAGTTCCCACTGCTGTCCGTAAGGAGTTTGTGGGCTTCCTCACACAGTCCAAGAGCGTACCAGTTAACTGGTCATTGTTAATTGCCCCAGTGAGAGTAGGAATGCGATGAGGTGGAGGATAAATGCGTGGCTGAGGGATTGGAGCAGGGGGCAGGGATTCAAGTTTTTGGATCATTGGGACCTCTTTTGGCGCAGGCGTGACCTGTACAAAAAGGACGAGTTACACTTGAATCCTAGGGGGAGCAATATCCTGGCAGGGAGATTAGCGAGGGCTACTGAGGTGACTTTAAACTAGAATGGTTGGGGGTTGGGAATCAAATTAAAGAGGCTAGGCGTGAGGAGGTTAGTTCACAACAGGGGAATGGGAACCAGTACAGAGAGACAGAGGGGTGTAAAGTGAGGGTAGAAGCAAAAAGTACTAAGGAGAAAAGTAAAAGTGGCAGGCCGACAAATCAAGGGCAAGCATTAAAAAGGGCCACTTTTCAACATAATTGTATAAGGGCTAAGAGAGTTGTAAAAGAGCACCTGAGGGCTTTGTGTGTCAATGCAAGGAGCATTCGTAATAAGGTGGATGAATTGAAAGTGCAGATTGTTATTAATGATTATGATATAATTGGGATCACAGAGACATGGCTCCAGGGTGACCAAGGATGGGAGCTCAACGTTCAGGGATATTCAATATTCAGGAGGGATAGACATGAAGGAAGGGGAGGTGGGGTGGCGTTGCTGGTTAAAGAAGAGATTAACGCAATAGAAAGAAAGGACATAAGCTGGGAAGATGTGGAATCGATATGGGTAGAGCTGCGTAACACTAAGGGGCAGAAAACACTGGTTGGAGTTGTGTACAGGCCACCTAACAGTAGTAGTGAGGTCGGAGATGGTATTAAACAGGAAATTAGAAATGTGTGCAATAAAGGAACAGCAGTTATAATGGGTGACTTCAATCTACATGTAGATTGGGTGAACCAAATTGGTAAAGGTGCTGAGGAAGAGGATTCCTTGGAATGTATGCGGGATGGTTTTTTGAACCAACATGTCGAGGAACCAACTAGGGAGCAGGCTATTCTGGACTGGGTTTTGAGCAATGAGGAAGGGTTAATTAGCAATCTTGTCGTGAGAGGCCCCTTGGGTAAGAGTGACCATAATATGGTGGAATTCTTCATTAAGATGGAGAGTGACATAGTTAATTCAGAAACAAAGGTTCTGAACTTAAAGAGGGGTAACTTTGAAGGTATGGGACGTGAATTAGCTAAGATAGACTGGCAAATGACACTTAAAGGATTGACGGTGGATATGCAATGGCAAGCATTTAAAGGTTGCATGGATGAACTACAACAATTGTTCATCCCAGTTTGGCAAAAGAATAAATCAAGGAAGGTAGTGCACCCATGGCTGACAAGAGAAATTAGGGATAGTATCAATTCCAAAGAAGAAGCAAGAAGCATACAAATTAGCCAGAGAAAGTGGCTCACCTGAGGACTGGGAGAAATTCAGAGTTCAGCAGAGGAGGACAAAGGGCTTAATTAGGAAGGGGAAAAAAGATTATGAGAGAAAACTGGCAGGGAACATAAAAATTGACTGTAAAAGCTTTTATAGGTATGTAAAAAGGAAAAGACTGGTAAAGACAAATGTAGGTCCCCTACAGACAGAAACAGGTGAATTGATTATGGGGAGCAAGGACATGGCAGACCAATTGAATAATTACTTTGGTTCTGTCTTCACTAAGGAGCACATAAATAATCTTCCCGAAATAGTAGGGGACAGAGGGTCCAGTGAGATGGAGGAACTAAGGGAAATACATGTTAGTAGGGAAGTGGTGTTAGGTAAATTGAAGGGATTAAAGGCAGATAAATCCCCAGGGCCAGATGGTCTGCATCCTAGAGTGCTTAAGGAAGTAGCCCAAGAAATAGTGGATGCATTAGTGATAATTTTTCAAAACTCGTTAGATTCTGGACTAGTTCCTGAGGATTGGAGGGTGGCTAATGTAACCCCACTTTTTAAAAAAGGAGGGAGAGAGAAACCGGGGAATTATAGACCGGTTAGCCTAACGTCGGTGGTGGGGAAACTGCTGGAGTCAGTTATCAAAGATGTGATAACAGCACATTTGGAAAGCGGTGAAATCATCGGACAAAGTCAGCATGGTTTGTGAAAGGAAAATCATGTCTGACGAATCTCATAGAATTTTTTGAGGATGTAACTAGTAGAGTGGATAGGGGAGAACCAGTGGATGTGGTATATTTGGATTTTCAAAAGGGTTTTGACAAGGTCCCACACAGGAGATTAGTGTGCAAACTTAAAGCACACGGTATTGGGGGTAAGGTATTGATGTGGATAGAGAATTGGTTAGCAGACAGGAAGCAAAGAGTGGGAATAAACGGGACCTTTTCAGAATGGCAGGCAGTGACTAGTGGGGTACCGCAAGGCTCAGTGCTGGGACCCCAGTTGTTTACAATATATATTAATGACTTGGATGAGGGAATTAAATGCAGCATCTCCAAGTTTGCGGATGACACGAAGCTGGGTGGCAGTGTTAGCTGTGAGGAGGATGCTAAGAGGATGCAGAGTGATTTGGATAGGTTGGGTGAATGGGCAAATTCATGGCAGATGCAATTTAATGTGGATAAATGTGAAGTTATCCACTTTGGTGGCAAAAATAGGAAAACAGATTATTATCTGAATGGTGGCCGATTAGTTAAAGGGGAGGTGCAACGAGATCTGGGTGTCATTATACACCAGTCATTGAAAGTGGGCATGCAGGTACAGCAGGCGGTGAAAAAGGCGAATGGTATGCTGGCATTTATAGCGAGAGGATTCGAGTACAGGAGCAGGGAGGTACTACTGCAGTTGTACAAGGCCTTGGTGAGACCACACCTGCAGTATTGTGTGCAGTTTTGGTCCCCTAATCTGAGGAAAGACATCCTTGCCATAGAGGGAGTACAAAGAAGGTTCACCAGATTGATTCCTGGGATGGCAGGACTTTCATATGAAGAAAGACTGGATGAACTGGGCTTGTACTCGTTGGAATTTAGAAGATTGAGGGGGGATCTGATTGAAAGGTATAAAATCCTAAAGGGATTGGACAGGCTAGATGCAGGAAGATTGTTCCCGATGTTGGGCAAGTCCAGAACGAGGGGTCACAGTTTGAGGATAAAGCGGAAGCCTTTTAGGACTGAGATTAGGAAAAACTTCTTCACACAGAGAGTGGTGAATCTGTGGAATTCTCTGCCACAGGAAACAGTTGAGACCAGTTCATTGGCTATATTTAAGAGGGAGTTAGATATGGCACTTGTGGCTACGGGGATCAGGGGGTATGGAGGGAAGGCTGGGGCGGGGTTCTGAGTTGGATGATCAGCCATGATCATAATAAATGGCGGTGCAGGCTCGAAGGGCCGAATGGCCTACTCCTGCACCTATTTTCTATGTTTCTATGTTTCTATGATTAGGTGAGGGTTAAATTAGGGGGTAGCAGGGTGGCAGGAAGGGCCCATTCCACACTGTGTCTCAATCAAAATACAAAGTTATCAATGGTCTGTTTGTGGGTAGTGAAGTGGAATTAGAGTTTATTTTGGGCACAAACAGATAGGGGACAGAACCGTGCAAACATACAGAGTGACCCTAGTGTGTTTGTCCACATGTAACGAGAGAGTAACTTCATTTGTCACATGTACTTCGAAACATACGGCAAAATGTGCTGCTTGTGCCAATGATCTCTACAGTCCGAGATGTGCTGCAAGGCAGCCCAGAAATGTCGCCGTGCCTCCAGCACCAAGTTAGCACACCCACAACTTACTAAGCAGAACCTGAACACCTTTGGAAAATGGGTGAAAGTGGAGCAGCTGGTTGAAACCCAGAGGGAGAACGTAGGAGTGGCTTAGAGACAGCATCAGAAAGTGAACAGCTTACACTAAACTCTACGCTATCACACTGGCCTGCATTCTCAAGTATAAAGATAAATAATGCATGTTTTATTTTTAAAACTTTTCATTTCTTGTACAAGCGCAGGGAAGACACAGGGCACCCTTGCTGAAAGGATATGCAGAAGTTCACCAGGATGCTTTTCTGGACTGGATGCTATTAGCTACAGGGCAAACTTAGACAAACTTTGACTGTTTTTGCTGGGGAGTATGAGGCTGAAGGACAAACTAGCGGAAGTGTATAAAATTGAGAGTCAGAGATAGTGTAGAGTATTTTTCCCCGGTCAGAAATGTCACATACGAAAGGGCATCACTTTAAGGTGAGATGAAGAAAGTTCAAAGGAGATGGAGAAGGCAATTTTTTTTTAAAAACACCAAAAACAGATGGTGCCTGGAACGCGCTGTCCAGGGAAGTGCAGAAGCAGGAATGATAGCATTGTTTCAGAAGAACTGAGACAGGCAGGGAATGGATGGATCCACTGGAGGCCAGGGATGTTGGAGACTTTGTATGTGAGTCGGCAGGAAGGAATGGCGCTTGTTGTTGTATTCTGTGGCTCTGCCAGACGTCGTGGGCATGCTATGTTGGTGCTCAAATGTGGGCGATACTTGCGGCCTGCCCCCAGCACAGCCTTAGGTTGTTACACAAATGACACAGCTCACTGTAGGTTTCAATGTACACGTGATAAACAGAAAGAATCTGAATTAGAATCTAAACCTGAATGTATAGATAGATGGGATTAGTTAGATTGGCATCATGGTTAGTCCAGATAAGATGGGCTGAAGGGCCTCCATTGCACTATTCTATCTTCCTGCACAAATATCTTCTGCGTAACACCAGACACTGCCTCCAAAATATTGCCACAACTTTCTGTATTTACCCCCTTTCCGGGAGTGAGCAATTAATTGCCTTGTCAATGGACACACTCTACAATCTGTCAATATGGATTCAGTCCTTGACAAAGGTGAAAATTACAACTTGTACAATGATTTATGTTTTCTCACATGGCATCTAAGCAAACTTGCTTGAAATGAAGAATATGCACCTAACAATAAATAATCACCTCAATTCTGTGTGATTAAAATGCACAGATATTCTATCAATTATAAAATTATAACCAATAAAGTTCGAAGTTCAAAGTAAATTTATTATCAAAGTACATTTCTGTCACCATATACAACCCAGAGATTCATTTCATTTATTGATTATTACTCAATAAATCTGTAACAGAACTGGTCAGGTCATTCGTCCGAGTGCTACTCGTGCCATGTAACCCAGTGCTACCTGTCGCATGGTCGCGTGGTCGACCACTAAACCAGCTCCCCCACCAGGCTTGCCCGGTGAGGAGGGTGGCTAGACACCCTGCAGGATGAAAAACAAGACCTGTCAAAGGGCGGATGAACCCTCTCGTAGGGTCAACGGCCATCTAGCAAACATGTGCCGTGAAGCGCGGAAAGGGCATCCCTTGCATCGAAGCTTGGTCTGGCCATTCACTGCAACAGAACTTCCCCCAGCCGTCTTGGACCCCACCATGCAGCTGGATCCAGGAGGGGATGTCAAGAGGGTGGGTCCGGACCAGTGCCACCCCCATTCACCTAAAATCCACTCATGCACACGCTGTTCCTTTCTAAGGAGTGGGGTACCACCCCGCTAACTGACTGAAAGGAACTATCATCATCCTACGGGATGGATAGCCTGAGAGAGAGAGAGAGAGAGAGAAAAAAACAGAACTATAACCAGAATAGAATCAATGAAAGAGCACACCGATGTGGGTGGTCAACCAGTGGGTAAAAGACACAAAAAGCAATAAATGTCAAGAACATGAGATGAAGAGCTGTTAAAAGTGAGTCCGTCGGCTGTGGGAACATTTCAATGATGGGGCAGGTGAAGTTGAATAAACTTAGCCCCTTTGGTTCAAGAGTCTGATGGTTGTTGGATAGTAACTGTTCCAGAACCTGGTGGTGTGAGTCTTGAGGATCCTGTAACCTTCCTGCTGATGGCTGCAGCGAGAAAAGAGACCGTCCTGTGTGGTGGGAGTCCCTGATAATGGATGCTGATTTCCTGCCACAGTGCTTTATGTAGATGTGCTCAATGTGGGAGGGCTTTTCCGTGATGAACTGGGCCATACCCGCTACTTTTTGTAGGATTTTCCATTCAAGGGCATTGGTGTTTCCATACCAGACTGTGATGCAGCCAGTTAAAGTACTTTCCACCACACATCCGTAGAAATTTGTAAAAAGTTTTAGATGTCATGGCAAATCTGCACAATTCTTGGAAACTTTACAGCTCTGTCCAGTAGATTTGAGCACATAAAGGGCATTCCAGATGGTAACATTTAAACATGGTGGGACAGTAATTTCTTACCTTCCCCTTCCCCTTCTCTCTTTTTCTATTTCCCATGCTGGATCCCCACTCTACACCTCCTCACCTCCCTCTGGTGCCCCTCCTCCTTTCCTTTCTTCCATCGTCCACTGTCCCCTCTTATCAGATTCTTTCTTCTTCTTCAGCCATTTACCTTTACCTATCTATCACCTCCCATCTTCTTATTTTGGAATCAGAATCAGGTTTAATATCACTGGCATATGTCCATAAGACCATAAGACCATAAGACAAAGGAGCAGAAGTAAGCCATTCGGCCCATCGAGTCTGCTCTGCCATTTTATCATGAGCTGATCCATTTTCTCCTATTTAGTCCCACTCCCCTGCCTTCTCACTATAACCTTTGATGCCCTGGCGACTCAGATACCTATCAATCTTTGCCTTAAATACACCCGATGACTTGGCCTCCACTGCTGCCCGTGGCAACAAATTCCATGGATTCACAACCCTCTGACTAAAAAAATTTCTTCGCATTTCTGTTCTGAAAGGGCGCCCTTCAATCCTTAAGTCATGCCCTCTCGTACTAGATTCCCCCATCATGGGAAACAACTTTGCCACATCCACTCTGCCCATGCCTTTTAACATTCGAAATGTTTCTATGAGGTCTCCCCTCATTCTTCTAAACTCCAAGGAAGACAGTCCAAGAGCGGATAAACGTTCCTCATATGTTAACCCTCTCGTTCCCAGAATCATTCTAGTGAATCTTCTCTGTACCCTTTCCAACATCAGCACATCCTTTCTTAAATAAGGAGACCAAAACTGCCCACAGTACTCCAAGTGAGGTCTCACCAGCGCCTTATAGAGCCTCAACATCACATCCCTGCTCCTATACTCTATTCCTCTAGAAATGAATGCCAACATTGCATTCGCCTTCTTCACTACTGACCCAACCCGGAGGTTAACTTTAAGGGTATCCTGTACGAGGACTCCCAAGTCCCGTTGCATCTCAGAACTTTGAATTCTTTCCCCATTTAAATAATAGTCTGCCCGTTTATTTTTTCTGCCAAAGTGCATAACCATACACTTTCCAACATTGTACTTCATTTGCCACTTCTCTGCCCATTCTTCCAATCTATCCAAGTCTCTCTGCAGACTCTCCGTTTCCTCAGCACTACCTATCTTCGTATCGTCAGCAAACTTAGCCACATAGTCATCTATTCCATAATCTAAATTGTTGATGTACAATGTAAAAAGAAGCGGCCCCAACACTGATCCCGGCAGCCAACCAGAATAGGATCCCTTTATTCCCACTCTCTGTTTCCTGCCAATCAGCCAACACTCTATCCACGCATGTAACTTTCCCGTAATTCCATAGGCTCTTATCTTGTTAAGCAGCCTCATGTGTGGCACCTTGTCAAAGGCCTTCTGAAAATCTAAATATACAACATCCACTGCATCTCCCTTGTCTAGCCTACTGGTAATTTCCTCAAAAAATTGTAATAGGTTTGTCAGGCAGGATTTTCCTTTAAGGAATCCATGCTGAGTTCTGCCTATCTTGTCATATGCCTCCAGGTACTCTGTAACCTCATTCTTGACAATCGACTCCAACAACTTCCCAACCACGGATGTCAGGCTATCAGGTCTATAATTTCCTTTTTGCTTCCTTGCCCCCTTCTTAAATAGCGGAGTGACATTTGCAATCTTCCAGTCTTTTGGAACCATGCCAGAATCTATCGACTTTTGAAAGATCATCGCTAATGCCTCCGCAATCTCCACAGCTACTTCCTTCAGAACACGAGGGTGCATTCCATCTGGTCCAGGAGATTTATCTACCTTTAGCCTATTCAGCTTCCTGAGTACTTTCTCTGTCGTAATTGTGACTGCGCACACTTCTCTTCCCTGCCACCCTTGAGTGTCTGGTATACTGCTGTCTTCCTCAGTGTAGACTGATGCAAAATACTCGTTCAGTTCCTCCACCATCTCCTTACAATTTCTCCAGCATCATTTTCTATCGGTCCTATATCTACTCTCACCTGTCTTTTACTCTTTATATACTTGAAATTTATTTGTCATGAAATTTATTAACTTTGTAGTAGCAGTACAATGCAATACATGATAAGAGAAAGAAAAAAGAAAACTGTGATTTACTATATATATATATAATGGTTAAATTAAATAAGTAGTGCAAAAAATAGGAAATAAAAAATGTAGTGAGGTAGTGTTCATGGGTTCAATGTCCATTGAGGAATTGGATGGCAGAGGGGAAGAAGCTGTTCCTGAATCACTGAGTGTGTGCCTTCAGGCTTCAGTACCTCCAGTGAGAAGAGGGCATAGCCTGGGTGAGCGGATCCTTGCTGATGGACACTGCCTTCTGAGACACCGCTCCTTGAAGATGCCCTGGGTACTAAAGAGGCCAGTGGCCATGATGGAGCTGGCTAATTTTACAACTCTGCAGCTTACTTTGAGCCTGTGACGTTGGATGGTGGTGATGCAGTCTGTCAGAATGCTCTCCATGGTACAGCTGTAGAAATTTGCAAGTGTTTTAGGTCACATACCAAATTTCCTCAAACTCCTAATGAAATATGGCCACTGTCTTGCCTTCTTTATAGTGCATCGATATGTTGGGTCCACTTTAAGTCATCTGAGATATTGACACCCAGAAACTTGAAACTGCTCACTCTCTCCACTTCTGATCCCTCTATGAGAATTGGTTCATGTTCCCTTGTCTTACCCTTCCTGAAGTCCACAATTACCGACACTGAGTGCAAGGTTGTTGCTGCGACACCACTCAGCTAGCTGGTATATCTGGCTCCTGTACGCCCTCTCATCTCCACCTGAGATTCTACCAACAATGGTTGTATTGTCAGCAAATTTATAGATGGCATTTGAGCTATGCCGAGCCACACAGTCATGTGTATATAGAGGGTAGAGCGGTGGGTTAAGCAGACACCCTGAGCTGCCCCAGTGTTGATTGTCAGCAAGGTGGAGTTATTATTTCCAATCCGCACAGATTGTAGAAATGAGATATTGAAAAGGTCTTTGAATTTCAAGCCAGTAGGTTGGTACAAGTTTACAGAGCCCTACCAGTTACTCCATCAGGGCCCGTCACCTTGCAAAAGCTCCCCCCACTTTAAAGACAGCCTGACGTCAGCCTCCAAGACAGAGATCACAGGATCACCGGGTGCTGCAGGGATCCCCTGTTTCTTCTCCCTTTCAAAGCAAGCATAAAAGGCATTGAGCTCATCTGGGAGAGAAGCATCACTGACATTCATGCTACTGGGTTTCACTTCGTAGGAAGTAATGTCTTACAAACCCTGCCAGAGCTGACACTCACCCAACCCTGATCAAACTTGTTCCTTGGCTCTTGAGATAGCCCTTTGCAAGTCATACCTGTTTTCCTTGTACAGACCTGGGTCGCCAGAGCTGAATGCCACAGCTCAAACCCTCAGCAGACGGTGAACCTCCTGGTTCATCCACAGCTTTTGGTTTGGGAATGTACAGTTAGTTTTCATAGGCACACACTCATCCACACAGGTTTTAACGAAGTCAGTGACAGCTGTGGCGTACTTACTCAGACTCGAAGATGAATCTCTGAATACAGTCCAGTCCACCGACTCAAAACATTCCTGTAAGTGATCCCGCACCTCCCTTGTCCATACCTTCTTGGTCCTCACTACTGGTGCTGCAGTCTTCAGTCTCTGCCTATACTCATGGAGTAGAAGTACAGCCAGGTGGGCAGACTTTCCGAAGTGTGGGCGTGGAATAGCACGATAAATGTTCTTGTTCAGGTGTAACAGTGCTCCAGTGTCTTGTTACCTCTGGTATTACAAGTCATTTGTTGGTAATAATTATTTGGAGATTTCACACCCTAATCTCCTCCATCCACCCACCTTCCCCCTCACCTCATCACACCTATCACTTGCCAGCTTGTTCTCCCTTCCCTCTTCCCCAATCTTCTTGTGCTGGCTTCTTGCCCCTTTCTTTCTAGATCCGATGAAGGGCCTCTGCCTGAAACATTGACTGTTTATTTCCCTCCATAGATGCCGCCTGACTTGCTGAATCTGTCCAGCACTTTGCCTGCACTGCCCATTTATTCATAATGCTTTTCACAATTATCAGTGAAATGTCGGCTTCTAAATTTCACAAGTCGGTCTTGAGCCCACAGTTTTCTAAACTGGTTGCTGCAAAAATCCACAGATATAACAGAGAATTCTGTAGATAGATTGTGCTCTTGGTCTCTTTAGTGTTCTGCTTGTTGTAGTCTTCAACAAGGTGGTATTGTATTAACCTCTCAGTACTATGGTGTTACACTTCCGGGAGGTCAGCTGTGTCTCAGCTGGCAGTGCTGCTGCATTTAAATTGAAAGGCTGTGTGTTCAAGTCCGCCTTTCAGCAGAAAAAACCTCTCCGAATGCTCTGATGCGGAGCTAAGGGATTGTTGCACTGTTGAAGTTGCAGTCTTTTAGCTGGGACATTAACCTAAAGTTCCTGTCTTTTTTTCCTCATTGATGGAAAAAGATCTTGTCTAATACAAGCCTTTAGCCAATCATCACTAAAATATACACTCAGTAGCCACTTCATTAAGTACAGGAGTGGAAGGCCCATGTTGTCTGGTGCTGCTGCCGCCCATCCGCTTCAAGGTTCAATGTGCTGTGCATTCAGAGATGCTCCTCTGACCATCACTGTTGTAACACGTGCTTACTTGAGTTCCTGTCAGCTTGAACTAGTCTGGCTATTCTCCTCTGACTTCTCTTGCTACCAAGGTATTTTTGCCCACAGAATTGCTGCTCACTGCCACACTAGAGACTGTTGTGTGTGAAAATCCCAGGAAATCAGCAGTTTCTGAGATACTCAAACCATCCCGCTTGGCATCAACGATCATTCCACAGTCAAAGCCACTTAGATCACATCTCTTCTCCATTCTGATGTTTGGTCTGAACAACAACTGAACCTTTTGACCATGTCTGCCTGCTTTTATGAATTGAGTTGTTGCCACATGATTGACTGATTGGATATTTGTATTGGCAAGCAAGTGTACTGCTGTACCTAATAAAGTGGCCACTGAGTGTACTATCTATTGATTACCACATTACTGCATGTCTTCCCTACTTTATAACAGCGACTATATTTCAAAAGTTATTTCCTTGCCTGTACAGAATGAGAGACGTTCTGCCAATCTTCATTTCTTCTAAGAGGAAGCAGAGGAGGTACTCCTTTGAGATGTCTTTCTTTTCCGACAAACCCCACATCCTCTCCAAACTACTAATAAAAGCACTAATGATTACATCACTGATACAGGTATTAATCATTCAATTTAAATCTGCACACATATCACAAATGTGCAAATTGTATTCAGTTTGTGACACAGTCTCTTCCATTGTTACACCATCTCACACTGGTGTCCGGACTGACATCCACTAACCCTGTCTATGCTATATATTATCGCTTAGGACTTAAAAAATGCATGGGGACTTGATCAGGGAGTTTTCCAGTGGACAGTGTCCTATCCTCACTTTCTTCCGTCTCATTGTGGGAAAGTTATTGGAATGTTTTCTAAGGGACCGGATATATAAGTATTTGGATAGACATGGACTGTTTAAGGACAGTCAGCATGGCTTCGTGCATGCTAGGTCATGTCTAACCAACCTTATTGAGTTTTTTGAGGAAGTTACCAAGAAAATGGATGAAGGCAAGGCAATGGATGTTGTCTACATGGACTTCAGCAATGCATTTGACAAGGTCCTGCCTGGGAGGCTGGTCAGAAAGGTTCAGTTGCTCGGCATTCAGGATGAGGTAGTAAATTGGATTAGACGTTGGCTTTGTGGGAGAAGCCAGAGAATGGTAGGAGATGGTTGCCTCTCTAAATGGAGGCCTGAGCCTGATGGTGTACTGCAGGGATCAGTGCTGGGTCTGTTGTTGTTTGTCATCAATATCAAAAACCTAGATGATAATGTTGCTAACTGGATCAGCAAATTTTTTATAAGTACTGAAACGTAGGGCTGAAATGTCAACAGTACATTTGTCCGTAGATGCTACCTGGCCTGCTGAATTCCTCCAGCATTTTGTGTGTGTTTCTCAAGATTATTAGGGTTATAGATAGGGTTAATGCAAGCAGGCTTTTTCCACTGAGGTTGAGTGGGACTACAGCCAGAGGTCATCGGTTAAGGCTGAAAGGTGAAAAGTGTAACATGAGGGGCAACTACTTCATTCAGAGGGTCTTGAGAGTGTGGGATGAGCTGTCAGCACAAGTGGTCCATGCAATCTCAATTTCAATGTTTAAGAGAAGTTTGAATAGATACATGGATAGTAGGGGTAGGGTGGGCAATGGTCCCAGTGCAGGTTGTTGGGAGTAGGCCTCGCAATGGTTTTGGCATAGACTAGATGGGCCAAAGGGCCTGTTTCTGTGCTGTACTTCTCTATCACTCCAACACAGCTTGGTATGATAAATGCTGCCTATGACTGCAAGAAACAGCAGAGTTGTGGACATAGCTCAGTGAGTCACAGGAACCAGCTTCCCTTCCACAAACTCTATCAGCACCTCTTACTACCTCAGTAAAACAGCTAACGTAATCAAAGACCATGCACATTCTTTATTCCCCTCCCTCCCTCCCTCCCTTTTTCAGACTCTGTTATTCTTTTACCTCAATGCACAGTTGTAATCAATTGACCTCAATGGATGGCATACAAAACAAGTTCCTCGCTGTACCTTGGTACCTGTGACAATAATAAACCAATTTATCAATTCTACAATTGTAAAAATTTCCAATTTTACCTCACTGCTCCTGATATGGAACCCCCTGTTCCTCTACTGCTGAAGCTATCTATATATATCTTCATCAGCTAGAAACAACACTATTTCTTTCCATTTATCCAGTTTCACTTTGCATAAACTTCATTTAACAAAGCTGAGGTGAACTTTGGCCTCCTTTTCTCTCTTGTTTCCAGCTCACTTCAGCTGAATCAGCATCAGACTTCTTTTACTCATTTTCTAATTTCTTCAACCCCACCCATTTTAGAAAGCCAAAGCTGCATCCTATGGATGAGCCACCAAGATACTATCTGCTTTCAGGAGGACACAAAAGAACCCAGGCTACTATTTGAAGAGAACAGAGACTTACCCTGGCATCCCAGGCAAGATCAGGCCGTCAAATGGCTTAATAATTTACGTCTAGCAATAAATTGCTTCGCTATTTATTTCCCTGCTGTAGAAGAGGCCTTGCAGATTGTAGATCTTCTGCAAGGTCTCCTCTAGGTACTCTAGTTTCCTCCCACATGCCAAAGACACGTGGGCTGGTTGGTTAAGTGGCCTAGTGTGCATCTGGGTGGTGGAAATGAGGCAGCTGATGGGAACATGGGGAGAATTAGAAATGGAATTAGTATAGTATTAGTGAAGAAAGGCCGGCCCAAAATGTCTACTTTTTATTCCTTTCTACAGAGTTCCTCCAGTATTTTGTGTGTGTTGCTCTGGATTTCCAGCATCTGCAGGATCTCTTGTATTAGTGTAGGGCCCATGTAAATAAGTGCTTGATGGTCAGCTTGGACTTAATGCGCTGAAGGCCAAATTGATGTAGGTGCCCATGATTCTATTTGCTGAAGAACAGCATTGGTTACACTCAAAAGAAATGTATTGATGAGGAAGCACTTTGGGACTTCTTTGAATGCTTGAAAGACACTCTGCAGCTTCCTGTTTTACTTTCTTTCTGCAAATTCTGAACGTCAGATGATGCTAAAATTGTAGCAGCACACACTAACTGCCAGAGGAACTCAGCAGGTCAGGCAGCATCTATGGAAAAAAAAATAAACAGTCGATGATTCAAGCCAAGACCCTTCTTCAGGACAAAAAACATTTGTGATTCATAAGGAGCAGCAAAATAATTTTATACTGTATCAGTAATTTTAAACATGGTACTATTTGTTTGTAATGACATTGCTCTGTGCACTTGTAGTATTGAAGTTTAGTGATACGTTCTGATGTAATCAGACTATGTTTCTTGGTCAGACTGGAACCACTTAATTGATTGCATAAACTTTTGGAAGGTGTCCGCTGTATTTCAGCCAATACAAATTGAGAAACAAATTATTTATAACTTGACTTGTATGTCGAAAAATTGACAGAATCGTTAAAAAAGAGGAGTCATTTATTTCCTTCTGTTTTTGTTTTCAACTTGAAATGACCTAGGAGATATTTCAGATGATTATTAAGAGGACGAGAGAAGTTAGTGGTCTAGTGAAGCTTCCAGTAACTAAAAATATTAGCTCCTAATTAGTCTTGGGTGGACAATTTAACTATCTGGTCAGTGACCTGAAAAATGCTCTGCAGTTAGCAGCTAAATGCTACCAGACCTGAAACTAACCATGTCTGGTGCCAGCTGCACTTTAATATTAAAAGAAGTCAAAGCAAATACAGGCCAGCTTCCTTCACAATGCCATCCACTTCGCCTCTCTTCCCCATCAATTCTCACAAATACTTATTTCATAACACCAGGGCTCCAGCAAGGAAAAAGATTATTTCAAAGAACAGTGGGTGAATCAGGATAGATGGATTAGACCATACCAGACTTTAAAAAGACATGCGTTGCACCACACACAAATATTCTGAGCAAAGGCATTTTAGGATTCTAGATTTCGTTTTTCTAGCTTGTTGGGTTACATAAACTGAACAACTAATTGGTATCACTGGGCTAAAATAACAATAACATGCAACCTGCAAAGTGAAAAGGAGGTGTGGGTAAACATAATGAAACCACAGATGTCATTTAGTATCACTGATATCAGCAATGGCCCAGTTGGCCTCTGAGTCAGAAGCCAAAAGTAATTATTTTGCTAGCAACTATTTTGTTCAAAAAGAAGACAAAATGGCCATCCATTGATGTCTCAGATCCAACATCTGCTGAAGTCAGAGCGTGCTTTACAGTGGTTCAATCCTCAGCTCCAGTGCTGTCTCTGTGGAGTTTGTATGATAGCTGCTTGAACATTTGGGTTTGTTCCAGATGCTCCGAATTCCTCCCACATCCCAAAGATATATGGACGTTCTAGGTTAATTGTCCACGATAAATTCCCCCTAGAACATAGGTGAGTGGTAGAATCTTTGGGATGTAAATCGGAATGAAACTAGCCTGGTGTAGGATTAATGGTGTAGGACTGCTTGATCGTTAGCTCAAACTCGATAGGCTGAAATGTCTGTTTCCATGCTGAATGACTCTTCGTGATAAACTCTGAGTCATCTGGCAGTAAGCTGGTCTTTTTTAAATTTCAGCTACCCCTCACACTAGTTGTCTGTACACCACACAACCCTCCCGCCGGTCGAGTACATATCACACTTTCCTCTCCTTTATCAGACGCATATCATTCCACCCATTCATTTTGGTGAACAGCACTTCATTCTTCCAACTTCCTCCTGTCAATCAATATCATCCCTTTCTCCCCGATTAGTCAATATCCATGGTATTTCTATTTTTTGTTTCCATCTGTGTGGGCTCTCTGTAGATGATTGTAGGAACAAAGCTATACTCCTGAGTATGAGAGTTACACCGGACAAAAACAGGACCTTCAGCCCACAGACTCTGCTGACCATCAACAATTCATTTGCCACTAATCCAACATTTCTCTATTTTTTAAAATTCTCCCTGCACTCTCGCCAGTTCCTCCAGGTTCTGCCACCCGCCTACACCCTAGCAGCAATTTACAGTGGGCAAGACACAAAGTCAAAGTGGAGGTCATTGTCATACCCACAAGTGCAATCAAAAACACTTGCAACAGCAGCTAGAACAAGAGAATCAGGAGATGCTGGAAATCCAAGCAACACACACAAAATGCTGGAGGAACTCAGCAGGCCAGGCAGCATCTGTGGGGAAGAAAGTACAGTCGACGTTTCAAGCCAAAACCTTTCAGCAGGACTGGAGAAAAAAGATAAGCAGTCAGAGTAAGAAAGTGAGGAGAGGTTGGGGAGGGTGAAGTAAAGAGCTGGAAAGTTGACTGGTGAAAAAGATCGACGGCTAGAGAATGGGGAAGCTGAGAGAATAGAAGACCATGGAAGAAAGGGAAGGGGGAGGAGCACTGGAGGGAGGTGATGGGCATGTAAGGTGAGAGAGGGAAAAGACAATGGGGAATGGTGAAGTGGGGGGGGGTATATTACCGGAAGTTCAAGAAATTGATGTTCATGTCATCAGGTTGGAGGCTACCCAGCCAGAATATAAGGTGTTGCTCCTCCAACCTGAGTATGGCCTCATCGTGACATTGGAGGAGACCATGGATAGACATATCAGAATGGGAATGAGAAGTGGAATTAAAATGGGTGGTCACTGGGAGATCTTGCTTGTTCTGACGGACGGAGTGTAGGTGCTCAGCGAAGTGGTCTCCCAATCTACGTCGGGTCTCACCGATATACAGGAGGCCACACCAGGAGCACCGAACACAGTATATGACCCCATAAACTAGAAGGACTGTTTGGGGCACTGAATGGTAGTGAGGGAGGAGGTGTAGGGGCAGGTGCAGCACTCGTTCCACTTGCAAGGGTAAATGCCAGGAGGGAGATCAGTGGGGAGGGTCGAATGGACAAGGGGCAACTGAACACTTTTCCATAGATGCTGCCTGGCCTGCTGAGTTCCTCCAGCATTCTGTATGTGTTACAAAAGCATCTAAGCAGTATTCATAAGAGTAACATTTTTTTTTACAAAAAAAAACACTAATATAACATAATTTAGTCCAAAGTGATCTAAGTAGTCATGGTTCGGTACAAAGTGGCCATAGCATTCGTAGGAGAAAGAGAGGGAAGTTAGGAAAGATAAAGGTTGGTGCCTCCTCCCCACACCAACCCTAGATCAGTGATGGCCTTGCGGGATCACCAGAATCGGGGGTCTATGCGGGCTCAAGACACAAGGGCTAGTGGCCCCATAAGTATGTGAGTCCGCCAGTCCAGAGTTTGAGGTCCCGTCATCAGCAAGTTTGAAGTTTGAAGATCAAAACCTGAAGGTCAATTGGAAGTCTGGAAGTTGAGGCCGAAGCCTGGATCTGCAAGTCTGCGAGTCCACTGGGGAAGTCAGAGACCTGACATCTGCCAGTAGGTAAATGCAGCAGAGGCCGAAGCCCAAGGACAATGGGAGGGAGGAAATGGGCTTGTTCTGCTGAACATTTACATAAACTATGTTAGCGCTGGAATGTGAGGTGACTCCTGCAGCTGCACCAGAACATCCTTAGATTGCTAGTTGTTAAGACAAACTGTAACAGACTCAAAACTCTGGAGGAACTCAGCAGGTCAGGCATGAATAAACAGGCAACGTTTTGGGCCAAGAACCTGCCTCTTAAACTAGAAAGGAAAGATGAATATGCCAGAATAAAAAGGAAGGGAGGAGGGAAGGAGGACTAGCTATAAGGTGATAGGTGAAGCCGGCTGGGTAGGAAAGGAAAAGGACTGCAGAAGAAGGTGTCTGGTAGGAGAGGAGAGTGGACCATGGGAGAAAGGGAAGAACGAGAGGAACTGGGGGAGGTGATAGGCAGGTGAGGAGAGGAAGTAAGAGGCAGAATGGGGAATAGAAGAAGAGGGAAAGGGATGGAAAAAATACTAGAAGGAGAAATCGACGTTCATGCCATCAGGTTAGAGGCTATTCAGACAAAATTTGAGGTGTTGCATCTCCACCCTGAGGGAGGCCTCGTTGTGACAAAAAAGGAGGCCATGGATCTTCATGTCAGAACAGGAATGGGAATAGGAACTAAAATGGATTGCCAATGGGAAATTCTGCTTTTGGCACATGTAGAGGAGGTGCTCGACAATGCAGTCCCCCAACTCACGTCAGGTCTCACCAATATAGAGGAGCACTGGAAAGAATAGACGGCCCCAGCAGATCTGCAGGTGAAGTGTTGTTCACCATGAAAGAGTGTTTGGGGTCCTGAATGGAGGTAAGGGAGAAGGTGAATGGGCAGGTGTTGCACTTCTGTCACCTGCAGGGAAATTTGCCAGGAAGGAGATTAATGGGCAGGACGAGGGAATCGCAGATGGAGCAATCACTGCAGAAAGCAGAGAGTGGAGGGGGAAGTAAAGAAGCTTTTGGTGGTAGGATCCCATTGAAGATGGCTGAAGTCGTGGAGAACGATGTGTTGGCTGCAGAACTCCATGGGGTGGTAGGTGAGGACAAGAGGAGCTCTATTCCTGTTAAGGTGGCTGAAAGATGGGGTGAGCGCTGATGTTCAGCAAGTGGAGGAGATGCGGGTGAGGGCAACATCAATAGTGGAGGAAAGGAAGGCCTGTTCTTTGAGAAAGGAGAACATCTCTGGTGTCTTTGAAGAAAGATTTTGATGTACAATCTGATTAGGTTGTGCCAGTCGGTTCAAGAACTGAATGGTTGAAGGGAAGCAGCTGGTTTAGGACTTCAGGCTTCTGTAACTCCTGCTTGATGGTAGCTGTGAGTAGATGGCATGGCCCAGATGATGGGGAGTTTTGATGAAGAATGTTGTCTGCTTGAGGCAGCATCTGCTGTAGACATGGGGAGGTGTGAGCCCTGATCTACTGGGCTGAGCCCACTACTCTCATACATTCTTGTGCATGGGAAATTTTGTACCAGATCATGAAGGAGCCAGTTTGAATACTTTCACCCCTCATTACATGTGTCTGGGATATGAAACAAGGAAACCCACACGGTCACAGGGAGAACATGCAGATTCCACACAGGCAGCAACAGAGCCACCGGCTGCCCAAATAATGTCTGATGCAGGGACAGGGTCAAGGACAGGGAAGGGAATGGGGGATGGGGGACCAGGTACGGGGGATGCGGGACGTGGGACTCGGGACGTGGGACATGGAACAGGGAAGGGGACGGGGGGATGGGGGACCAGGTACGGGGGATGCGGGACGTGGGACTCGGGACGTGGGACATGGAACAGGGAAGGGGACGGGGGGATGGGGGACCAGGTACGGGGGATGCGGGACGTGGGACTCGGGACGTGGGACATGGAACAGGGAAGGGGACGGGGAACGGGGGACGGGGGACCGGGGACGTGGGATGCGGGACGTGGGACGTGGAACAGGGACAGGGACAGGGAACGGGGATGAGAGACAGGGGACAGGGACAGGGACAGGGATGGGAACAGGGATGGGGACAGGGACAGTGACAGGGACAGGGACAGGGAAGGGGACGGGGGACCGGGGACGGGGGATGCGGGACGTGGGACGTGGAACAGGGACAGGGACAGGACAGGAACAGGGAACGGGGATGAGGGACAGGGATGGGGATAGGGACAGTGACAGGGACAGGGACAGGGAAGGGGATGGGGGACGGGGGACGGGGGACGGGGGACCGGGGACGGGGGATGCGGGACGTGGGACGTGGAACAGGGACAGGGACAGGGGCAGGACAGGAACAGGGAACGGGGATGAGGGACAGGGGACAGGGGACAGGGACAGGGATGGGGACAGGGACAGTGACAGTGTGATGAACCATACTGAAACAGTTCTGTCATTCAATCATTTCACTGTATATGTGCATAAACGTACTTGTGCACATGACAACAAACTCAACTTTGCCCTTGTAAGTTGTCCACCAGACAATATTGTCTGTCTGTAATTACTTGAATGGAATCCATTAAAATTGGATCTTTAATTTGCCGGAATAATCAAGGTAGCGGATTCCTTCTCTTTGAAGCTTATTAGGAACCTAATGAATTTTTACAATTATCCAGTAGTTCACACTACCCCTAATTTCAGATTCATTTATTTACTTGCAATTAAATTTCCCCAAGGTCATAGTAGAAAGAAAGATAGAAAAATTGGCTTTACTTGTCACACGTACATCAAAATATACAGTGAAATGTGTTGTTTTGTGTTAGTCTGAGGATGTGCTGGGGGCAACCCCTAAGTGTCACCATGCTCCACTGCCAACAGGGCATGCCCACTGCTCACGAACCTTAACCCGCACACCTTTGTAACGTGGGGGGAAACTGGTGCACCCAGAGAAAACCCACACGGCCACAGGGAAAATGTACAAATGCCTTACAGACGGTGTCAGAATTGAACCCGGGTCACTGGCATGGTAATAGAATTATGCTAACCGCTACACTACCTAGTAGGACAAACACGCTACTCCAGTAAGTTCCTAATGCAAAAACTTGTGCTTCTGCATGGGTTCAAGTAGAAGCCAGCAGGCTTCAAAGTTCAAAGTAAATTTACTATCAAAGTACAAATATGTCTCCATATACAACCCCGAGGTTCATTTTCTTGCGGGAAAACTCAATAAATCTATTCTAGAATAATAACTTATAATGGAATCAATGAAAAAATACACCAACTGAGTGTTCAACCACTGTGAAAAGACAACAAACTGCAAATACAAAAGAAGGTGATAAATAAATAAATAAGAAAGAAATATCCAGAACATGAGGTGAAAGTGGGTCAGTAGGTTGTGGGAACAGCTCAGTGGTGGGGCCAGTGAAGGTGAACCCTTTGGTTCGGGAGCCTGATGGTTGAGAGGTAATAACTGTTCCTAATGTACTGGTTGGGCACAGGAGTACATTCAGCCAGAGACTCATTCCACCAAGATGCAACACAGAGCATCATAGGAAGTCATTCCTGCCTGCGGCCATCAAACTTTACAACTCCTCCCCTTGGAGGGTCAGACACCCTGAGCCAATAGGCTGGTCCTGGACTTATTTCCTGGTATAATTTACATATTACTATTTAACTATTTATGGTTTTATTACTATTTATTATTTATGGTGCATCTGTAACGTAAACCAATTTCCCCCGGGATCAATAAAGTATGACTATGACTATGACTGTTCCTGAACATGGTGGTGTGAGTCCTGAGGCTCCTGTATCTTCCTCCTGAAGACAGCAGCAAGAAGAGAGGATGTTCTGGGTGGTGGGGTTCCCTGATAGCTTGCTGGTGAGGAAGGATGGTGAAGAGACAGGATAATCACGGGTTGTAGTTAGTGAAGAGTGGAGATGCCTGCCCAAACTAGTCCCACTTGACTTGTGTTTATATTTCTCTAAGCTTTTCCTATTGATGACTCTGTAAATGCTTGTAAGGCATTCCCATAGCATTATAGAGGGATAATAAATCAGCCATGATGGCGTGGCAGAGCAGACTTAATGGGCCAAATGGCCTAATTCTGCTTCTTATAACCAGTGGTTCCCAACCGTTTTCATACCATGGACCACCACCGTTCAGCAAGAGGTCCTGGAACCCCTGGTCTACACGTTGTAATCGTATTCACTGCTACCACTTTGTTTGGCAGTTCCTTCCACAAACTCGCCAGCCTCCGTGTGGAAATGTTGCCCCCTCGCCCTACATCTGCCCCCTCTAATTTGAAACTGGAAAGACCGACAGTGACCAGTCACTCCACCTCTCCCGTTCATGATTTTCACTCCTCAGCGTCCCACGCTCCGGGGAAATCGCCCAGTCTATCCCGTCTCTCCTCTAAACTCCAGTCCTCACTCCCAGCAGCATCCTGATGAATCGTTTCTGCCCCCTTTCAGCCGTACTGACATCCTTCCAATAGCTGAGGAATGTGTTTACGCCGGCTGTGAATAGTCTGCATAAATTAAGCTCGGATCCTGATTTATATTTTACTGGGGTGATTTAAAGTGACGGTCGTAAATCTGTTTACACAGTATACTCTAAATTCGAAGATTTTTTAAAAATTCCACTTTAATTAAATAAATGTTTTTTTTGTTTTAAGGATTAAAATTTCTCTTGGTGAAAGGTAGCTTCGGGTATAAGTGGAGTGAGTTAACGTTTCATTCCTCAACTCAGCCTGTGCCTCGGATTCATGTAATGCTGTCTGGCTTTAGACATAGGCGCTTAAACGACACGGAGTGGCGCGCCGGGCTCCAAGTCTTTTCTTTCCCCCTCAGGAATAAAGGGAAGCGTCTGGAGGGTCGGATCAGGCAGGAATGCTGAATAACTCTATTCAGTGCCGGCATCAGTCACAGTCAGGCTGAACCTCACATGGGAGAGAGGAATGGGAAACCGCGGAAGGCCCATGGAAGACTTCTAATTGCCTGTCACTTACCTGTGTCCGTATGTTCAGCGTTTCTGTAACTCGGCTGAGATCGTGCAACAATGTCGCGGCTGTCTCTCGCCAACGTCCTTAGCCCAGAAGAGATCGACACTTTCCTGCAGAATGTTCAAATGCTCCTGAAAGCGGCGAATTACATAGAAAGGACCGAACAAAAAAACGAGAGTAAGTGTGGGGCAGTAGCCGGCCGGTCTGAAAGGGACGTAGAAATAGTTACACGTGAGTTCAAACAAAACTCTGTACTTTTGGATATAGCTGGACTGTAAGCACTTATAGATAAACCAGAGCCGCCTATTCTGTCGCAACCCGAAAGATTCAGTACCATTAATATAGGTCAGTAGCCCATTGTGCAGGTGTTCCCCAAGGGGATAGATTAAATATAGTTTTGAAAGCGTTAGGCAATATTCCATTGCACTGTTCTAGAATATAGTTTTTAATTTTAATTGAAGCAGTGGGATTACAGGCTATTCACAGACCAGTCTACAAGGCAACAATTTTTGAAGATGATATATTAAAATGAATGCAAATGTGGAAAATAGCCGGAGCAGCGAATCAGAAATTGCGTTTCGCTCGGTTACTTCCTTTAACCTTCGAATAATAAGAGATTCTTACATTAGTCGCGGTATTTAATTAGCGTAATGATAATTTTCACAGAGGAATTAAAATATCGGTTTGAATCCAACGAGAAATCTAACCTCTCCATTCTCTTTAATCTCTCCGATGTGTAGGAAGACTGTGAGATAAACGTAAAGCCTTCTGTTCTATGTTCCCCAGACAACCCCATGTATAATTAACCAATTTAAGGAGCGCTCTGTATAAACAGCAGCCTCGTAACCCGGGGGACTTGATAAAGTTACTGGGATACATTTGATGCCGTTTAATGTTAAAGTTTCGTTATGGTGGGGTATCTGTGGTGACAGGTGTACTTTTTCGATGTAACAATCATTATACTTAAACGCCACGTGTTATGAGAAGCAGGGGCAAGTGGTGCAGAGCCAGCCGGGCCTGTATAGTGCCGTAATCTGCCCCAAATCTCCACTCCATGCCCGCATTAACAATACAGCGTGAACAACCACTTTGTTTCTATATTCTGCACGGGAGTTCCTTCTTCAAAAAAAAAACATTTTTATCTCTCCCTCAACAGGACATTACACTTTAGTGCAATGTCATGAGGTCAGCAAGCCGAAACAATAAGGTTTTGTACCTTTTTTGGCAACGTTTCGATATGATGCCCATAGGAAAACTTTGCCAGAAGAGTTTACTGCCTATAGTTAGCGACGAACACAAAAGATGATTAAAACAGACCCAGTTACTGACAGGGTTAATGTTTTGTGATTCTCTCAATACAGTCAATTTCCAATAGAGAAAAAGGTGTCGTTACAGCCAAGTTTGCCAGATGTACTGGGGGAGAGCGAGTGGGTTCCGAGTTAACATTTAGTCATGGGCATAAATATGTGGGCTTCACGTTACTAATACGTCTTTTATTTTGCATTATCAGTTTCAAAATGACTGTGCTGTATTTTGAAAGATTATAACTTGCTCAGTTATTAACAAGTTGAAACTATTTTTCTGCATCTGAGAAGTTGCTTTAGATAATGTTCTAATACTAAAACCATTTAAAAAAAAATAAAAATACAATTGATTTTTGCCAGAATTCAAGTAAGTGAAACAATACAAAATAAAACTTACAGAAAATCAAATTGTTTTTACAAATATTGTTTCTAACCCAAACTTCCACCCACTATGAGTTCTCCATTCAAAACAGAAGACAAACTCTCAAAGGCACGGTAGTTCGAAAGATTTACATTTTGTGATACTCTGGAGGCCAGACTGAAGTGGTTTTGGTGGTGTTCGGTTTTGCTATTCAACAGCTTAATTGAGAGTTAACAGAACCCAATGCTGGTTTGTGACACATAACTTTAACATCTCTTATTTCTATAAATTCTGGGCATGGAGATATCTAACCTTCATTCTATATAAAAAAAAGCAACTCTGTGAGGCATGACTGTTTTAGATACCAATCAACCGCTTTACCACATTCTTTTGAAACTTGGTGATGTCCATCAGTGACCCATACAACTTCTTGTGGGGTTGATATAACACCGTAAGTTTAACAAAGATGTGAGGATTTTTTATTCCACAGACGTTAGACCTGTATTGTTTAAATTCAAAGTTAAGACCAGGAGCCCTGATGGAAGCATAGTAAATTTTAACCATAATGTAGTGAAGCAGAAGTATTATGCTCTAAGTATATTAAATGCTGCAACTCTGCATACCTGTGAAGTAGCTCCAGCATCTTCTGCTTTTATTTCAGAGTTGCTTCCTCAGGGCTCCGGAGATTCAGGTTTGATCCTGACCTCTGATGCTGTCTGTGTGAAGTTCGCATGTTCTCGCTGTGATTGCATGGATCTTCCCCGAATCCTTTGGTTTCCTGCCAAAGACATGAGGCTTGGTAGGTTATTTGGCCACTCTAAGCTGCCGGTGGTGTGTATGTGAGAGGTGGGGGGATGGGGAGGGTTGTTGTTGAGAGGTTACATGCCATTCATGTAAATAGATGCCTGACTGGCTCAGTAGATCAAAAAATCCTTTTCCATTCTGTGGCCCCTACTCATGCGGCACTCATTATTAATGACCTCTGACTCCAGATGTACACCATATATATTTTTAAATGTAATTAGTGACAGAGATTGGTAAATGGTAATGAAAATGCAGGCACGAGGAAATTTGCAGATGCTGGAAATTCAGGCATCACACACACAAAATGCTGGTGAACGCAGCAGGCCAGGCAGCATCTATAGGAAGAGGTACAGTCAACGTTTCGGGCCGGGACCCTTCGTCAGGACTAACTGAAAGAAGAGATAGTAAGAGATTTGAAAGTAGGAGGGGGAGGGGGAGATCCAAAATGATAGGAGAAGACAGGAGGGGAGGGGTAGATCTAGGAGCTGGAAAGTTGATTGGCAAAAGAGATACGAGGCTGGAGAAGGGAGAGGATCATGAGATGGGAAGCCTGGGGAAAGGGAGAAGGGAGGTGGAGAGCAGGCAAGGAGTTATAGTGAGAGGGACAGAGGGAGAAAAAAGAGAGAGGGAAAAACATATAATAAATAAATAAAGGATGGGGTGTGAAGGGGAGGAGGGGCATTAACGGAAGTTAGAGAAGTCTATGTTCATGCCATCAGGTTGGAGGCTACCCAGATGGAATATAAGGTGTTGTTCCTTCAACCTAAGTGTGGCTTCATCTTGGCAGTAGAGGAGGCCATGGATAGACATATCAGAATGAGAATGGGATGTGGAATTAAAATGTGTGGCCACTGGGAGATCCTGCTTTCTCTGGCGGACAGAGCGTAGGTGTTGAGCGAAATGATCTCCCAGTCTGCATCAGGTCTCGCCAATATATAAAAGGCCGCACTGGGAGCACCGGACGCTGCATATCACCCCAGTCGACTCACAGGTGAAATGTTGCCTCACCATCAACTCTGCTCTCAAATGCATCTCTCCCATTTCATGCACATCTGCTCTCACTCCATCCTCCCGCCATCCCACTAGGAATAGGGTTCCCCTTGTCCTCATCTACCACCCCGCCAGCCTCCGGGTCCAACATATAATTCTCCGTAACTTCTGCCACCTCCAATGGGATCCCACCACTAAGCACATCTTTCCCTCCCCTCCCCTCTGCTTTCCACAGGGATCGCTCCCTACATGACTCCCTTGTCCGTTCGTCCCCCCCAACCCTCCCCACTGATCTCCCTCCTGGCACTTATCCTTGTAAGCGGAACAAGTGCTACACATACCCTTACACTTCCTCCCTCACCACCATTCAGGGCCCCAAACAGTCCTTCCAGGTGAGGCGACACTTCACCTGTGAGTCGGCTGGGGTGATATACTGCGTCCGGTGCTCCCGATGTGGCCTTTTATATATTGGCGAGACCCGACGCAGACTGGGAGACCGCTTTGCTGAACACCTACGCTCTGTCCGCCAGAGAAAGCAGGATCTCCCAGTGACCACACATTTTAATTCCACATCCCATTCCCATTCTGATATGTCTATCCACGGCCTCCTCTACTGTAAAGATGAAACCACACTCAGGTTGGAGGAACAACACCTTATATTCCGTCTGGGCAGCCTCCAACCTGATGGCATGAACACTGACTTCTCAAATTTCTGCTAATGCCACACCTCCCCCTCGTACCCCATCTGTTATTTATTTTTATACACACATTCTTTCTCTCACTCTCCTTTTTCTCCCTCTGTCCCTCTGACTATACCCCTTGCCCATCCTCTGGGTTCCCCTCCAACTTTTCCTTCTCCCTGGGCCTCCTGTCCCATGATCCTCTCGTATCCCTTTTGCCAATCACCTGTCCAGCTCTTGGCTCCATCCCTCCCCCTCCTGTCTTCTCCTATCATTTTGGATCTCCTCCTCCCCCTCCCACTTTCAAATCCCTTACTCACTCTTCCTTCAGTTAGTCCTGACGAAGGGTCTCGGCCCGAAACGTCGACTGTACCTCTTCCTAGAGATGCTGCCTGGCCTGCTGCGGTCACCAGCAGCTTTGATGTGTGTCCCTTTAGAATAGAGATGAGAAGGAGTTTCTTAAGCCAAAGGATGATGGATCTGTGAAATTCATTGCCATGGATGGTGGAGACCAAGCCATTGGGTATACTTCAACAGAGGTGGATAGGTTCTTGACTAGTAAAGATGTCAAAGGTTATGGGGAGAACACAGGAGGATGAGGTTGAAAGAAAATAAACCAATCGTTATCAAATGGCCGAGCAGATTCAATGGTCTAATTCCGCTACTGTGTCGTTAGGTCTATGTAATCGGCTGAGCCATAGAGAAATGAGGTGCCATTAATGATTGGATTTCTTTTACCTCCTTGTACACTGAGACTCAAAAGAGGATGACATCATCAAATCTATTAGTTCATAACCACATGTATCTTAAATATTCATCCTTGGGGATGTAGTCATTGCTGGAAAGACCAGCATTTGCTGCCCCTCCCTAACTGTACTTGAGAAGGTGTTAGAGAACTACTTTCCGGCATTGCTGCAATCCTTCTCCCACTGTGTTAGGCAGGAAGTTCCAGGATTTAGACCCATTGACTGGTTTTACTAGGGCACCTTGAGGTCAAAGGTTTGCACTCTTACCTCATGTTTAGAAGGTCTTTGGAGATGACTGAGTGTAAACTGTTTGCGTGCAGTTAGTTGGATTTGTCCAGTTGTCCTCACAGGTGCTGGCCAATGCTCATTCCCTTATCCAAATGAGCATTACTTATTCAGGGAGGCTGGCAGGAGAACGCCAGCAGGCCACTGAAGTAAAATTGTGATGCAAACACATCTGCACTCAGGAGGTGGGGATGTTCATAAAGCCTTCTCCCATAGCGTGTTAACAAATCATTCGGAGCTTGGCCCTATTTAGACCCAATACAAATTATGAATTTGCCAGAGCAAAAGAGCAAGAAGAACTCAGTGGGCTGGGCAGTGTGTGTGCAGCCACTACAAATGCAGGTCCTTGTCCATAGGTGTGGCCTGACCCTTCAAGCTCCCCCTGAAGTTTGTGTCTTGCTCTAGTTTACAGCATCTGCAGTTTCTTGAGTTCAAAGTTCAGAATAACTTTATTATCAAGGTACAAACAATATTGTGCAAAAATCGCAGGCACATATATATAGCAAAGCTGCCTAGGACTTTTACACAGTACTGTATTTGTCAACGTGGAACAGTGAGTGAGTTTGTAAATTGGCGGGAGCAAGGGATGTTGGGAACTGTGAGGGTGGAGCACCGTGGGAGGGATGTGGGACAGGTGGCAGAGAAGCAGTGAGGGGGTCAGAGGTTGGTGCGGGTGCAGACACACCCAGCCCTGAGACACCAGGCACCATTGGTTTATTGATCATTACAGAATGTCTCTCTGGGGTTTCCCACTCCCTTCCCTCTCCCTTACCCTTCCACTCTCAGTCCACAATACAGACCCATATCAGAATCAGGTTTATCATCACTCATGTGTCAGGAAATTTCTTACTTTTAGCCACGGCAGTACAGTGCAATTTATAAAATTACATTACTATGCAAAAGTCATTCACAGTAAATGCAAAGAAACACAATAGAATAAAAACTACACACAAAGACTGATAAACAACCAATGTGCAAAAGATGACAAATTGTGTAAATACAAAAAGAAGAACACAATAATAATTGTAAATAAGTAATAAATAATATGGAGAACATGAGTTTGTGTATCTCCATGAACTTACTGGAACTGGTAACCAAGTGACCTGAGCTACCTATCGAGAGATGAGTTCAAATACCACCTATGGAATTTAAATTTCGTTGATTGAGCCATAAATTAATAAAAAGTTATTAGTAATTACGTTCATGGAAACTGGTTCTAGCGATGACGAAAGTAGAAAATTACTTTTTATAAACATTTTCATTAGAGGGAAGTCTGCCACAGTGCTGGTCATATGTTCGATGTGGCCCACTGACCATTACTAACAGTGTAGTTTTGGGAATTTACCGCATGGACAGTTACGGCTGAAGAAGAGAACTTGCCATCATCTTTACAGCCCGTTAGGCAGGGCAGTTAATGTTTGCTTGTCAGATTCATGCATTTATCATATGTGAAACATACGGTGAAATGCTTTATATTAACAACCAGCACACCCAAGGATGTGCTGATTACCACATCTGGACCAACATAGCATGGCCACAATATTCCACAGAACAACACCAGCAGCAACAGCAACAAAATAACGACAGCGAAGTTTCCTATCTCTCCCACCCACCCATACATGCAAACATCTCGACAGCCTGCCTCAACTAGTGACCCTCACAACAGAAAAATCCTCACCCACACAACTTTTAGCAGTAGGTACTAGGCCCTTTTCTCCCCCTTCTGCATAGAAACTGTGAGATCAATTGCAGTGTTGTGACTGGTGTTACATTATAATAATGTTGAAATGTAACCATGTATTTGCAATCTTTTATATAGAAATTGCTTTTTAAACATATACTACTACTACATCGACTCAGGCCTGGGGGGCTGGCATCGGGCATGATGATGGACTCTCCACTTCTCCCTCTCCCTCATCAGTGTGTTCAGTTCATCTACATTAGCCGCGCCGCTGTCTTCTAGGAGCGTGTTGACCATAGTCTTGGGAGGGCGCCCAGGGTTCATCCTCCCGTGCTTGGGCTCCCATATGATGACTAGGCTGGCAGGTAGCTCAGGGTGGCGTAGACAGTGCCCTGCTAGTTGCAGTCTTCTCAACTCGATTTTAGTGGAGAGCATCGGAAGGTCATTAGAGAGCTTGACATTTGTCATGTGCTGTTGCCAACTCACGTCAAGAGTCATCCGGAGCATTCGTGTGTAGCAACCATCTAAAGACTTTTGCATCGTCTTGGTGAGTGTCCACATCTCGCATCCGTACATGAGAATGGACTCCATGACTGCTATGAAAATCCTCTTTTTAAGCCCTCTGGTCAGGTTCGACTTCCAGATTTCCTTCATGTCGCCAGCCCCTTCCATATCTTTATGTCCTTCTCCAAACTCATCATTCTTGACCCGAGGTACTTGTAGTCAAAGACTTTCTTAATGGTATCATTCTCCACGGTCTTGAGAGTACCTTCGTCACAGCTAAACACCATGTACTCCGTCTTTTTAGCGTTTAGGTGAAGTCCAACTTTACTGCACTCGAAATTCCACTTTTGTCATTAGCTGCTGTGCTTCCTCCATCTTGTCAGAGAGCAGGACTACGTCATCTGCAAAATCGAGATCTGTGAGCGTAACTGGTCTGACCCTTTTGGTTCGTCCTGGTTTTATGGTAAAACCAAGCTTGTCATGATCTTTGGTAGCTTGACGCAGAGCGTAATCAAGGACGATTATAAAGATGTAGGGTGCCAGAGTGTCTCCTTGCAGCACACCAGCTAGGACCTCGAACACTGCTGTTTCTCCGTCTGGTGATACAACTTTCGCCATGGTTTTGGTATAGCTGGACTCTATTGCTCTCAATAGATGGTATGGCACTCCGTAAGCTTTCAGGATCTTCAGCATTTTACCTCGGTGAATGTAGTCAAAAGCTTTGCAAAAATCGATGTAAGTAAGCACGGCTGGTAGGTTGTACTTCTTGACTTCCTCGATGATCCTATGGAGAGCAAGTATTTGCATTCTTGTTATGTGCTTCTGCTGAAAACCATTCTGATTGAATCTTAGCTTAGGGTCAATGGTAGTGCGAATCCTGTTCAAGATCATCCGATTGTATAACTTTGCTAAGATGCAGCTCAAGCTGATACCACGGTAGTTATCTGTCTTTGTGAGGGATCCAGACTTGGGGACTGGGATAATGTTTGAGAGTGACCACTGTTCTGGTTTGTTGCCTTTCATCAGTGCTGTATTACATATGTCCAGCAAGATGTTGTCCAGGTCACAGTTCCTCAGGACATCTGGGGTGGTATCCCATCTAGTCCAGCGCTCCTGCCCTGTTTGAGTGCATAGTTGGCTTTCTTCAGTTCCTCAATGGTGAATGGGCCATCATCGATGTCGACTTGCGTTAGTATCATGGGTATGTCCTCTACTTCTTCTGTGATCATTGGAGGGCTTCCCAGCAGGTTTTTAAAGTGGGTAAACCATGTCAGGACACAGTCCTCTGTTGTTTTACCACTTATTTGACCTGATGGGGACTTCTTCCGTCTACTGATCTCATTGACTAGGCACCATGCTTCTCCATGCTGCATGTCTTCATTAGCAGCCTCTACCTCTCTAATCCTCTCAGCTAGTTCCTCTTCCTTCAGTCGGTCGTAGGTGGCAAAGAGATTCTTCTTTGCTGTCTTGAACTGGTCTCTTAGCTCTTCTGTTTCGCTCCTTCTAAGTTCGGCATGACAAGCATTGACCACATTTCTTGCTGCGACGACGTCAGGATGTCTCGAGATCCGACTCTTCTTGATTCGCTTCACTGTAGACAAACTCTTTGTTGCATCTGTGTGTGCGTCTATGAGCCGTTGATAGCGGTCGGTGGCAGTCTCTTCCTCCTCCCTTTCCACTGGGCCGAAGCGATTTCACACCTCCACTGTGTACTGAGCTTGAAGAACAGGTTGTGAGGAGAATGCCTTCCAGTCTATCTTCTCCTTGGTTCCTGTGGCTGTGGGTTCCCACAGGCTCAGTCTCACTTGCATTGATACAACTCTGTGGTCGGAACTGACCGAGTTGAAGGTGCTGTAGGCTTCTGTGTTGATCGCACAATTACGCCATTTTGTTCTTACAAGGATGTAGATGAGCTGTTTCCTGTAGATGGAGGCTCTGTTTTCATATGTCCACAGTTTACCAGCTTGCTTCTTGAATTGTGTGTTAGCGGCAATGAGACTGTGTTCCTGGATGAAATCAACTAGATATTATCCATTTCTGTTGGTAAAATCTTGGTATGAGTATGGAACATCTTCCAGTCTGACCTGGGCATTAAAATCACCGAGCACAGCCAGGAAGTTATATGCCAGTATTGAAGTGACAGCTTCGTGAAGTTTACTGTAGAAGGCCTCCACCTCCTTCTCCTCGCTGCAGTCATGCAGGGAGTAACAGATGATGACAGAGGTTGCCGGGTTTCCGTCGAATTCTGTAGTAAGGATTCTGTCACTGACTGAGACTACACCCCTCAGTGCCTCCTTTGCCTTGCTGTTCAACATCAGCCCTACTCCACCTTGTGCTGACATCATCGTCAGCTCTCTCCATGCGGATGAGGTGATGAGCTGCATCCCCTCTACCTCTGTGAACCTTATCTCTTCGTCAGGGTATACATGACGGTGTTCTTGGATCCCCAGGATGGAGATCTCGTAGCTGCTTGCCTGTGATGCCAACTCTGTGCATCCAGGCAAGAGGCGGATGGTGTTTGTGTTGAAGGTTGAGATGATCGTTTTTACCTTACAACACAAAAGAGGCGCAGTTCGCTCAGCCCCCTTGTCGGACTCAACCCTCCCCGTGGGGTTTGAGGTTGCACCTTCATACTGCCTGTCTCGGCCAGGGTCTGGGCGTTCCGCAGAGTTCCTGAGCACTCCCAGCTCTGGAAGTATAGGGTTTGTTGGGTTGTCTGTCATCATAATGCCTTACAAGGTGCGAAACGAAAGACGGTGCGGCGTGCCACTCCTCACACAGACAGTAGGTGGCCATTGACTCACAAAGAGTTCATTTAAACATATGCTTCCATTCAATAGGCCAGACGAGTGCACTGCTTTCAAATGTCTTGTATTTGTACTTCTTAAGAACATTTTAAAGAGCATTCTTTAAATCCAGTGGGAAAAAAAAGGCCACATAGGCACATTGTATGACCGGCTTCTTCAGCTTCGTCTCAAAATTGACAGTCACTTCTGAAGCCCTGACCCCTGTCCTTAGGCTATGTTCATATTATAAAGCTGGGAAAGACAAGTCCAACACATCTAGTTTTGAGATATCCTCCATCATCTCCAACGGGATTCCACCACAGGACAAACCTTCTCTCCCCCTCCTCTTTACACTCTTCCACCTTCACCAACAATTATATTCTCACAGCTATTTCCCATGCAACCTCTCCCTTCCCACAGACTCAATCAGTCCTTCCAGATGAGGCAATAATTTATTTGTAATCTTTTCAATCCAGTGCTCTGCCATGGACAAACACCAACTTGAGCAATTACGTTGCAGAACAGCCATGTTCAGTCTACAAGGAAACACAGAGGCTCCAGGCAGCTTTCACTTTCACTGTCTGTCCCACTCTCCCTCTGACCTCTTCCAACACTGTCCTAGGTAAGCCTGAGGAACGGTATTTAATATACTGTCAGACATGAATTGAGTTCAACAATTTCACAAATGCAGCAGCACTTTTTACCCAGTTAACCTCTATTATTTCTGTTCCATTCAGCGGTTTTTAAAGTAATTGATATCTTGATAGCTTTGATCTGCACCCCGTCACAGACATGGCTTTCATTCTCCCCACTTCCCTGTGGGCGATAATAATACTTGTCCATTTTTGACAAGGTTCCTTGATCTGAAACTTTGACTCTGAAGCATCTCATGCCACTTGACTTGCTGAAAGTGTTCTCCAGTTTTATTTCCAATTTTCAGCATCTGCTTTTTTTTGGCTTCAAAATCGAGTTCCTCTCTACTTTTGGTGTCTCTTGTCCTTCTCCATACCCTAACTTCCACTGAACATACTTCAGAACTTCAATAGAAAATGGTATCTTTATTAATAAAAATTGTCAATTACAGTAATATATAAACTAATATCATTCATTGTAAAATCTGTATTTACTGATTATAATAGGGAATTCCAACAAAATTAAGAAACTAAGTATACATTGTATTTTATTAATTTACTTCCTGTATGAAAATGTGTAACAAGTTTCCTTAACAACACGTGTATCCATTCTGCTCAAAAGAGGATGCTGCATTTCCTATTTTGCAATCACGATCACACTCGATGAGTGTATCACTTGGCTTTAAAATCACTTGGGACATCTCAAGTTTATGACAGATGCTATGTCAATGTATGTATTTTCTTTACCTCCAGCTTCCAAGATGTTTCATTAGTTTTGCATTAGGAATGATCATGGGGAAATTGCAATTTCCTTTATTAGACAAGTTATAGATAACAGCATCTGAAATGAAATTCTGCTTTAGAGGTGAAACTATCACTCTTTCTTTCTGCACATCATAAAAGTCCATTTAGTTGTGTTTCTTTTGATATCTTGGCTAAGGCTAACATGAATTAGTTTGGAATAATAATCATGCTTTTAAGAAACCACTGAGTTTGATACAGTCAGCATCAAAGACTCTTTCAAAAGTAGATTTGACATTCAGAAGTTTCATAACATCACTGCTTTTCAAACTTTAACAATAAATTGATTAGTTTCTCTCTTCACCATCGCAAGAATTTCAAAAGCCAAGCCCACCTACGGGCTACAAATATCTTTCAAGATCACTGTCTGAGCTCTTTTGTAGATATCCATCACATCTCTCATACATGGTATAACAGTGTGATGCTTTTCTGATTATGCTATTTTTGTGCTGTTTGATATAGGAATTTTGTCTGCATCACAATATCTTTAACAACTATCTATATGGCTTGAGCAGACATAAGGGACTCAGGATGATTATCTTTGCTGAAGATAGTACATACCTTTTGTAGCAGTGGCAAGAATATTGGCACTTGAAGATAGATATAGAACAGTCAGTCTCTGGAGGCTACCCTATCTTCATTATCATCATGCTCATCTTCTCCCTCAAAGCAGTTTTTCTACCCTGTTCCCAGATCCCTTGATTCCTTTATTATCCACTAATCTAGCCATCTTAGTTTTGAAAGCAGTCCATAACTGAGTCTTTGCAACCTTTCAGATTAGAGAATTCCAAAGATTGATCATGTACTAAGTGAAGAAATTTATCATTCCAATCTTAAATCAGTGATTGGTGGGTGTATGAAATACTGTACCGGGGTGGTGGTAGGGACATTTGGGGTTTAAGAGACTCTTAGGCACACAGATGACAGAATACAGGAGGGCTCTGTAGAATGGAATGATTAGATTAATCTTGGAGTAGATTAAAAGATTGACACAACATTGTGGACCAAAATGCCTGTACTGTGTTCTAAATAGCCTACCCCTTGTGTTAAAAGCATTATCCCTGGTTCAAGAAACTTAAGGTAGCGGAAACATCCTCTCTGTATCTATGCTTTTGGGAATTCTGTATGTTTCATTGATATCACCTCTCATTCTTCTATACTGGGGTCTTTTCATATGACAGAATCATCCCAAAGATTAGTAAGAAAACAAAACTCCAGATGCAGTCTGACCAAGACGCTGTATCGTTGCAGTACGACATCTTTACTCAAATCTGGCCAGTATTTACGGCTACGCACTGCATAAAATATGGTTATACTGAAGTTCATTTGGATATTTTGATAAAATAAATTTAGTTGGGCTAAAACCAATTTAAATGAGACAAAAATGATTGTTCAAGTTTTTAGTGGCACCAATAATCTTCGGAGCTACCACCGAGAAGAAAATATTGGTGATGAGAAAGAGCATTAAAAAAATCCCTCCTAATGATGTTTGTTTATAGGTCTCAAAAGGCGAAACATCCAAATCATTTCAACATCGTTATCAATATTAATAAGTGCATATTAGCGGGAGAGACCAATTTTGCATGCAGTTGCAATTTCCTTGTAATTTTGCACAAAGTTACAAGGCACACTGCACGCCCACGCACACTTCAGGCGTGCGCGTTCGCGAACATGTGCTTTTCACATGAAACATAGCTCCCGAAATGTGATTGGTCGCTTGCCTGACGTCATCCGCGGCTGAGCTCCCCCCCTCGGCAGAAGCCTCGCCAACAAAAAGACCAACTAATTTCCACCGACGACGACGTCGTGCGTTGCCTGCTGGGAATTGCAGTTTTTGTGTCACCTCGAGCCATGCAGAGGAAGAGCAGCGGACTGCATTTCCCAGTGTGCACTGTGTCCAGGCAGTCGCGAAGGGGAGGGAGACGAAAGCGGCGGTGGACGCAGGCGCAGTGGGGCCGCTCGGTCGGAGCCGTCCTCGATATTTCCTGAGGTAAACAAACTTGGACTGACAGAGAGTGAGAGGAGGGAGGAGGGTCGGCTGCTTGCAGATCGCTCGCTTCCCCCCCCCCTTTTTTTAAAAAAAATCACATCTTTAATTTTTAGTTAAGAACTTCCTTGTTTTTCTAAAAAATCCACCCATTTTTATACAAAAATATTTTTGTACCTTGTAAATATACACGACCAAATTTAAAATAAACGAAATAATGAACGCAGTGCAATTAATCAACATCCAGAGACTGATAGAAGCGGCCGAGTTTTTAGAGAGAAGAGACCGAGGTAAACAAAAGAAAAATAAAAGAAGAACTTTTCAGGACTGCGAATAAACAAATCGGATAAATTATTATGTATCATTAAAAAATTCAAATGGCCAGGAGTTCCAACTGCCATCAACCGCAACAGAAGAAGCAGCAAACACCTCAGCGAATCCTGACGACTATCATCCTGCTTTGCAATGTGTAACCTGGGAAATGATTTGCGACAATAATACCATTTTTTAAAATGTGTTAAAAATATACCGACGTGAACTTGTGTTTGTTTTCCTTTCAGAAGCTGAGCACGGATATGCATCGTCCTTACCCTGCGATGCCGAGGCGACCAGGAGGAAAATGAAAACCAAAAAGAATTCGAGCAATAGGTAAAAAATATGCCGAGTTCATTTACTTATTTGTAAATATGATGTTTCTCGGTATAAGTGCATTAACGTTTGGCAAAATTAAACTGAAGGGAGCGTTGTTTATGTGGTTACTGTACCCGCCATTTTACATCTTTTAAAATTATATATTTAAAACAGTGCAGACCCCAGGCGAACCTGTGACTGCAGCAACTTGTAAAATGTTAGGTTTTCCTCTGCAATGGTTTTGATTGTGTTTGCAAAGTGTTGGAGGGAAAAGAAAATGCAAAGCTAATTATATTTTAATGGGGGATGGGGAAAAGGGAGCTTCGAGCGCCATCTGTGATCAGCTGATTGTCAGATTTACAGTTTTAAAAACACACATTGATGTCAAATTGAAAGGGGCCACGGAAGTAACGAATACAAGCATTATGGAAGAATGGTTCAAATTTTCAACTCTCTGCGATGCTGAATTTGCTGTTGAAATCAAAGTACATTCAGTATTTTGGAGTGCCTTGAATTATTTCACTTGGTTTGTTTTTGCACATCAAAAGCTTCACTTTGCAATGATGGTTAAGAAAAATCGTGTAGTATTATTCAATTCCTTAAAATTTTCTCTCAACCTTGTGTTCTGCATGGAAAGTATTTAGACTGCTCACTTGTCTAAATTACTCTAACTTTTATGTTGACTGTTTCTTGATCGTCTAATTGTAAAATTGTGAAGGAGATTTTATGGCTATTTGCTCATTGTAGTATAAGAAAATGTTTGATTACGTGCTTAAGTTGAAAGTTATTGCAACTAAATATAAGCTGTGTTTTTAATTGGAGGTTTTATTTTTCAATACGCTGTTTCATACAAACGGTGCATGTCACGACATGTAAGGCTAAAATTGTTTGTGGTGACAAGTCCCTCCTACTTCCAGCATTACAGTAGCATACAATCCTTCCTCATTCACCAAAACATGCTGAATCTAAATGAAGTGTTTATGGAAATGTAAAGGGTCTCATAATCAAGTGGTATCCAGACAGGAACTTGATTTAATTTCCACCTCACCCTTCTCAAACCTTGCTCTTTCTCTCAGGGAATGTGCTAATTTCTGCAAAGGTAGAGTCTAGCTGAAGAAGACAGCTCCCTACCAGACATCTTTAAGCACAATTTTCATCAGATAGCAGTGAAAAGCAGGAGCCGACGATCATGGCTGATTTTTGAATCCCTTGTGGATCCAGACGTACCTGTTAAGATTTGCTCAGTATTTAATTTGCACCCATAATCTTTTCATCTATAACCTGCCATGCAGTATATTAAGCCAAGGTCTGCATTGAATATTGAAAGGAAATGCTGCTAACACTCGGCAGATTAAACAGTATCTGTAGTAAGACAAACAGAGTTAACATTTCAGCTTGAAGACCCTTTTTCAGAACTGGGAAGGAGAGAAAAGTTGGGGAAAGGATCAATAAGACAATGATACTTTCTTGAGCAACTATAGAAGATGCAATACCTATCCTTTCAACACTTCCCCTTCCTAGGGAAACAAACAGTTCTCCCAAGTGAAAGGGTGATATACTTGCACATTTTACAATCTAGTGCATCTCCAATGTAGAGGAGACTACATTGCAGAAACTAAATCCTTTAACACTTTTCCCCATTTAACTTATTTTTAAGCTTATCTCCTGGGCAGGGCAGCTCTAGGCCCACCCTACCACAAACATTTCCTTTGACTTCTATATCCCTTTCCCATCCTCCATGCAACTTAAAACTAACTCTTTACCTTTTTCTCACTTCTGACAAAGGGTCTTTGAGCTGAAACTTTAACTCTTCCAGGTGAGATGACACTTCACCTGCGAGTCTGTTGGGGTCATCTATTGTATCTGGTACTCCTGGTGCACCCTCCTCTATATTGGTGAGACCTGATGCAGATTGGGGACTGCTTTGTTCTTCATAAATGGGAGGATCTCCCATTGGCTACCCATTTCAATTGGCTTCCCATTCCCATTCTGACATGTCTGTCCATGGTCTTTGCTAATGCCATGATGAGGTCAATCTCAAGTTGGAGGTGCTACAGCTCAGTATTCCATCTGGGTAACCTCCAACCTGATTATATGAACATTGATTTCTCCAACTTCTGGTAATTTTTACCCCCCACCATCTTCTCTCTTTCTAAATTCTATATTCTGGTTACCCACTCATCCTTTTTCTTCTCTTCTCATTATTTTGTCACCTCCTTCAGGTTCCCCTTCTCCTTCCCTTTCTTACCATGTTCCACTCTCCTCTCCTGTTAGATTCTTTCTTCTTCATCACTTTACCTCTTCCAATTATCACCTCCCAGGTTCTTACTTATCCCCCCTACCTGACTCACCAACCTTCCCCCTCCCCTGGCCTCACCTGTCACCTGCCAGATTATACTCCTTCCCCTCTCCCCCACACACCACCTTGTTTTGACTTTTACCCCTTTCCTTTCCAGTCCTGATAAAAAAAGTCTTCTCCCAAAACTTCAGCTGCTTATTCCCTTCCATAGATGCTGCCTGGTTTCCTGAGTTCCTCCAGCATTTTGTGTGTGTAACTTTAACTCCATTTCTTTTTCCACAGATGCAGCCTGACTTCCTGGATATTTACTGATTTATTTCAGATTTCCAGCGTGCTCATAATATTTTTACTTGTATTGTACATTGGTTTCCGTGATTGTGTCCAGTACAAATTCTCATTATTATGATCAGCCTCAACTCCTTTTTATTCTGTCATTTCTTTCGACTCAACACACCTGAATAAACTTCCCTTTAAACCATTTTCTGCTGTACCTTTGATTACCATAGACTGAGTTCTGGAATTCTCCCCTTAAAGCTATTTTCTTCTCCACCTCTTTGTCATTTTAAAACTCTCCTAAAGTATACATAACTAAGCTTCTGGTCTTCCCTTTTTTTTTATTTTGTTACTTTATTATTGTGGTTAGTGTTGATTATTTTAAGTAGAAGTTAATGTAAATACAAGGAGCTTTTTATTGTTAATAGTACAAAAATGAGGAGAAAGATCTTCAAGCAGAAGTTGGCGGATATTTGGAATTCACCAGATGACTTGAAAGTTTGGTCATTGAGGTCCTTTGAAAGAGATTTCTGGATATTAAAGGAGTTAAGGAATCAGGAGATGTAGGAACATAAAACCTAGATGTGATGATCTATGAGCTCTGATCTTGATGAATGGAAAAGTGTGCTTGAAGTTGCTAAAAGGCCTACTTTCATTCCTTTGTCTTTTGTTCTTACTCTAAAATGAAATGCAGCTGATGGGTTGCTAAGATAATAAGCCAAAGAATATTAAAAAATCACTTCTATATATAAATCATCTGTAGAATTGGACTGTATTAGCTAATTTGCTGTTACCCATCTGGTCATTTAAAGACCAGAGTGTTTTGGGATACATTTAACAAAATTGTGGTTAATCTATGCCTGCAACTCATTTGGTAAAACAGCAGCTTGTGCATGATCTGTACCACTAGACTGCTGTTAAATTGGTTGAGGTCTAGCTGAAAACTGAAATGAGGTGGCAATAAATGAAGCTTTGTGTTTAGTTTAAGCAGCCTAAGTAGTGGTTAAAGAAACCACCGGTGCTGCTGAAAAATTAATGAGTTGGAAGGAGAGCTCCTCCAGGTTCAGCAATAACTGGCACTTGTATTGCAGGTCACTCTCTCACACTAACCTTTGGCCTTCTACAAAGTGAGCTGAGGAGAGGTCTGTGAGTGAAACTCCTAGCTTATCTGAATTATTGTCATGCAGCTGAGGATGAAGTAAGATGGCCTTTTCTGTACTGAAATCCTGCTGTAGCATATTAACAACTAGTGTTTGATGTTAAATTTAATAAATTTACTTCCATTATTCATTTATTTAATCTGGGGCATGAAAAGAATTTCAGTGGACATACCTATTGGATAAGCATGTTTACTAGTGTAATTCTGAGCTGTTCGCACCAGGATGTTTTCATGTTTCATGCCTACACTATGACCCTGTTGAGATTAGAACAATTGAACCTAGTTATGCAGGCTAGGATGTGTGAGATGTTGCTGAGTTCTCAGAGCTAGCTTTAAATACTTTCTAAAAAAGTGTCAAATGAGAGGGCTGGGCTTTGAAAACTCTTGAAAAGTGTATTACTAACATCCAGATACAGTTGTAAGACCATATTCCATATCTTTTTCCCAAAGTCTGCAAATAAAGTATGGTCATTGGCTATGTTCAGAGATTGCTCTTGAAATGGTAGTCATAGTGTAACCACAGAGTGAATTATAGGTGTTTATAGGTAAAAGTCATACTGTGCATGACCTTCAAAAAAAAAATCTAGGGACAGCATTAAATATCATCTTTTAATCTCTGAAAATCCTCCAACTCCTTCATTCAAGAGGAACTGTAAAATAAGCTTACCAAATTTATCTCCATCTTGTATTTACTACATTATGACATGTAAACTGTAATCTTAATCAATGGATTAATAACAGAACCAATCTCAGTGCAGACTGGCATCATGCAAGGTTATGCTTCTGCCCTAACTTGCTCAATTATTATTACTTCAGCACTGTACCTCATTTTCAAAAAGCTTCCCACTGGAGTGGAGCTACTTTTAAGCAATCAGTGAGAAGCTTTACAATCTATATTGTTTCCGTTCCAGACAAAAGGCTACTCCAGCCTTGGTCATGAAGTTGCATTATGCATATGACAATGGCATTTGCACAGGTTCGGAGACTGAGCTACAAATCATGGTAAACTGGGGGTAGACAAAAGTCTAGACACTTAACATCTGCAGAGCAGAGTTCAAAGTACATGTATGCCACTGTATGCGATTCTGATACATTTTCTTGTGGGCATACTCAATAGGTCTACAGAGGAATAACCATAAGAGAATCATTGAGCTAGGGTATTCAACCAGAGTGCGGAAGACAACACACTGTGCAAATACAAAAAGAAGAAATAATAATAATAAATAAAGAAGTAATAAATATTGAGAGTGTGAGATGAAGAGTCCTTGAAAGTTTTTCTTGCAGGCATAGATTCACCAGTTCATTGATGGGTTGAGTAGTTATTCCCTTTGGCTCAGAAGCCTGATGGCTGTGAGATAGTAACTGTTCCTGAACCTGATGGTGTGAGTCCTGAGGCGCCTGTACCACCTTCCTGAAGGCAGCAGCGAGGAGAGAGCGTGTCCTGGGTGGTGAGAGTCCCTGGTGATGGATGCTGTTTCCCTGCGATAGCATTTCATGTAGATATACTCAATGATTGGGAGGGTTTTACCCATGATGGACTGGGCCGTATTCACTACATAATTTTTGTCGGATTTTCCATTCAAGGGCATTGGTGTTTACATACCAGGCTGTGATGCAGCCAGACAATATACTTTCCACAACACATCTGTATATTTTGTTGAAGTTTTAGATGTCATGCAAACCTCCGCAAACTCCTAAGGAAGTAGATAAATAATCCGAAAGTGTCCTCTCTCAGACTAACATCCGCTTTGTTGAAAGCCTGTTTACATTTAGTTGGTTATGATGCACTGGCCACATTGTTTCACTGGCCTGAAAAGGACGCAATATGAAGGCAAAAGATTACCAACTGGACAGAGGAAATAGTTCAAAGATGTTCTTGAAAATATGTAATATCACCACCAATTTGAGGACATGCTTGCTTGTGATCACTCATTCTGGAAGAGGAGTAAACAGGAGGAGTGTGCCATCTGCTAATCCTCCTTGAGAGACTGCCTTAGAAAAAGAATACCCCAACAATAGGGTGAAGACAACTTTTGGAGTGAGAAACTGTTTGGGATATTTATTGGTTGTTGCTTGTATGCAATGTATTTTTTGTTACTTTAGTAAGCTAACTTTTTTGTAGTTTCTCTGCATCAAAAAAGATTACATTGTCTAACGTGAACAAATATGTATGTTTTTTTGCATACCTCTTGGACTCCTGCTACAGCTAGTGATATTTTTATTTACTCAAAGTTAAAAGTAAATTTGTTATCTAAGGTCATATATGTCACTATATACAACGCTAAGATTCATTTTCTTGCAGGCATACTCAATAAATTGATAATTGAATAATAACCTTAACAGAATCAGTGAAAGACTGCACCAACTTAAGCATTCAATCAGTGTGCAAAAGTCAGCAAACTGCAAATTCAAAAAGAAAGAAATAACAATAATACATATTAAGAACATGAGATAAAGAGACACTGAAACTGAGTCCTTTGGTTGTGGAAACATCTCAAAGGGGAAAATGAAGTTGAGTGAGGTTATCCCCTTTGGTTCAAGAGCCTGATGGTTGAGGGGTAATAACTGTTTTTGAACCTGGTGGTGTGAGTTGGACCATAAGACATAAGAGAAGATTTAGGCTATTTGGCCCATTGACACTGCTCCACCATACAATCATGGCTGATCCATTTTTCCCCCTCCTCAGCCCTACTCTCCGACCTTCTCCCCATAACCTTTGATGCCATATCTAATCAAGAACCTATCAAGCTCTGCCTTGAATACACCTAGTGACCTGGCCTCCTCAGCTGCCTGTGGTAATAAATTCCACAAATTCACCACCCTCTGGTTAATGAAATTTCTCCACACCCCTGTTTTAAATGGACCCCCTCTATCCTGAGGCGGTGCCCTCTTGTCCTAGCCTCCCCCACCATGGAAAAACCTCCTTTCCACATTTACTCTGTCTAGGCCTTTCAACATCTGAAAGGTTTCAATGAGATCTTCCCCCTCATCCTTCTGAACTCCATCAAATACAGACCCAGAACCATCAAACGTTCCTCATATGATAACCCTTTCATTCCCAGAATCATTTTTGTGAACCCCCTCTGCAGCCTCTCCAATGCCAGCACATATTTTCTTAAATGAGGAGCCCACTAGTCACTGGCAACCAACCAGATCATTTTATTTCCAGTCTCTGCTTCCTGTCAATTAGCTGATGTTCTAACCACGCCAGTAACTTTCCTTATTGTCATGGAGTTCTGAGGCTCTTGTAACTTCTTTCTGCTGACAGCAATGAGAAGAGAACCTGTCCTTGTGGTGATGGATGCTGCATTCCTGCAACAACACTTCCAATAGATGTTCTCAATGGTGGAGAGTGCTTTTCTGATTGAAACATATAAGATTATTAAGGGATTGGATACACTAGAGGCAGGAAACATGTTCCCAATGTTGGGGGAGTCCAGAACCAGAGGCCACAGTTTAAGAATAAGGGGTAGACCATTTAGAACGGAGTTGAGGAAAAACTTTTTCACACAGAGGGTTGTGGTTCTGTGGAATGCTCTGCCTCAGAAAGCAGTGGAGGCCAGTTCTCTGGATTCTTTCAAGAAAGAGTTAGATAGAGCTCTTAAAGATAGCGGAGTGAAGGGATATGGGGAGAAGGCAGGAAAAGGGTACTGATTGTGGATGATCAGCCACGATCACAGTGAATGATGGTGCTGGCTCGAAGGGCTGAATGGCCTACACCTGCACCGATGTCTATTTACCTGTGATGGACTGGGCTATGTCCACTACTTTTTGTAGGATTTCGATTCAAAGGGATTGATGTTTCCATACCAGGCTGTGATGCACTCCACCACACATCCATAGAAGTTTGTCAAAGTTTTTGATGTCATACTGATTTTATGCAAACTCCTAAGGAAGTGGAAGCTCTGCCATGCTTTCTTTGTAATTGTATTTGTGTGCTGGGCCCAGAACATGTCCTCTGAAATAATAACAGGAATTTAAAGTTGCTGACCTTTTCTGCCTCTGATCCTCCAATGAAGACTGGGTCATGGACCTCTAGTTTCCTTCTCCTGCAGTCAATAATCAGCTCTTTGGTCTTGCTGACATTGAGTAAGAGGTTGTTGTTGTGGTACCAATCAGCCAGATTTTCATTTTGTTTCCTATATATGGATATGCTGATCCATCACCACCTTTGATTTGGCCTACGGCAGTTGTGTCATCAGCAAACTTGAATATGGCATTGGAGTTGTGCTTAGTCACACAATCATAAGTGTAAGTGAGCAGAGCAGGGCTCTAAGCACACAGACTTGTGGTACACCTGTGCTGATGGAGATTGTGGGGGAAATGTTGTTGCCAATCTGAACTGACTGGGGTCCACAAATGAGGAAATTGAGGACCCATTTGCACACCAAAGTGTTGGAGCTTATTGATTAATTTTGGGAGGATGATGCTATTGAATGCTGAGCTGTAGTTGATAAACAGCATCCTGATGTATGCACCTTTGCTATCCCTATGTTCCAGGGTTGAGTGAAAAGCCAATGAGATGGTCTCTGCTATGGACCTGTTGCTCTGGTTATGCTCCGTATGGGGCCGGCATTTAATGACAATCTATAATTGTCCTTTAAAAATAGCTATCAGCTGCCTTCTTGAGCCATCAGAATCCTTTTGGTGAAGGTACTCTCACGCCTTAGATTGCAAGGAATTCCAGAATTTTGACACAGCAGCATTAGAGGAAGAGGCAAGTGTTAACAAATCAGGCCAGTGTGTAGTTTGGATAGACCTTCAGGTGGTTTTGTTCCAATGTACCAATTACCCTCCTCTTTTTAGGTGATAGAGATTGAGTTCAGGAGACACTGTCAAAGAAGCATTGGTGAATTGGAATTGAACAGGCTGCAATTGTCAGTTCTAACCTCAAGATAAAAAGAAAATCATTAAAGAAAGAGTTGAACTTAATTGATCTTGGAAGCTATCCTAAAGATAATTTGCGGGAATGTCCCAACATTGAGTGATCTTGAGGATCCTCCTATGTGCTAGTTCTTTTTTTTTGTAGTTTTTTTTATTGAAGTTCATCATCAAACAAACATTTCCATTGATGCATTTCAGATATTGTACATATATATCATATACTCATATATGCCACAAATCTCCACATAATATTTATTTGAGGTATTCACTTATAGAAAAGAGAGGAAAGAAAGAACAAGCAAAAGGAGAAAACTATGTACAAGTAGGGAGTGATTTTGTTTTACAACATATTCATTGATTTGTGAGAATAAAATCAGGCCTATGAGGTGTTATGTAGTTAAACCATTTTCCCCGGTATAAATCAAATTGTTCTGACTCCAAGCAGTTGTGTTCCATTAACTTCACTTTTACCAGAGTTGTTTAAGGTTACATTCAATCAAAACCTGCTTTGATGTTGAGGTAACACACAAGCTGATGGAGGCATCATATAGAGGGAAAAAGGCAATCAACCTTTCAAGCTGAGAATCTTCATTTGGAAAGAGCTACTGACTTGCTGAGTTCCTCCAGTGTTTTGCGTGTTGCTGCAGATTCTGGATTCTGCGGTCTTTTCTTGTTTCTATTTTGATACCGAAAAAGTTGTACTTTACCTTTTGCCTGAAATTCAGCCCTTCATTTCATGCGATACAATGTTATGACATAGAACTAGAGTTGCCTTGTTTTTGTTATTGTTCTAGAACGCCTTGGATGATCATGTTAAATTCACATTCATATGCAAAAATGTTTTCAATACGAAGCCGCTCCCACTCCAGCCAAGAGTTTTTTTTCTACAATTTTCCTGTATGGGAGTTTGGCGTTCAGATACTTTTAGCAATTTTGTCAATTATATGCTTCTTAAAAATGAATGATATAATTTGCATTAGATCCTAACCATGGGCATGAAGTTGGCTTCTACGGATGTACTGTGGAGAGCATTCTAACTGGCTGCATTACCTTCTGGTATTGGTGGGGGTTGGGGGGGAGGTTACTGCACAGGATAAAAATAAGTTGCAGAAACTTGTAAACTTGGTCAACTCCATGGGCACTAGGCTCCCCAGTATTAGCGTATCTTCAAAGAGCGATGCCTCAAAAAGGTACATCTATCATTAAGGGCCCCCAGCCTCCAAGACCCAGGACATGCCCTCTTCTCATTACTACCATCAGGGAGGAGGTATAGGAGCCTGAAGGCACACACTCAATGATTCAGGAATAGCTTCTTTCCCTCTGTCATCAGATTTATGGATGTACATTAAACCCATGAACACTACCTCCCTACTTTTTTTTCACTACTTATTTAACATAACTTTTTAATACATATCTATTATTATATTTGTTATAATTCACAGCTTTTATTATTATGTATTTCAATGTACTGCTGCTGCATAACAATGAATTTCATGACATATGCTGATGATGTTAAACCTGATTCTGAGAAAGTCCCAGATTTGGATTGTACTGAGGAAGTTGAATTGAGCTCAACTCACGCACTCTGCTTGTCCTTAGCATCTGTGGTTTAAGAATAGATGTAAAAACAATTGGAATTCCTGTCTCATGCTGCAAAGTTGTGTATGTATATAAAAAATAGATGAAGACAGGATGAGGCTCAGTAGTGACTTCTCTGATAACCATGTGTCCTGTTGATATTTAAATTTTTAATTGTATGACCAAAATGCACAAATCAACATCTTTTTTGGAGTGGAGATGGTTGGAATAGCAGTAAAATCAGATTAGTTAAATTCAAATAACAATTTACGATCTAAATGATGTGTTCAAAAGCTTTTAAAGTAACTGCTAAATTTATGTCTTGCAGATCTACACACAATGAATTAGAAAAGAACCGGTAAGTCACTGACAAATAGGATGTCATTCAGTCACGTCATCTGGTAATTGGAGTAAAAATCTTATTTTTTACTTATAGAACTGAACCAAAGATTTTGATGTTTATAATAAAGAAGGTGGTTAGCAAATTGACCAGGGATTGAACTTCAAGAAAAACTATAAACCTCTCTTACACATCAGCAACATGTTTCCAAAATGCAAGTAGATGTGTGACCTATTGGAACAAGAGAATCTGAATGCAGAGTACTTGTCTCTTTTTTTCTCTCTCCTGACATGCTGAACTCTGATTGGATCACATGCTGGTGTTGTTGCTAAGGTGTCAGGTTACTGAGGCACTGCTGGCGAGCTCATTTATGAAGTCGAAATAAAACCTTCACAGTCACATCATTCCAGAAGCAAAAAAGTTATTTATTCTAGAGCAGCCATTCATGTCCTCCAACTTTTCATTGAATTGGTAAAACTAAACCGGTGCAGAACATTGCAGTGTTCTGGAAACCTCAGGGGAAAAAATAAATTTTAGTAAGTGTGTTTTAATTGTCTAGTAGCAATATAAGCACCATAAGAGGAAATTTTCATTCAATAAATCTGTTACTTGCATTATACTGTGAATCTAAGCTTCTTTCACTATCCATCAGTGAAAAATAATTTGCTGTTTTAGTGAACTTTTTGCAGTGATTGCATTATTTGCTTCTTTTGTAGTCATATTTAGTAATATTATTAAGTGTTAAAATTTTCTCTGTTGGAAATTCTGTAAATTGGTGCAAAGAACGACTACCAATTTGAGTATTAGCTCTTGATGCCCATTGATTTGTTATACCAGAACTACTTGATGTCATACTTGGTTCATTGTTCCTTCATGTCAAGGATTTATATTCTCATCTAGCCATTGGAATTCAACAATTTGGTGCACACGTGATGATTCAATGGCCTAATATATTGCTTCAAACCAGAAGTTTCCCTGTTTTTTGTTCTTGCAAGGTTTGCTTGATCATGTTAACATGACATTTGCTTAGGTCATGAGGTCTGGAGCTGAATAGTCCTCAACAAAGCAAATAAGCACTGGTGACTAAATAAAAGCAAAAATGCTAGAAGCACTGAGCAAGCTGGCCATCATTTCTGGGAAGAGAAACAGTTAATGCTTTCGTGCTGAACTCCTCTTCAGAACTAGGAAAAACAAAAAAAAATAATTTGTTCTTATCAGCAGAAAGAGTGGAGCTCAGATGGTTGAAACAAAGGAAATATCTCTGATAGGTTGAGACTAATAGTTAAATATAGCAGTTTAGTGGCCAAATCAAATTATACTTTTTTGAATGAATAATGTATTGCTAATTGCAGGGCTGTGGGACGTAATTCGCAGTTCAGACTATGCAATTAGAAAGAGAAAAACTGAACCAAAATTATGTCAGGCAGAATTGACTAATTCGAATATGGCCAAGAAGGAAGAGTGAGTTCTCTAAGGTTGGTGAGTTCATTATTCCTAAAGTTGGAGCATTTAATATTGAACCCTGGAGACCTCTGAAGCAAACTTCCACTGTCATCAATTTGTCCTGTGATGGCTTCACTCAGTTATTGTATGGAACTTTGCCATTTAGCACACCTATAGCCCTATATTGTAGTTTATTACATTGGTGCCTTATTTAGGAATGCTTGTTTGTTGTTTTTTTTTTGCATTCCCCCTTTTGCATTCTTCATTGGCTTGACAGGAATGATAGAGTTAGGGATACAGTGGGCCATGAGGTCACAGATTGTGGTGGTGAGGTCAAAGTCAAATGGGTTTACCTCTCTTATAGTTTCTTTCACTACAGCTATATGAACCACTACAGTTTTGTACTTAAAGACTTGATAGGCTCAATGAGTGGTGCTACTACCAAAACACTCTGTGACATTACTACTCTCATTGCTTCTTTTAAGCATTGCTCAACTGGAGAAGCAGAAATTCATCAGCTGAGGGGAGATAGTAGGTGTAAATAAGAGGAGTAAATAAATGCTTGATCCATCTGTAGTTAATGTAGAGGACACCCAGCATACCTTTTGCCTGCTACCACTGTGCTACCATGTCTTGATTAGGCAGGGCATCGAGGGTTACAGGGAGAAGGCAAAAAAAAATGTGGCTGAGAGGGATAATAAATCAGCCGTGATTGAAGGGTGGAGTAGCCTCGATGGGCTGAATGACCTGAGCTGTTCCTATGTATAATAGTCTCTGGTGGGTTTGTCCTGCCTGTTCAATAAATTGTATCCAAGCAGTCTGGCATATATCTGTAAGGTAGGGTTCTGTGTGTACAATAATGCTAAATAGTTGCTTGACTAATCTGTGAGACATTCTTCCCAGTTTAGACACCAGTTTCTGGGCGTGTTGGTTTGGGATGGAAATGACTTTGCCATAGCTGAATTTAATGCACGGTCAGTTTTGGAAGGGTCTCTCCTACCAGTTTTGCTCTTTCATTGTTTCATCACAGCAATAATGGTAAAGCTAAGTGACTTCCTAATCAGAAGACCACAATCGGTGTGGATTGGTGATAACATATTCTCCTCGCTGACGATCAACACTGGTGCACCTCAGGGGTGTGTGCTTAGCCCACTGCTCTACTCTCTATATACCCACGACTGTGTGGTTAGGCACAGCTTAAATACCACCTATAAATTTGCTGACGATACAACCATTGTTGGTAGAATGTCAAGTGGTGACGAGAGGACGTTCAGGAGTGAGATATACCAACTAGTGGAGTGGTGCCACAGCAGCAACCTGGCACTTAACGTCAGTAAGATGAAAGGGCTGATTGTGGATTTCAGGAAGGGTAAGTCGAAAGAACACATACCAATCCTCATAGAGGGATCAGAAGTAGAGAGAGTGAGCAGTTTCAAGTTCCTGGGTGTCAAGATCTCTGAGGATCTAACCTGGTCCCAACATATCGATATAGTTATAAAGAAGGCAAGACAGCAGCTATACTTTATTAGGAGTTTGAAGAGATTTGGCATGTCAATAAATACACTCAAAAACTTCTATAGATGAATCATGGAGAGTATTCTGACAGGCTGCATATGGGGGTATTGGGTGCTACTGCACAGGACCAAAAGAAGCTGCAGAGTGTTGTAAATCTTGGGTACTAGCCTACAAAGTACCCAGGACATCTTCAGAGAGCAGTGTCTCAGAAAGGCAGTGTCCATTATTAAGGATCTTCAGTACCCAGGGCATGCCCTTTTCTCATTGTTACCATCAGGTAGGAGATACAGAACCCTGAAGGCACACACTCAGTGATTCAGGAACAGCTTCTTCCTGCCATCCGATTCCTAAGTGGACATTGAACCTTTGGACACTACTTCACTTTTTTAATATACAGTATTTCTGGTTTTTTGCACGTTCTATTCAATATATGCTGTAATTGATTTATTTTTATTTTATTTTTTTTTCTCTTCTGTATTATGTATTGCATTGAACTGCTGCTGCTAAGTTAACAACAAATTTCACGTCACGTGCCAGTGATAATAAACCTGATTCTGATTCTGACCTGCTAGGCCATTTCAGTGAGCATTTTAGAGTTAACTTCATAGATAGTATTTGGAGGCACTTACGGCCCAGATCATTTAATGACAGATTTACTTTTCCTGAAAAGCATTAGTGCCCCATATGGGTTTTTAAGACCAAATGGCTTCCCCATCCTGAAATTATGAACTAAATTTTGAACTCCTCAGACCTCAGAATTGTTATACCAAGCCTCTGTTATGCTATTGCCATACTCCATAGTTGAATGATCACAAGGTTATTTTGAACAAATTTTGGCTACCTTGATGGAAAATTATGGAACTAATCAGCTGTGCATCCCCTTCTCTCCCCCCTTCTCTCCCCCCTTCTCTCCCCCCTTCTCTCCCCCCTTCTCTCCCCCTTCTCTCCCCCCTCTCTCCCCCTCTCTCTCTAACCCTCTCTCTCTCCCCCCTCTCCCCATCCTCTCTCCCCTCTCTCCCTCTCCCTCCCCCCCCCTCCCCCTCCCCCTCCCCCTTTCCCTCACGTAGCTCCCCTGCTCTCTTGCAAGTACTGGTGCTGGAGACCTTGCTTACTGCCTCACTCCTGTTACCAGCTCCTGAACTCACTAGCATCGAGTAATACAACCCTATTTCCGGCTGTATTACTCTTTGTTTCTGTGAAAAGCATGTTCTTTAACACTGTAAGGGCTATTTACAGTTCAAACACCTAGGGCTCCACCATACTGAAAGCAAAGAACAGGAATGAACTCATAACGATAGATGCTATGAATACCCACATGAAAGAATACCTTGACTCAATTACTACTCTGTCCTTGACAAGAGTGCCCTTGACTTCACCCATAGCAACTTGTTCAGGCCAGCCTTATTGTCACTCTTGATTGATAAAGCCGTATTCTCAACCCAAGTGCAAAGCCATGGGAGTAGATGCTATTTCTGCTGATGCCCTGAAACTTGATGAAATCCACTATCTCAATGTACACATCTGGAAAGACATAGATATACCATGGACCAGAGGTGCCATAAGCATGGCATCTTCAAGGAGGCAAATATGATTGTGGTAACAACAGAGAGGTTACTCTACTGTCTGATACAGGGAAAGTTATTGCCCGGATTCTCCTCAATCATCACCTCCTAGTTTCCAAGGCTCTACTTCCCAAACACAGTGTGCATTTTGTCCATCAAGAGACACAATGACAATGAAATTTGTCACATGGCAGCTCCAAGGAAAATGCAGTGAGCAGCACCAGCTGGTATACAGGGTCTTTGACCATAAGACAGAGGAGCAGAATTAGGCCATTCAGCCCATTGGGTCTGCTCCGTCATTCCATCATGGCTAATATATTATCCCTCTCAGTCCCATTCTTTTGCCATCCCTCGTAATCCTTGATGTCTTTACTAATCAAGAACCTATCAACTTCCACTTTAAATATATCCAATGACTTAGCATCCACAGAATCTGTGGCAACAAATTCCACAGATTCACCACCCTCTGGCTAAATAAATTCCTCATCGTCTCTATTTTAAAGGGACATCCCTCTATTCTGAAGCTGTGTCCTCTGGTCCTAGACTTCCCCACTATAGGAAACATCCTCTTCATGTCCACTCTATCTAGGTCTTTTAATACTTGATTAGTTTCAATGAGATCTCCCTCTTGTTCTTCTGAACTCCCGCAAGTACAGGCCCAGAGCCATTGAGCTCTCCAAACACATTAACCCTTTCATTCCTGGGATCATTCTTGTGAATCTCCTCTCCATACTAGCTCATCTTTTCTTAGATAAGTGGCCCAAACCTGTTCACGATACTCCAAGTGCTTTCTGACCAATGCCCTTATAAAACCTCAGTGTTACATCCTTGCATTTACCATCTAGTCCTCTTAAAATGGTTTCTCAAACCTCTGAAGCCTTTGACTATAAGTCAGGAAGAACTGTGGAACAAATGTAGCTTCCCACAGAAGTTCATCACCAACCTACTTTCAAACCTGGGTACTAACCAATCAGTCTGCAGTAGAACCTTTCATCAGCAAAGACCTGTATCAAACAAAGCCATATCATTGCCCCAACAGTTTTCTCAACCTTCCTCACCTTAGTGTTGTACCTCATCTCCAACAAGGCTCCTAATGAGTTATCTTCATAACTAATGAGCTGCTCTTCAACTATATTTTGGAGTCAAGGTCACCCAAACCCAAACCTCGGGTATTAATACATTGTATGCTGATGGCTCTTCCATGTGTGCATGCTCAAATAATGAATTTCAAGATATGATGGAGGCACATGAAGCACTGAAAAGATAGATATTATACTTAACATCTGCAAGACCAAGTCTTCTATTAACCTGCCCCTGCTGCACCACACTGCCTCTACAATAAATGCTCACTGCAAAACTTGGAAGACACTCTATATCCTCTTAGTGAAGGCAGATATTGATTATAAACTTCACCAAAGCTTTCAATATTGTAACGTACCCTTTGGTCAGTTGATGACAAGGGTATTTGAATTTCCACATCTCAGCCCTGGCACAAATCTTGTAACTTAATGGCCTGCTATATGCTGTTGAAACCTACATCACAAACTAACAGGCATTTCAAGGCAGCAGAATGTACCACAAACATTATCTGGTCAAAATCCATTGGAGGTGCTGGAATTGGATATACTGTATTCACTAATTTTACTGACATTTAGACAGGTGCTTAAAAGGACAAAGCACACAAACCATATGCAGATAAATGGGATTAGTGTAGATGTGCATAAGGATTAGCATGGACATAGTGGGCTGAAAGGCCCATTTCTGTGCTGTACAATTCTATGTGATTCTATAACATTAGTTACAACATTGTTAGGAGTACTATATGCAAGTCTGATTGACGCAGTACAGGAAAGATGTGATTGCACTGGAGAACATGGAGAGGAGATGTACAGGATTGGAAAATGTTAGTTATGATGCTAGGATTATTTTCTTTGGAACAGAAGAGGCTAGGTAAATAGGAAATATGTAGGAAGATGGATTAGGAAGCGGGGTTGAGTATTTAAAGTAATTAGTAGATGAACTAAAGTGAGGAAAAGGAAAATATTTCTCACACAGAGGGTGGTTGGGGTCTGGAAATTGTTGTCTGATAGGGTGGTAGAGGGAGACAAAAACTCATAACATTTAGTACTTGAGTGTGTTATATGACCTGCAAGACTACAGAAATGCTGTGGGTAAGTTGTAGCGAACTGACCTTTTAAGCAGTTGCTACACTTTCAGTGAAGGTAGTTGCATACTGTTGAAGGGAAGGTAAATTTTGACTCCTGGCACAAAGGAAAGTGCAGATTCAAGAGACGCCTGATTCTTCGCTGGACACAATTGGCTGCAGTGTCATAAGAGACTGATAGATTTTTAGACACCAGGAGAATCAAGAGATAGAGGATTTGAGTGAGAAAGTGGAAATGTTGCTGATTTAGTCACGATCAAGTTTAATGCTGGAGCATCTTTGAAGAGCCACATGATCTTTTCCTACTTCTATGTTTTTTGTCCCAAGCTTGGGTTATATAAACATTAAGCACTTCATCAGATAACTATTATGGTGACAAGATGCATTTGGTCTGATTTGTACTTCAATTACACAACATATCTACATGGAGAAGTCTATAGTAGAGAGGTTAATTTGTATTGATACCATTCTATCAATTAGCAGTCTATGGGGAATCCCATATCAGTTTTTCCAATTGGAGAAAGCGGTAATATTTCTTTGGAAAGTGATTGATGAAGTGGTTCATTAACAGTTTTCTACAGGATGTGTGTATGTCTCACAGATTTTTACATCACAGCAGCAGATAATTTTTCAGAAGTCCTGCATACAAGTGGAAGGAGCTGCTGCTGAATACTAGCACTTGTTGAAAATTCTCATGATCTCAAACTGCCATTTGAAGGGCCATTGTGAAGCTTTGCACAGGTTGGGTGTACAATGGAATATTCTTGTATGTGTGCATCATACCATCTCTTCTTGCCAGAGTTGGCGATAAGGACCTGCTGACTTGAACAGTATTACCTCTGCTGCCAATAGAATTTCTATACAGAGGGTACTGGTGGTCACATAGAAGAGAGCAACTTCTGTATTAACTTCCTGGTTGAGGATGTCCATAAGGCCATAAGACAAAAGAGCAGAAGTCGACCATTCAGCCCATCGAGTCTGCTCCGCCATTTTATCATGAGCTGATCCATTCTCCCATTTAGTCCCACCTCCCTGCCTTCTTACCATAACCTTTGATGCCCTGGCTACTCAGATACCTATCAATCTCTGCCTTAAATACACCCAATGACTTGGCCTCCGCTGCCGCCCGTGGCAACAAATTCCATAGATTCACCACCCTCTGGCTAAAAAAATTTCTTCGCATCTCTGTTCTGAATGGGCGCCCTTCAATCTTTAAGTCATGTCCTCTCATACTAGACTCCCCCATCATGGGAAACAACTTTGCCACATCCACTCTGTCCATGCCTTTCAACATTCAAAATGTTTCTATGAGGTTCCCCCCTCATTCTTCTAAACTCCAAGGAGTACAGTCCAAGAGTGGACAAATGTTCCTCATATGTTAACCCTCTCATTCCCGGAATCATTCTAGTGAATCTTCTTTGTACCCTCTCCAACGTCAGCACATCCTTTCTTAAATAAGGAGACCAAAACTGCCCACAGTACTCCAAGTGAGGTCTCACCAGCGCCTTATAGAGCCTCAACATCACATCCCTGCTCCTATACTCTATTCCCCTAGAAATGAATGCCAACATTGCATTCTCCTTCTTCACCACCGACTCAACCTGGAGGTTAACCTTAGGGGTATCCTGCACATGTCATACAGTTCATCTAGATATTGATCTAGGAAGTTATGAAGGCAATGTTATATTCACCAAAAGAAGAACAAATTTGCCCAGGCTCATTAACAGTTTACTCTCAACTATCAGCAAAGTGATTAAATACATCACTGACATTGCTATCATGAAGCATGTCCTCTCCAAATAACCTGTTCAGCAGTCCCCAGTTTGGATATCACCAGGACCCCTCAGCTCCACAATTCCCACAAAGCTCTGAGATAATTATCACTTTGGACATAAGAATGCTGGATAATGGCACTTACAACAATAAAGTCCCTCAGATGCTGGTGGATAAACTGTCCTCGGTGGGTCTCAACACCCCTCTCTGCAACAGGATCTTGGACTTCTTGGTGGAAAAACCCCAGTCAGTCTGAGTTGACAGCAACATCTCAAGCTGCATCATGCTGAGCACTGGTGCCCCCAGGGTGGTGTGCTCAGTCCGCTGCTGTTCATGCTGCTGACTCTCAACTGTGGTGGCGGATTCAGCTCAAACCACATCCTCACGTTCGGTGATGCTACAACAGTGGTTGGCCTCCTCAGCAACAATGATGAGTCTTATATAGAGAGGAGGTAGAGAGGCTTGTCAAATGGTGTGAGAACAACAACCTAAGTCTCAACATGGAGAAGACAAAAGAGATGACTGTGGACTTCAAGAAGGCACAGGTTGATCACTCTCCATTGCACATCGATGACTCTGTGGTAGAGAAAGGAAAGATCACAAAATTCCTTGCTGTGCACATAATGGACGATATAACCTGCACCCACAACACCACTTCACCATTCAAGAAGGCACGGCAGCATCTACACTTTCTGAGGAGATTGAGGCATGCAAAGCTCCCCACCCCCATTCTAACAACTTTATACTGGAGTACCATCGAGACTGTGCTGTCTGTCTGCATCATTGTGTGGTAGAAACTGCAAGGCATTAGACCACAAGACCCTACAGAGGATAGTGAAAACCATCAAGAGGATCATCGGTCTCCCTCTCCCTCTCCCTCCCCTCCCCCCGCCATTTTTGTGCTGGGGGCAGCCTGCAAGTGTCACCATACATTACAGTGTCAACATGGCGTGCCCCCACCCCCCCATGTTCACAGAGCAGCAGCAAAAACAACAGAGCAACAGCAACAAAATAACAACATCAAAACAGCCCCATTACTCCTTCATACACCCATACATGCGGACAGTCCTCCAACCCAAGACAGGCTGTCTTCAGTCTCTAGCCTCCAGTGGAGTCACGGATTTGCAGAAATTGGGAAGATTAAATTTAACTAGTTAAATAATCTGGAGCCAATGCTCTTAGAACCACTATCAGTAATGACAGCTACCAAACTACTAGCTTATTGTGTAAAGAAAACAGTTAGTTCATTCATTCCCTTTAGTGAAGGAAATCTATTATTCTTACCTAGCCTGACCTATGTCACCTTCATGACAACTTGGTCGATTTGTACTCTCCTCTGTGGCCATTCAATTGCATGATACCAACAGGAAAAAAATGATAAAAAATAGCAAACCTTTTATTGAAATGGGCTTTGACTTAACAATAATGAGCCCAACTCATGCAACCCAGCAATGTCTTACTTTAAACCTATTGAGACATACCTGACATGAACAACATGCTGGCAGAGCAGGACATGAGTTCAATCCTAACCTCACTGCAGTTTGTGCTGAATTTGCATGTGCACTCAGTGATTATGTGGTTCTTCCCTTAACTCATTAATATGCAGGTAGTTAAAGGGCTTCTGTAGTTTTTTTCTTGGATGTTAGTGTACATTAGCATCAGGTTAAGGAGGAATTGACAGCATAAATGAAGGAGAATAACATACAAGGGTGTAGAAAAATAGGGTGTAGAAAAATAAGGTGAGAGGAAAGGGGAAATCAGACTAACCATATTGCTCCTCTGCAGCTAATGTAAACCCAATGGGCCAAATGATCTCCTTCTGGATAATTAAAAAAGAGATAAAAATTGGACAGCTGTCCTATAGAGTAGTCACTCAACGGTCTGACATAACAATTATCATTGTGCAAACATTATGGCTGTGGAACTGGAAGAGATTATAGTGATAGCGAAAGGTGATGCCAAGGGTTGATATTCAAACACTACAGCACATTACTAACTTGATTAATGTTCATGTCTCAGTTGATCTTGCTCTGTGATTATAATGCAGTGGCTGCTGATTTTGGGAATAAACAGGTTTTGTCAATGGCTTGCTGGCTCATTTTACAGCCTTTTCAATTCCATAAGCCATAAAACATAGGAGCAAAATTAGGCCATTTGGCCCATTGAGTCTGCTCTGCCATTCAATCATGGCTGATCCTTTTTTTCCTCTCCTCAGTTCCACTTCCTGGCCTTCTCCCCATAACCTGTGATCCCATGTCCAATGAAGAACTTGTCAATCTCAGCCTTAAATACACCCAATGACTTGGCTTCCACAGCTGCTGTGGCAACAAATTTCACAAATTCACCACCTTCTGGCTAAAGAAATTTCTCTACATCTCTCATTTAAATGGATGTTCCCCTATCTGAGGCTGTGCCCTCTTGTCCTAGACTCTCCACTATGAGAAACATCCTTTCCACACCTACGCAAAAGGTTTCAGTGAGATCTCCCTCTCATCCTTCTAAATTCCAGTGAGTACAGACCCAGAGTAGTCAAACATTCCTCATATGATAACCCCTTCATTCCTGGAATCATCCTTGTGAACCTCTTCTAAGCCCTCTCCAATGCCAGCTTTTTTTTTAGATGAGGAGACCAAAACTATTCACAGTACTCGAGGTGAGGCTTCACTAGTGCCGTATAAAGCCTCAGCATGACATCCTTGCTTTTGACCTCTTGAAATGAATGCTAACATTGGGATTTGCCTTCCTCACCACTGACTCTACCTGCAAGTTAACCTTTAGGGTGTTCTTCACAAGGATTCCCAAATCCCTTTGCATTTCAGATATTTGGATTTTTCTTCCCATTTAGAAAATAGTCTGCACATTTATTTCTACTAAGAAGTGCATGGCCATGCATTTTCCAACGTTGTATTTCATTTGCCACTCTCTTGCCCATTCTCCTAATCTGTCTAAGTCCTTCAACAGCCTACCTGTTTCCTTAACGCTACCTGCCCCTCCACCAATCTTCGTATCATTTGCAAACTTGGCAACAAAGCTATCTATTCCATCATCTAAATTCTTGATATACAGCATAAAAAGAAGTGGTCCCAATACCGACCCTTGCAGAACATCACTATGACTAATTACTGTGTTTGTACATTTAGAGGAGACATAACGTAAAGATTTTTACTCCTCATGTATGTGAAGGATGTAAGAAATAAAGCCTTTGTCCTATCTTGTCCTGTGTCACCAAGTACTCTATAACGTTATTCGTAACAATTGACTCCAACATCTTTCCAACCATTGAGGTCAGTAATTTCTAACTGGTCTATAACTTCCTTTCTTCTGACTTCCTCCTTTTTTAAAAAGTAGAGTAATATTTGCAATTTTCCATGATTTTTGAAAGATCATTACTATTGCCTCCACATTCTCTACCTCTACCTCAGCAGAATTCTAGGGTGCAGTTCATCTGGTTTGGGTGACTTATGTACCCTTAGGTCTCTCGCTTTTTGAGTACCTTCTCCCTTGCAATAGTAATTTCACTCACTTTTGTTCCTTCACACCCTTCAACATCTGTCACACCGTTAATGTCTTCCACAGTGAAGACTGATGCAAAATACTTATTTAGTTCATCTGCCATCTCCTTGTCCCCGTTATTGTTTCGGCGGCCTCAGTTTCTAGTGCTCCTGTATCCACTCTCATCTGTTATTTTTTTACATACTTGAAAAAGCGTTTACTATCTGTTTTGATATTGTTTGCTAGCTTGCTTTTATATTTCATCTTTTCTCTCCTAATGATTCTTTTAGTTATGCTCTGTAGGGTTTTAAAAGCTTCTCAATCCTCTATCTTCCTGCTAATTTTTGCTTTGTTGTATGCCCTCCTTTTTGCTTTTACATTAGCTTTGACATCCCTTATCAGCCACGGTTGTACTATTTTGCCACTTGAGCATTTCTTCATTTTTGGAATACATCTATCCTGCACCTTCCTCATTTTTCCCAGAAACTCATGCCATTGCTGCTCTGCTGTCATCCCTGACAGCATCTCCTTCCATTTTACTTTGACCAACTCCTCTTTCATACCACTGTAATTTCCTTTACTCCACTGAAATACTGCCACATCAGATTTTACTTTCTCCCTATCAAATTTCAAGTTGAACTCAATCATATTGTGATTATTGCCTCCTAAGTGTTCCTATACCTTGAGCTCAATAATCGCCTCCAGTTCATTACAATACACCCAATCCAGTATAGCTGATCCCCTAGTAGGTTCAACAACAAACTGCTCTGAAAAGCCATCTCGTAGGCATTCAACAAACTCACTTTCTTGAGATCCATTACCAACCTGATTTTCCCAGTCTACCTGCATGTAAAAATCTCCCATGAATGACTGTCATAGCCTTGCCCTTTGACACACCTTTTCTATTTCCCATTGTAATCTGTGGTCCACATCTCAGCTATTTTTTGGTGGGCCTGTATATAATGCCATCAAGGTCCTTTTACACGTGCAGTTCTGAATTCATCCCACAAGGAATCAACATCTTCTGATCCTATGTCACATCTTTCTACTGATTTGATGCTAGTCTTTACCAGCAGAGCCAAGCCACCCCATCTGCCTACCTTCCTATCCCTCCCATAGAATGTGCAACTTTGGACATTCAGCTCCCAACTACAACCATCTTTTAGCCACGATTCAGTGATGGCCACGACATCATACCTGACAATCTGTAATAATGCAACAAGATCAGTCACCTTATTTCTTGTACACTGTGCATTGAGATACAACACTGTGAGTACTGCACTTGATGCCCTTTTTGATTCTGTATCCCTAATATACTGATACTCACTCTGCTGGATGCAATTTTGTTCTTTCATCTGCCTGCCCTTCCTGACAGGCTGACTGCACACTATCTTTGCCTTTTTTACCATCACTCCTATCTTGAGTCACTTCGCTCCGGTTCCCACTCACTTGCCAAATTAGTTTAAACCCTCCTCAACAGCTTTAACAAACCTAAATTCTTTTCAGTTTATCTAATCTTTCAGTCTTTAGGAGTATCTACAATTTCTTATGGGCTTTAGTCTGCTTGTTGTGTCTAGAAATGCTCACAGGTCTTTAAGTTTGATTTCTATGCAATATTTCTCTCCCATTATCACCTGCCTTGGGAGCCATCTTTTAGTGAGAACAGCTATTGATCATGAAATTCACCATTGCCTTCAGTGTGCCAGCACCAACTTTGGCTAGATGAGGAAAAGAGTACTTGAAGATGGGTACCCCAGATCCAATACTGAGTTCACAGACTACTGGACAACAGCAAATTTTGCCTCTAATATGTGCCTGAGACATGGACTGCCTATGTTAGACACCTCAAAGCATTAGTGCTATCGCCTCAAAACTCACCAAATTTCTGACAAAATGTGCAATTTAAAATCATTGTCCTTTCCCTGACCAATAGTTCCAGTACTGAAGCTAATTGAACAGGGCCTACTCCCATTTGCATAAGCAGGACAGCACTGTGAGAATCATATTTTTTGATTTTTTTCAAGTGCTGTCAATACCATACAGCTGTCATTGCTGCGGGAAAAGTTCTGTTGAACGCAGGTTAGTACTTCCATTGAATCCTGGATAATGGACTACCTGACTGGCAGATCACAGTTTGTGCAGCTTCAGAGCTGTGCGTCAGACATGGCTATAAGCAGCATTGGGGACCCACGGAGGACTGTATTGGTTCCCTTCCTGTTTATCCTGTAAACCTCAGACTTTAGGTACAACACTGAGTCATGTCATCTGCAGAAATTCTCTGAGACTCAGCAATAGTTGGGTGTGTAAATCCAGGGTCCTGGTGGGGGACTTTGTCAAATGGTGCAAGCTGAGTCATCTGCAGCTCGACATCAGTAAAACAAAGGAGATGGTGATAGACTTTAGGAAGACTAATCCTGCATTGCTCCCTGTTACTATTGATGGTGAGACATGGATGTGGTGAGGACCTACAAGTAGCTGGAGATGCACCTGAATGACAGACTTGAGTGGAGCACCAACACAGAGACTGGGTACAAGAAGGACCAGAGTCACCTCTACTTCTGAGGAGACTGAGGTTCTTTGGAGTAGGCAGGCTTCTCCTTCACATGTTCTACTAGTCAGTTGTTGCCAGCACAATTTTCTATATAGTGGAGTGCTGGGGCAATGGCATCCACATGGGTGATGCCAACCGGCTCAATAAACTGATTAGAGAGACTGGCTCTGTTATAGGAGTCAAACTGGACACACTGGAGGCTGTGGTAGAACAAAGGACCCTACGGAAAATCCTGGTAATTCTGCACAATGATTCTCACCCTCTATATCCTACCTTGGCTGAACAGAGGAGCAATTTTAGTAACAGACTAAGACAACTGCGCTGCTCCAAAGAGCGGTATATGAGATCATTCTTGCTCTCAGCTATTGGCCTCTATAATGGGTCAACCTATAGCAGGGGAAGTAGTGGCTCCCTCCTGTTTAACTATTTGAGGTAACTTACTTTTTATTCTTTCTTACTTCTGTTCTAATATTTGTATATCAGTGCACTTGTAATGCTACTGTAACATTGTAATTTTCTTTGGGATCAATAAAGTATCTATCTGCACAGAGAACAAAAGCCTACTTGAGAAAATAAGTACAACACTCCACCTAATCCCTAGCCCATGGTGATTTAAAATGGAAAACGGGCATTTGGGATGGTACTGAGTACCTTGGGTTGTTGTCATGAGCTTGGGAGAGCCTAAGCAAAGAAAGTGGAAAAAGCATATTACCTTCTGTACTTATCCATTCACCTGCCACATTAAGCTGTTCTGTTTCACTTGTGACAGAGTCTGTGGACCCCATATTGGGCTCATCAGGAACTTCAGAACCCACAGAACTGGAGTGGAAGCTTTGACCCTGACGGGCAGTTTAACAAGATGATTACTTCCATACAAAGTTGTGTGATTACATGTTGATAATGAAAAATTGGGGATATTTCCATTTGAATCTGTCTGAAGTTCCCTTGTGGAACCTTTGATTTTGTTTTCTAGCCTATTTGCTATCCTTAGACCCTTCTAGGAGGGTGACTGAATATTAGGAGTGCTCCCAGAATAAACTAGTCATCATCATAGAATCACAGCCATTCAGCCCAACTTGTTCATACTGACCAGTTGGCATCTTTCTGTATGAGCCTATCCCACAGCCCAAACTAGTGGTTAATTTTTCAGAGCAGGAAATCTTATGCTTCTACCCCTGAATGGGAACTGTACAAATACCTCAGCTATCTCTAAGAAATATTTCCTTAGACTTGGCCACTAACTGAAAGCTACAGGTTTTAGTGAGCATTGTATTCAAATAGATAAAATATTTTTTTTTGTTCAATGGTTATCTTTCTTGGGTTAGGAAGGCATATTAGTTCAGGATATGGATTTGCATTGTTTGAACATTTGGTAATACTAATTGAATAACTGGCTCAAAATATATGAAGTCTATAAGCCCCTCAGGCTTTCTTTCACAGTCTTAGTGCTTTTAAAATTCAATCTTGGCATCATATTTACCTTATTACCTGATTCATCATAACCTTGTTTCACTTACAAGCTTTGGTCCTCCACCTTGGTTTCTAAATTTATAAGATGAATGACAATAAAGTGAGAGCTAAGACCAGGATTTATAGAGTTATTTGGAAGTAACCTTGTTCTACAGCACTTCTCATCAATTAGATAAGAGTATCTTGATATTTGATTTCCTTATGAATTCCTATTGATGATGCCTTGTGCCTACATTAGTAAACATTGTGATAAACATATGACAGCAGTAATACCTATTTTCAAACACAGGCTGCCACAGGATGCTTTGTTGAAGAATTTGACATTGTGGTGTGGAGGGTGAGGGCACTTGATTGGGCTGCTCAGATGAGAATGAAATGCATCATGGCTTCTTCTGTTGGATTGCTAGCATGGTTGAGAATTATATTTTTTTCATTTTTGGGTTCTGGTCATTACTGTGAAGTCCAACATATACCCTTGACAAGGTGGTAATAAGGCAATGTGAATCACTGTTGTGATATCAGAAAAGGAGTTCCAGTATTTAGACCCACCTGCAGTAAGCAAATATCTGCCCTTGACTAATGTTACATTAATTATATGAAAATGCTGCGATTTTATGTAACAAAATAGGTGCCTGTTAGCTTTTGAGGATGTTTATTTTAATACTGCCAAATGCAATTATAATAGACAGAAATTGTTGGGGTGGCCAAGATTATTGGAACAAAATGTAATTATCTGAACTTGCAGTAGAATGGAACCGTAACATGATTTTTTTCCAACAGAAATATAATGGGAATGCAAGAATTTTCATTACCAGAGATGTGCGTTATTGACAAGTGTTGAAAATATATGGAGTTTGTAAGCTTCTACTTCTGATTGCTACCCACTCAGTTCTTAGGTGATATCAGTTCACCTAAGCAGTGATTTTCCCAATTATATGATATAAAATCAACATACAGAGATCAAGCAAGTGTTCAGAAGAAGATCAGATAGACAAAGTGTTTGAATGTTACTAGTTTCAATATCTTGGATTGAATTACTACATTCAGGATAACAAGTTAAGAGTAAAAAAGGGAGGAAAAATGTAATGGTATTTGATTTTAAGGGTAATTATTTATTTTAAAATGTAATTATTTTAAAGGTTTGCAGTTGTTCTCAAAGTTATTTTGAAGTCTTCATTCTAAATGAGGCACGGAGAAAGGAATGACTAAACAGCTCTCTTTGTACAGTTATTTACGGGATGCGGCCTTTGCAGTGTAAACAACAATCTACATAGTATATATCACTTCCTTTTTTAAATTTTAAAGTGAGTTTTTTGGTGGGTCAGAACAACAGTTTTTAATACATACTGTCAGTTTCATGCATTGAGTTTCTCCAGAGGCCATGAAATCAGTATATTAAACGTTCTGCAATGCTGTATCTTAATAAGTGTGATTTTGTATTTATTTTTCAGTATATTCTAGTTTAGCATTAAAATTATGATTGCATGCTACTTGTTTAGTTTAGCAATTCATTTTTCATTACAAGTTAGTTTGCAGTTGTATTATTGTATTTTATATAACCTTATAGTCCAGTTTTATTAACGAATTGCAAATCCACGTGTTCTGTTACAATAAAGAATAAAGACACATTAGACCTCCATTCATTGAATTTGTTAACTAAAATGTAATTAACGGATCCTCTCAAGTTGGCAGCCCGTTACCAGTGTGCTTTTGCAAAGGTTGGTGCTTGAACCCCTCTCCTCATAATCCAGAATGAAATGTAGTATTTCCAAGTTTGCCAAGTTTGTTTGCCAGTTATTCTTTTGTTCAAATAATTTTTTTCAGATGGAGCAATTTTATAGAACAATACTGATACTGTCTTGATTATTTTTAGCATTACTGGGAGAATCCACAAGTCATACTGTACACACCATTTTTTATTATCTGTTGGTACGGAATCTGGGGAAGCCAAGAAGGCAGCACCCAGATGTTTAGGTTGAGGCTCATCTTATTTGGTGTTACTGGGAAGAGCAAAATATTTTAAACATGCTGAAGATGCTGGAAATCCAAAGTAACACACACAAGATGCTGGAGGATCTCAGCAGGTCAGGCAGCATCCATGGAAATGAATACTGTTTGAGCTGCAGATACCACGTGGTGTATACAGGTGTTCCCCACTTTTCGAACGTTCGCTTTACGAAACCTCGCTGTTACGAAAGACCTACATTAGTTACCTGTTGTCACGAACAGAAGGTGTTTTCACTGTTACGAAAAAAGTCAGCGCGCGCCCTGAGCAGCCAAGCTTGTCCCCCGGAGCTGCATTCTAGCCGGCATTGCTTAAACAGGTGCCTGAGAGCATCTGTGCATTATGTCGATTTATTTTGAGCGTCTGTTAGCAAGATGAGTTCTAAGGTATCAGAAGAGCCTAGAAGAGCTCATAAAGGTGTTACACTTAGCATAAAACTAGACATAATTAAGTATTTTGATCGTGGTGAACGAAGTAAGGACAAAGTGAGTTTGGCTTGTGGAAGTTGACGAAGTTGATGTTGAAGAGGTTTTGGCATCCCATGACCAAGAACTGATAGATGAAAAGCTGATGCAATTGGAAGAGGAAAGGATAACAATTGAAACCAAATGCAGTAGCGAACAGACTGAAAGTGAAGTCGTCCAGGAACTGAATGTGAAGCAACTGTGTGAGATTTTCGCTGCAATGATAAAGTACGACTTTAATTTTGAAGCGGTACGTAGGTTTAGGGCATATTTGCAAGATGGTTTGAGTGCTTACAAAGAACTGTATGATAGAAAAATGCGTGAGGCTAAGCAGTCAAACATACTGTTGTTTTTCAAGCCTTCCTCATTAGCCACAGCAGATGACGAACCTTACGTTCTTAAGTTTGGCCGGCCCAGGGGCTATCACCCCCTATATTTAGCTGCTAGCCGAAGCAAGAGTTACACTTTAAAAGTGAAGTTTGATCTTTCCCAGCTGAAGCATGTTTGAGTTCACCTTTTTGAGTCTGGCATGTTGAGTTTGATACTTAGAAGTTTTACATGTGATGTTACAAAAGACCGCTGTTGTAAAACCATGCATGGAACTGAACTAGAATATTTTCACCTACGTGAAACAATAAAGCAGAAGTACCTGGAGTGGAGTTGGCATGTGGTGGAAAAGGTCTTTCTAAAGCTTAAAGACATTCCACAAGAAATTAAAAGGCACTGGTTTTTTTAAGAGATGGAGATGATAGAATGTAATGATTTTTAAAAAATAATTTGGGCAGTCCACTTCACGATATATAGTGCAATCATTATTAACCTTTTTTTATATAAGAGCAATATTTTAAATAGGCGGTGTTAAAGGTCCGATTAACTGTTCAATATGTCAAAGCTGACGTATGCTAGCACTGCATTTACGGCTACAGTTGAATGTCATAAACTAATCTATCATACTAATTCTATTAGCATTAAAAATGAAAGGTTGTGATTACTACAATAGAATATTCTAAGACTTAGAAACAGCACTAACTAGGTTTGACACTGAACACCAGGTGAACAAATGCTCGATTAAAGAGGTTTAAAGAAGTAACTTAAGGAAAAAATATGGAGTTTTAGTGAGAAAGTTCTAGAGCTGAAAGGATAGTTACCAGTGACAGAGGAATTAAAATCAGGGATATGAGAAATGTTACAATGAAAGAGCCGCATAAAGATCTAGGAACTGGAAGAAGTTGCAGAGGTGGAAATACTTGAAAGTGACGAAATGGATTTTAAAGCTGAGGCATTGTTGTAATGAGACAGTCTGATATATAAATAAGACTTGGAGTGAGTTTAGATATAGGCAGCAACAGTTTGATTGTGAACAGTTTTGTAAGGTAAAAGGTAAGAAATTGATAAAGTATTTTAATCCAGGGACCTAGGATTCACAAATGGGATCTTGACAGCAGAAAAGGTTAAGCAGAAATAGAACTGGGTTATTTGTTTCAGGAGTGGAAATGGACAATTTCAGTCAGACATAAATTAGTAAATGAAAATTTAACTGTCGGACACAGCAGCAGCACTGTAAAGACTCTAGCTCATTTCCTTGGATGGGAATGGTAACCAGGGAATCATGTTTGTGACAGGAACCAAAACAGTTGCCCTCGGCCTTTCCCAAGAGGGCCATGAACAGATCTTTTGAGGAATAAAAAGTTTTGGCATGGGAACTGAAGATGTTGCAGGTGATCCTGGAAAAATTCAATAAGGAGAAATGAAATCAAACGAGGAGTAGCTCCAGCTGGACAATGGGGTTGCACGTTTGGAGAAGTACATAGTGATCAACTCAATACTACAGTTTGTGATTTTAATAAGGGTTGTTTCATTACTATGACGGGGCAGATGCAAACAATTAGTGGCAAGGAGACAAGTCCAACAATTTTATGAATACCTTTATTGACATTAGGCTTCAGTATTAAATTAACAATTTATAATTGTGTTTTTGGTACTTAAACTCATGCTTCAGAACTATCCATTCAGGCTACTGGATTAATAGTTCAATAGGATAATATTACACTACCATTCCTTTCGTGCAATATAATAACTGCATAAAATGGCTCATAGCAATTTAAGTATGACAAGAATGTCTTGGTATACAGACTAACTTCTTGTATGTTAGTCCTGACGAAGGGTCTGGGCCTGAAATGTCGACTGTACTTCTTCCTATAGATGCTGCCTGGCCTGCTGCGTTCCACCAGTATTTTGTGTGTGTTTCTTGTATGGTGATCTATTTGATTTTTATGCTTTAGTATTTAAAGAAGAATTTAGTGTCCTCCATGCTCTTGGTAATAACTGTCTTAGTAACTTCCTCCCATGTTGTTTCCCATCAGTGGCAGCTGTGCCTTTAGCTGCTGCTTTAGATTTCTTTTTCTAAACTTCTGTATGCCTATCTCTTTCTTTAGCAAAACTCTTAAAAGCTCTTTGATCATCACTCCTAATATCTTCCCTTTGACAATTTGAGATATTTTTCTACATTTAAGGACTCTAGGAAATAATAAGCTGTTGATTTATTAATGTCAAAGTGAGTTAAATGTACTTCTCATTTCTTGTATCTAGTCTGTTCTACATTGCATGATATTTTATCCTTGTTTCACTCCTCTCTTGTCCTGTAAAGAGAATCATCTCTTCCTAACCTCTGCACATGATGCTTTAAAGTATCTGTTGTGACTCCCTTCAGTTTTATCCATCTAATGTGAAGAATCAACCAGCACTTCATTGCAGATCTCGGCACTCCATAGCATAAGTTACTTCATGCTATGTTTTAAATTAAATTTAGTTAAATTCAGCAATGTTTAGTTTTCTTTGTTTCGTTTTTAAGTGTTTTTGCAGTAAATCCCTAAAGGTAAAATTTGCATGAGAACATTGCAAATTTTTGTTAAAATTAAAAGTGGTGAAATTCACTGCATCTTGTGTGTTGTAAAAATGTATATTCTGTTGTACAATTTTTGTCCTACCTTTGACTATAATAAGCTGAAAAATGTATTTATTTTAATTCCCCTCTCCACAAACTGTGCTCCCACAATGAAATATCTGTGTATTGTATTTCTGAATGCAATATTTGAAGTCTTTCAGCCTACCAAGTCAGTGCCTGCTCTTTTAGCAATTCCATCAATGCTGTTTCTCCTGCCTATTACTCATTTTCTTTAACAACTCCCTAATTTTCTCATTGCTCACTATACTGGGAATAATTAGCCAAACAACTAGCACATCTTTACGATGTGGGAGGAAACTAAGAACCGGCAGAAACGTTATGATCACAGGGAGACCGTACGGACTGAACAGGAAATGAGGATCAAACCTGAGTTGCTGAAGCCCCGTGAACACCAGGTTACATTCGCCCAATGGCCCTATGCTTGCTGAGTCCTAGGGAAGTCCAGTACAGAAACAGGTCCTTTGGCCCATCTAGTCCATGCCAAAACCATTTAAACTGCCTACTCCCATCGACCTCTCACTGGGACCACAACCCTCCATACCCCTAACATCCCTGTACCTGTCGAAATTTCTCTTAAACACTGACATCAGGCTCGCATTCAGCACTTGTTCTGGCATCTCATTCCACAATCTCACAACCCTCTGAGTGAAGAAGTTTCCTCTAATCTTCCCTATAAACTTTTCACCTTTCATCATTAACCCATGACCTCTGTTTGTAGTCGAATTCAATCTCGGTAAAAGCCTTCTGGTGTTTACCCCATCTATACCCCTCATAATTTTGTATATCTTTATCAAATCTCCCCTCAATCTTCTACATTCTAAGCAATACTGTCCTAATCTATTCAGTCATTCCTTATAACTCCAGACATGCCAACATCCTTAAAAGATTTTCTCTGCACTCTTTAAACCTTCTTTACATCTTCCCCATAGATAAGTGACCAAAACTTCCCACAATACTCCAAATTAGGTCTCACAACTTCAATGTAACATCCCATCTCCTGTACTCAATACATTGATTTATGAAGGCCAGTGTTCCGAAAGCTTTCTTTATGACCCTATCTGCATGTGTTGCCACTTTCCATGAAATATGTACCTGTACCTTTTGTTCTACCACACTCCTCAGTGTCCTACTGTTCACTGTGTAAGACCTACCCAGGTTGGTCTTACCGAAGTGCAAAACCTCGACCTGTTTGCATTAAATTCCATCTGCCATTTTCAGCCCATTTTTCCAGCTGATGCAGATCCCTCTTCAAGCCATGATAGCCTTCCTTGCTGTCCACTACACCCCCAATCTTGGTGTAATCCACGAATTTGCTGATTCAGTTAACAACGTTATCATCCGGATCATTGATATAGATGACACAACAAAGGAACAACACCAATCACTGCAGCACACCCCTAGTCACAGGCCTCTAGTCAGAGAGGTAGCCATCTACTGCCACTTTCTGGCTTCTCCCACAAACCCAGTGTCCAATCAAATTTACTACCTCATCTTGAATGCTGAGCAACTGAACCTTGTCAAATGCATTGCTAAAGTCCATGTAGACAACATCCGTTGTGTTCCTTTCATAACATTCCTGGTAACTGCCTCAAAAAACTCTATAAGATTGCTTAGACATGATCTACCATGCACAAAGCCATGCTGACTATCTTTAATCAGCCCACATCTACCCAAATACTTGTATATTCAGTCTCTTAGAATGCCTACCAATAACCTTCCCACAACTGATGACAGACTGACCGGCCTATAATTTCCTGGTTTATGTTTAGAGCGGAACAACATGGCTATCTTCCAATCCTCTGCTACCTCTTCTGTCACTGGGGATGATTTAAATATCTCTGCTAGGGCCCCGGCAATTTCTGCACTTGTCTCCTGTAGAGTCTGAGGGAGCACCTTGTCAAACCCTGGGGATTTATCCACTCTGATTTGCCTTAGGATCGCAAAAACCTCATCCTCTGTAATCTGTGCAGGGCCTATAAAGTTGATGCCGCTTAGCCTCACTTCTATAGACTGTGTCCGTCTCCTGAGTAAATACAGACGCAAAAAAAATTATTTATGATTTCCCCATCTATTTTGACTTCACACATGAATCACCATTCTGGTCTTCCAGAGGACTAATTTTGTCCCTTGCAATCCTTTTGCTCTTGGCTTATTTGTAGAATCACCTTGTCTGTTAGAGCGACTTCATGTCTTTTTTTTAGCCCTCCTGATTTCTTTCTTAAGTATCCTCTTGCATTTCTTATATTCCATAAGCACCTAATTTGTTCCTACCTAACTACCGACACCTCCTTTTTTCTCTTAACCAGGGCCTCAACATCTCTTGAAAACCAATGTTTCCTACACTTGTTATCTTTACCTTTCATACTGACAGGCACATACAAGTTTTGTACACTCAAAATTTTGCTTTTGTAGGCCTCCCGCTTACCAAGTACACCTTGCCAGAAAACAGCCTGTCCCAATCCACACTTGCCAAATCATTTCCGATACTATCAAAATTGGCCTTTCTCCAATTTAAAATCTCACACCATGGACCAGAGCAATCTTTTTGCATATTTACTTTGAAACTAATGGCATTGTGATCACTCGATGCAAGGTGTTCTCCTGCATAAACTTCTGTCACCTGCTCTGTCTCACTCCTTAATAGCAGATCCAGTACAGGTTTCCCCCGCCATCCGAAGGTAGAGTGTTCCTATGAAACGGTTCGTAAGCTGAAATGTCGTAAAGCGAAGAAGCAATTGCCATTTATTTACATGGGAAAATTTTGTGAGCGTTCACAGACCCAAAAATAACCTACCAAATCATGCCAAATAACACATAAAACCTAAAATAACAGTAACATATAGTAAAAGCAGGAATGATATGATAAATACGCAGCCTATATAAAGTAGAAATACTTTTCCACAATCATTACTGAACTGTTCTCCATAGCGAAAATCTCACGCAAGCGCTGTTGGCAAAAACACAGCGCAAGAGCTCTCTAGTAACCTTTAACCTCTGAAGCTGCCAAATCATACCAAATAACATGTAAAAATACACAGCCTATGTAAAGTAGAAATAATGTACGTACAGTGTAGTATCACTTACTGGAATCGGGAAGATAGCTTGCCGAGCACACTGATGATGGTGTGTTAGACTGAGTTGTCGCAGGTTGGGTGGTGCAGTGGCCCCCACCCTCCAGGCCGCCGAGCGATACATTGCCGCAAGGCATGCAGGAATGCAGCGGTAGCCCGGAGGCACACAGCACATCTTTAAGTAAAAAGCTGAAATAAACAAGCTAATTAATTAGGTGCCGCCTGATATGTAATTGTCGGCCCAGATCAGTGCCGATTTCCGATTGCGTCGTCTCTGATCTGGGCTGACAATTACGTGTCGGCGGCACCTAATTAATTAGCATGTTTATTTTGGCTTTTTTCTTAAAGATGTGCTGTGTGCCTCCCGGCTACTGTTGCATTCTCCACGAATTGGTATCTGTCTGTGGCCTGGGGGTTGGGGTGGTGGGACACTGGGGTGTCATCTCGTCGTCTGTTTCCATTAGAGCAGGCAGCTCATCTTCTTCTATCTCTGCCCGCCTCGATGTCGAAGGTCAAGGTTCGTCATCTGCTGTGCCTGATGTGGAAGGCTTGCTTGATTGCTGAGCCTCGCGCATTTTTCTATCATACAGTTCTTTAATAAGGACTCAAACCATCCTGCAAATATCTCCTAAACCGACGTACCCTTTCAAAATTAAAATCGTACTTTATCATTACTCATTCGGTTTCGATTGTTATCCTTTTTTTCTTCCAATTGCATCAGCTCTTCATCTGTCAGTTCTTGGTGATGGGATGCCAAAACCTCTTCAACATCATGTTCGTCAGCTTCCACAAGCCAAACTCACGTTGTCCTTACTTCGTTCACCACGATCGAAATGCTTAATTATGTCTAGTTTTACTGTAAGTGTAACACCCTTACGAGCTCTTTCAGGCTTTTCCAATACCTTAGAACTCATCTTGTAAATGGCTGCTTACAGGCACGTGTAAAGCAAAGCAGTCTGGAATCCGGGGGAGAGCGGCTGCTCAGGGCGTGCATTGATTTTTATCGCGCTGAATTTTTTTTCGTAACAGTGAAAACACCTTCTGAAAGCAAAAACAGGGTACTAATGTAGGTCTTTAACAGTGAGGTTTCGTAAAGCGAACGTTCGAAAAGCGGGGGACACCTGTACTGGAATATTAGCCAGGGTCAAGGATGCATTTCTTCAGGAGTCTGGTCCTGATGGAGCTCAGTAGCAAGTAGATAATCCCATATTTTAAATATTCCTTAATATCTCTTACTATAGATTATATCTGGTGTTCACACATATCCAAAGTTATATTTTGTTTCACAATTACAATTTAAGGAAAAATTTCTTTTGATTAATGTAATGTATTGCCGAAGTCAGATATTACTTTTAAATAATTATGTACCATTGCTTAATGGTACTTTTTAATTAAAGTTTTAAACTGTTAAATCTATTCCATCTTGTATGGAGCTTAATGCAGTTTGGCAATTGACCTGCTAGAAAGCGTTAACAAGCTGAGTAAAATACAGGAGTTACATAATGAATTTAATTCTGCACTTTCTGAAAGTCATCTCAAGTTAAAATGGTGTCACATATCAAAGAGGAGCAGATCTGATCAAAGCATAAAATAGCATTTAACAGAACAGTTTTGTATTGTTATGTCTTACAATGGACTTGGTCGGAGCTACTCAAGCCTCTTCTGACCAAGGACCACACTTTCTCTCGTAGTTTTATACATACAGACAGAGTATGGCAAAATGGGCATTACTGAGTCATGGCTGAAAGAAGGCCAGAGTTGGGAGTTTAAATTCAAAGGATATACTTTGTATCGAAAGGAAAGGCAGGAAGACATAGGCAGTGGTGTGGCTCTGTTGGTAAGAGATGGGATTATATCTTTAGAAAGAGGTGACATAGGGTCAAAGAATTTTTGTGGGTGGAGTTAAGAAACTACAAGGGTTTAAAACACACACACATATACACACACACCTCTAAATAATAGCCAAGATGTGGGATTGAGATGCGTGAGCTGGAACAGGTATGTAATAAGGGTAATGGCACAATTGTAATGGGGGACTTCAATATGCAAGGGGATTGGAAAAATCGCGAGAGAGGGCATTTGTTGAATGCCTACGAGATGGCTTTTTAGAGCAGCTTGTGCTCAAATCTACAAAGGGAAAGGCCATCTTAGATTGGGTGTTGTGTAATACCCTGATTTTATTAGTCAGCTGAACGTAAAGGAATCCCTGGAAGCAGTGATCATAATATGGGAGGGAGAAGCACAAGTCACATGTATCAGTATTGCAATGGACTAAAGGGAATTATAGAGGCATAAAAGAGGAGCTTGCCCAGGTGGATTGGAGGAGGGTACTGGTGGAAATGACAGCAGTGCAGAGATGGCTGAAGGTTCTGTGAGTATTTCAAATGGTGCAGGATAGATGTATCCCACAGAAGTTGTTGTTCTCAAATGGTAGAGGTGGGCAACCGTAGTTGACAAGGGAAATTATTGCCAAGGAAAGGGCATATAATGTAGCAAAAGTGAGTGGGAAGTTGGATGATTAGGAAGCTTTTAAAATCCTACAAAGGGCAACTAAAAAAGCTACAAGGGAAAAGATGAAATATGAGGGCGAACTAGTCAATAATACAAAACAGGATGCTAAAATATTTTTCAGTTATATAAACAATAAAAGGGAGGTGCAAATTGATATTGGACCACTGGAAAATGACGCTGGTTAAGTAGTAATGGGGGACAAAGAAATGGCAGATGAACTTAATGAGTACTTTGCTTCAGTCTTTAGAATAGCTGTATACCAGAGGTCCGTGAGCATCAGGGAGCAGGAGTGAATGCCATTGCTATTACAAAGGAAAAATGCCAGTCAAACTCAAAGGTCTTAAGTCACCTGGACCAGATGGACTACATCCCAGAGTCCTGAGAGAGGTTGCTGAAGAGATAATGGATGCATTGGTCATGATCTTTCAAAAATCACTTGATTCTGGCATGGTCACTCCCACCCTTTTAAGAAGAGAGAAAATTGTAGGCCAGTTGGCCTAACCTCAGTGGTTGGGAAAGTGTTGGAGTCTATTATTAAGCATGAGGTTAATGACAAAACAAGTCAGTCATCATGGTTTCTGTAAAGGGAAATCTTGCCTCACAAATCTTAGAATTCTTCGAGGAAGTAACAAGCATGGTGGACAAAGGAGAGGCAGTGAGTGTCATTTACTTAGATTTTCAGAAGGCATTTGATAAAGTGCCTCATCTGAGGCTGTTTAACATTTTATCATGATTTTATCATCCTATGGTGTTACAGGAAATATACTGGCATGGATGGAGGAATGGCTGACCGGCAGGAGACAGTGAGCTTTTTCTGGTTGGATGCTAGTGACTAGTGGTGTTTCTCAGGGGTCAGTATTGGGACTGTTACTTTTCACATTGTTTGTCAATAATTTACATAATGGAATTGATGGCTTTGTGGCAAAGTTTGTGAATGATATGAAAATGGTTGGGGGGTAGATAGTGTTGCGGAAGCAACGCGATTGTGGCAGGACAGACAAATTGGACATAAAAGTGGCAGGAAATACAGTGTTGGAAACTGTATGATAATACATTTGGGTAAAAGGAACAATAGTTCAGACTATTATCTAAATGGGGACAAAATTCAAACATCAGAGGTGCAAAGGGACTTAGGAGTCCTCGTGCAAGACTCCCAGAAGGTTAATTCACAGGTTGAGTCTGTGGTAAAGAAGACAAGTGCAATGTTGGCATTCATTTCAAGGAGAATAGAATATTAAAAACAAGGAGAAAATACTGAGGCTTTATAAGACACTTTTAGAACAGAAGTAAGGAGGATTTTCTTTAGCCAGAGAGTAGTGAACCTGTGGAATGTTCTGCTACAAGCTACAGTGGAGGCCAAGTCCGTGGGTGTATCCAAAGTGGAAGTTGATAGATTCCTGATTGGTCAGGGTATCGAGGGTTATGGTGAGAGGGGAGCTGTATGGGGTTGAATGGGATCCAGGATCAGCCATGATGAAATGGCAGAGCAGACTCAATGGGCTGAATGGCCTAATTCTGTTCCTATGTCTTTTGGTTTAATGTATTCTGTAAAAATGGAAAACTACATTCTGAACAGGCACTGCATTGTTTTGAAAAAAAAACTCTGCAAATACAGGGAACAAGGAGTTGAAGTTTTAATTTTGTTCTCTTTTCTCTTTCATTGACTTAAAAGCTCTTGGATGAATCATAGTGAAAAAATAGATTACTGGCAAATTCCAAAAAGAACTTCTTTGGTTCTTATATCTGCAGCAACTCTTCAGTATGGAACCTTTTTCTTGATGGCTCTGAGTTTATCCTGTAACTAGCTGAGATATACAAATTAAGACGATCAAGCCCTCTATGAATTGGCTGCTTTAACCCCTGAAGTGAGGTGAGAAGGGGAGAGCATAGGTAATGGCAAAGGGCTAGGAGAGAGAATAGGTAATGGCAAAGGGCTAGGAGAGAGAATAGGTAATGGCAAAGGGCTAGGAGAGGTAAGAAAGAATTAGCAGGGCTTCCGTTTCAACAACTTTAACAAGTGCTCCTAACTGAGGTCCCTATGTTTTATTATACGAAAAAGATCACTTTCTTTAGGCAAAATTTTTGATGTCCATACAGGACACTTTTATTGGTTATTGGGAAACATTTATTTTAGAAGGGTCAGATATATCACATCCACTTACTACCATACTGGGGTAATATCCTCAATATATTTTGATTTTCAAAATGCATTTGCTAAGGCACTACAAAAAAACTATAAAAGGTGCAGCCAAACCAAACTAAAGCCAAAACCAAAGCAATTGCTGCTGTCTGCAACCCTGCAGATCTGTTATACTTGCATGATGCTCCCCCAGCTCTGATGATTGCTCCAAAAGTCGAATCCCTTATCTGATCCTTTATTAGCAGTACAATCTTGAAGCGATTGAACTTAAGTTTACGCAAGTGTAAGCTAAGTGTAAATGAGCGGTCAGCAAAATATGACCTCCATCAGCCCCAAGCTACAAACTGCAACTAAATAAGAACATATTCTCTTTGCTTTTACTACCCCACCACTCAAATGACTAATTACATCATAAACACAGAATACAATACAGATAGAGAACAGATGCATGTCTGCTACAAACGGCCTGACAGAGCTGAGAAAAATGAAGATTGTGAATGGAGGATTAGTTAAATAACAGCAATCAAACCAGGAAAAACAGCTCATTTTATATTGATGTTCATGGATATCACAAGGATCAATACAAGGCCAGGTCTTCAGTTGGAAGAAAAGACACGGTGATACAAAACTAGGTGGGCATTGTGAACTTTTAAGGTAGATATAAAATACCTGAGTAGGAATGTAGATTAAGAAACCTGGTCTTAGAGGGAACAATCAGAGATTCTTCACTTTCAGATGAAGAATACGAAAACAGTTTTTTAAATGATAAGCAAGAAAAATATTGATCCCCATATACAAAGCAGTTCAGTCCAATGTGGGCTTTATTTGAGGACATGGAAAATCATATTTCAGTAAGACCAGGCAATATCTGTGGAAAAAGAAACACAACTAAGTGTTTCTTTTAGCAGTTAAGTCTATTGAAGAAGATGGGGGTGAGGGGACACTCCCTCCAACAAGCAATCAAGTCCTTGTCAAATACAGCAGAAGAAAGCAGCAATTGGATTTGGATTAAAAGGAAAGACAACAATTGGGCAGCAAGATGAAGACAGGAGGGTATGGAACTGAAGGGGGTGTATCTGGGACGCCAGGTAGCACCGTTGAGCCCTCTGGAGACGTCGTGGGCTTATCAACCAAACATCAAAGAAGGAGGGTACCCACCTGATGAGCCCGATGACGTACCTACCCACCCTCCTTGTCACCACTCCAAGCCCACTGCCAACATCGAGAGTGCCGACTTACTATAGGGATTGAAACATCAAGTCCTAGTAGCTCTGCTGATCTACCTGAAATAAAACCAGAAATTGCCTGATCACTGACTGTTTTTGGCACTTTGTTTTCATTTCAGATATCCAGCATCTGAAGATTCTTATCTTCACATTTGTGAGGAATAGTTAGGCAAAGTTTAGCCTGAGAATATGTGGCCCTCAAAGCAATGTAGATAAAATCTGACTGTTTATAAACTCACGGTGAATAAGGCCATGGATGATGATATATTTTATGCTTCCTTGGACGTGATCCTTATGACTTTCTGTGCTAATCCAATGTGTATGCCCCATCCACCAAGAAAGGTGTTTGGTGTAAACAGACTGCCATTGCAAGTCAAAAGTAGTAGAAATGGAAAAGATGGCTCACTTAAATGTAAATAATGTATGGAGTAAGCAGTGACTTGAAGAGTGCTGTGGAGCATCCTGGAAAAGAATACAGTCTGAGTGAAGTTTGGTCCTGTAAAATAATGTGGTTTCATGGAAAATAAAACTTGCTTTGTTTGGAATAAATGAAAAAGGCATTTAAAAATCCACTGAAAAGAATAAAGTTGGAGAGAATATTGAATGTTCAACTATTGCTAATGCCATTTAGGGAAGTTTTATGCTGCTACAGGTTAATGGTGCTAGAATTGGGCGCAGTATTACTCTATTCCAGGTCTTATTGTTTAATTGCAATATTTTGTTTCCAACATTGGAATGAAGAATATTTTTGCTCAAATTTCAGTATTGGACTCGCTGGTCATTCAGAACCTATAGAATATTAGATAGTATTATCCATTCTATAGAAAATCAAGGCAAATAGCTTAGTAGCAAAGCCAAAACCAAATTTAAAAATTTCCTCCGATCATCATTAGGTAGACGCTTAACATTATATAGAAACATCATTAGTTTGGCTAGTTTGCTAACCACTTAATGCCAATGAGTATTTGTCAATTGTTTAAATTATTGCTGAATATTTAATTGTTAATAATTTCCACTAGTTGTATATTGGATTGAGTATTGAAGCAAGAACACATACTACATTTTTGATTACAGTCGAGCACATCTTCGTCTCTGCTTGGAAAGATTGAAGGAACTTATACCACTGGGATCAGAGTGTACCAGGCACACTACTCTTGGTTTACTCAATAAAGCCAAAGCACATATTAAGGTAAAGCAAAACACTGCATCTACATTGCTCTTCATATATGTTAATAAATAGTTAATACCTTCAGTTTCATTAGAAATGTTACAATAGCTCACTCTGCCATCCAGTAAGATCATGGCAGTTCCAGTTTTTGCTTCTGCCCCATTTCCATTAATCCTCTTCTAGTTTGAACGTCTGTCAGTCCCTAGCATAGATGTATTCAGTAACCATGTTTAAAGGCTCTCTGGAATAGAGAATTCCAGATGTTCACAATTCTGTGAGGAAAGAAATTCCACCTCATTGTCATCTGTAATGGGTAATCCTTTATTATGAAAATATGCCCCTGCTAGATATCTCACATAGAAGAAACATCTTTGAGTACTTTCAATTTTCTTACAAATCTTTTGTTTTGATAAGATTATTTCTTTCTTCTGTAATTCAATGGTAAAGACCCAGCCTACTCAGCCTATCTGCGCACATCAGCCCCCTTCATCTCAGGAATCAATTTAGTGATTATTGGAACTGCCTCCTATGCAGAACATTTCCTTTTCATAAAACCACTTCAATTGTTTGATTGCCTGCTACTACTGAACTATCTTTGTACTTGTTAATCTATTTTTCCAGTTCTCTATAGCCAAGTAAATCCTTATATCATCTCATCCTCAAAGCCAACCTGCCAGTTTAATGTGTCCAAATTATATGATAATTATAATACTCTGTAATCATTGTACCATTTTTATTTAAAAAGGTTATGTTACATAACCTCTACCCAATAGTGCAACTACTCTTAGGGGACTATATACTACTCCCACCACTGACTTCCTACCTTTACTATTTCTTACTGAACTGATTCATTTTAAGCTTTTGAGCTAATCACATTCCTCATCATTATTCTTTATTAACAGAGCTATCTCACTTCATCTTACCATTGGAAATGTGAAATATCCTTGAATAACCAGACCCTGATTCTGTTGACTTTGTCACTCTTTAATGGCTATCAGATCATACCCACTTAGTTCTATTTCATCAATGTATCTATCTTGTTATGAATTCTATGTATGTTCAGATGAGGCACCTTTAATTTTAACTTGCTGTATTTCCATGCTCTTTCTATTTGGTGGTGCACTGTTATGCTTGCATATTCGACCTCTGCCTAATACTGTAATTAATATTTTAAATTGAAATTAAAGCTTTTTGTGTCTTGGCCACACTAATAATTTATAGTATAAATTGATTGAATTATTTAGAAATGTTATTTTGATAGATCATAAATAGATTTATTAGAAAAAAAACTTCTTGCTTTTCATTTTTTACACTTGTTTGATTAAGTACCCTTAATCACAGTAATGGAATTCTCTTGTAATTGTACGTGTGCTAATTTTAAGATCTGCTTGAAGACAGCTCAGTAAATGCCACAGGTGGTATTTAGCTTGGCAATTAACTCCTTTGATTGGCTTACTTTGAAAAGCTTATTACTGATTTTTTTTTGTATTTTGTATTTTTCGGTGTCAGAAACTTGAAGAGCTGGATAGGAAGTCAATGTACCAGATTGAGCACCTGGAAAGAGAGCATCGCTTTTTAAAGAGGAGATTGGAACAGCTACAGGGTCTGCCAGAGAATGAACGACTACGAATAGATAGCATAGGATCTAATGTCTTCTCTGATCGTTCAGATTCAGAACGAGGTAAATGCTGTTGTCCACACAACTTGCTATTGATTGATGATTGGAATAATGCTATACATGTGGTTTGTAATTCCCTAAAATAAGTATTTCAATATATAATAGATGATTAACAATGTTTTAGTATATCAACCTACAGTACCGTCACTTGTGTTTTGGACTTTATTTTGTGCTTCACAAGATATTCAGTGTCTTAGAAATGGCTTGTAACATCTTGGTTTCCTACCAGAGAATTTGTCAGTTCAACTAATTTAGTGCCAACATTGTTGCTGATGGCATGGTCTTCCAGAATCTAATCTGATACATGTTTGAAAAGGGGACAACTGCAGAGGTTCTTAAATCTTTGTGTTAATCTTTTTTCATGTGAAGTCCATGTCACTAATTTTAAGCATGTTTGTAGGTTTGGGGTATAATATAGTAACATTAACTGCAAGTGTGCTGCTGTCAAGAAATGAGTTTATGTATAGCAGGCAGTGGTAAATCGGGCTTGAATTACAAAGAGTACTCTTGTTCAACAAACTTTTCACCTTGACCATAACATTTTGGGTTATTCTGCATTGAAAAGTTTAGACTAATAAGCTATAAAATTAGGTAATTTTAAAATATTGTAAAGCATTTTTTTGTTTGGTATAATTAGCTGACACATTTCTAATGGTCTGCCTTTTGTTTATTTCTAGAAGAAATTGAAGTGGATGTTGAGAGTACAGAATTCTCCCATGGAGATGTGGACAATATTAGCACTTCTAGCATCAGCGACCTTGATGACCACAGCAGCCTCCAAAGTGTTGGTAGTGATGAAGGTTACTCCAGCAGCAGTATAAAGCTGTCCTCATCCATTTAAGGAAGACCTTGAAGCTACTGCAAATATGCCTGAGGGATCACAATATGACAAGCTACTTCAGCTTTGGACTTTTGTGAGGAAAAAATAGGTTAAGGACATGTGCTTGTACTACAATACTCATGCACGAGGCACTCACCTAATACTGAGATAAATTACATTGTTTTGAAGAAAGAAATAGCACATAGTGCATAGGATTGTGGGTACAAAGCAACCACTATTTAGATGGTTTCTTTATGTATCCACAGATAATTCATTAGTGTCAATTCAGTTGGAAAATACAAGCCTTTTTTTTTTAAAAAATGCACTTTTAAGGTGAAGGGCATCTTGATGTGTAGCCCAGAGTTGCAATGTAATTTGAACAATGCTGGTAAGCTTGGCTTTCTGATGGATTGTTTCTAACCTGCACTTGGAGGTCTTCGTTTCCTTTACAACCACAGACTTTACCTCTGTGGAGACCTCGCCAATCCAATTGTTTAAAGTCCATTTACTGTAAAAAAAAATATTAATTACCCCAAATAGAAATGGAAAAACACTTTACCAAGTTGGTAATTTATTGCTGATTTTATTTGGTGTGTTTAAAAAATGCAAGAGGTGTATCTTGCCCTCTTGGATTCTCCAAGTTTTATGAAGTTAAATCATAGGGACATTTTTTTCAGTTTTTGTTTGTGCTGATGTTGTGCCTTCTAAGTGTGCATTGTGTTGTCATGAAGTTAGTGTCTCTGTTATCTATTTGTCCCTGCATGTATCAGAGCAGCTTAAAAAAAGTACAATCTTAATCTTTTGCTTCCTTCAACCTTAGTTCCATTCTAGAATGGCCTGATTACTTGACCTCCTCAACCCCTTCAGAAGCAATTTTGAAGCTCCCATTACCAATGAAGTTGATAATCAGCTTTGCAAGAATAGAAATCTATAAGCATTAGTATTTGATTTAGCTTTTCCTGTATGTGCACACCACAGTACAGTTAATGGTATTTTTATAGAGAAGAGAAAGAGTTTATTGTTACTATGGTTAAATCCAGTGTTGATGTTAACTACAGAAACATTAGTAGTAGACTCAGTACTATGGCTTGCATAGTGTTCAACCAAGTTGAAAACCACTAGGGACTATTAAGCAGAGGGCTTGTCTGCATTTGTATTTAACTTTTGCCTGTAGCTGAGCTTAACAATTTTTATTCAGAGATATTTCAATCTTAGTTTTGAAAATTTTGTGCAAGTCTTGATTTCATCTCCGAGATGTCCTTCCCCTGAAAGTCCATCACTGCTCTATAGCCTGCTGGATAAATTGCATATCAGGATATTGCAGTTAAGTTGCACAATGTTTTAACCATTAAAATTTGACAAAATGTCATGGGGAGTACACCTATGATTTGACAAATGTGTTGTTGATGAGAAAAGGTTCAGAGCTTGATAGATGCTTTTCTAAAATCAATCAGTAAATGTTTTGGAAAAAATTAACCCTCAAAAGTAGAATTATGTTTTCAGTTGATTAAAAGGCACTTCCAATAATCAATTTTGAACTGCCATTATTCAGTTTTTTGGGTCAAGGACCTTGGAGTAGTTAAGGTAATTGGAAGAGTTAATATGAACATTTGTTTGTGAGCTTCAACATGATTCCAAATTTATGTAACAAATCAATTATATTTTTCCTGTGCTTATTTCTGGTAATTTTTGGAATTTAAAATTAGTACATTAAGTAATTCTGGTCACCATTTGTTTGCCTTTTTTATAGGTTCCAGTTTTGACTGGGCTTATAAGAATATTTACAAAAGCAAAGGTGAAATGCATCAAATTGTACGAAAGGCAGGTATTAATTGCATGTGCTTTCCATTCAGTTCTAGACTAAGGCCATGAAAAGCCTTTCATTTGAAGAAAATGAAAATTTACTGTTTTCATTGAACTTAACATTTAAAACAGGGAAAGTTTGGTTCTGGTGCTATTCAGTGTTAGCTATTTGGGAATTTCAAAATTGCATAATTTGAAATTGTTATTTGGTAATATATATTTAATATACTTAACAGCCTTGTTTAGCTTAGTTACCAAGTTCATATGAATAATGCACAAATTTGGCAGCTCTGCAATGTATTTCATAGCCTAATCACTTATTTTTCTGCTTTGCCTCTTTTCTGAGAAGTGAGCAGAACATGAATGTAAAACAAGAGGCAGCTTTTTCCAAGACACTCAGCTACAAAATCCTGTGACTAATTGAATGTGAATGACCAATTCTAGAGTAACACTTAATATTCACCAGCAACTTCCATGTTTACACCATGAGACATATCCTATAGATATCACCTGATTCTGATGACATTTATGACCAAATCTTTTAAAATTGTGATTCTTTCCTATGTCATAATCATCTTTAAGTAAGTCTAGAACTACCTGCTTGGCATTCAAGTTGTGTAGTGGCTTAATCTTATTAGAAGATAATCTAGTTATGCCTAGTAGACTCACTAAAGTTCTGGTTTTGGTGTTGAGCAATCAATAATGCTGCAGTGTGCTTTGTCAAAAAACACTCAGTGTAGCTGTTACATTTTAATATGTATATGTCCAGTTCCTCAATAGACCACTCAACTAGATAGTAACTGTACACACAAACAGCTGGTGCATGAAATGATGCAGGAACAGGAATCATATGTAAGTAGACAAAAGATTGTCAGCAATGTTATTCACTCAAATTAATATTGCTGAAAAGAGATCAATGTTCATAGTTATAGTTAAGAACACATAATCTTAATGAAAGGCAGAATTCCAAAAAAAAGCCTTGTATTTATTTGCTGGATTTTTTTTAGCACTGACACTGTTGAAGTTTGAATATAATGTACAAAGATGTGTGATGCCTTTACCTTAAAGCAGCAATAGCCAGAAAAAAATAACATCGGTTTATGTCAAAAAAAATTAAACTGAAGAAGAAACCACTGGTGTCAATTGGAATTCAGTATTCACAATTGATAACACAGTCTTCATACTCATTGCCAATAATTCATGATCAATTTTACTTTGGATGGTTATTTTGGAACAACTTTTCACATGTCAAAATTTATCTATAAAATAGTATTGCTAGTTTTACAGCAGGCTTGCCTATGTAGATCCCATGCTATTTGCCACCAAACTGCTTCCTGTGCATGATTAAATAAAAAAAAAACACAAACCATTTCTACTCACTGAAAATAGGCCAGTCTTAGTTTAGTATATTTAATTTATTATGCTCTTCATGTCACATGTAGGTTGGTAGTAGTGCTAATTAATATTATAATATTACATGAATGGTGTATTATCCGGGCTGATGTGTATGACCCTCAATTACATCATTGTAAAGGATCTCAGTAGATATTTCTCTCCTTCCAGGAGGATTTCACCTGTAAGCTTTTTTCAATTTCTGCCAGCTGTCAAATTACAATGACTGAAGAAATCTGTACATAAAATACATTATAGCATTTTCCTTAACATTTTTTGTTCTACAAAATATCTTCCAGGTTTTACTGTAGAGCTATATTTTTTTTGCAGAGAATGCCTGAAACAATGAAGGCATACACTTTTGTTCTTTAATGTCTGAAAGCATTAACACTGAGAATTGGTCCTGAATTTAGCCTGGTGTAGTAAACCAAACTAGTCTCATTCTGTATTAGGGGTGAGATCAAATTTATTACCCCAATGGCAGATGCCCATCTTAATGCAGGTACAACTTCGCTCATTCAGTCCAAGTTATTTATCAAGATACGTAGCTTTGTTTAAGTATCTAATGTTATACAGAGCTTCTCCAGTGCTCAATATACTGATTTTATTAACTCTTCCTTCTATATACAAATCTAGTTGATTATTAAAAGCAACTGGTAACACATGATCATTTGACTTATTGGTGTCTTTCTGACACATTCTTGAGCAGAAATGCACTTAGAATCTCTAGAAGCTGCAAGGGAAAAGCATAGGATTCAAGTCAGTCAGTATAAACCATTTTGCATTCTCAGTTGAGGTGGAAAAAAATCTAAACACAGAGCCATTTTATGATAGTTAAAAGCAAAATGGTACATATTTGACTGAAATATAAGAATTCTTAGTTAAACAATTCAGATCCTCAAATTGATCTTGTCTGTCATGACAAAGACTGGCTTAGTGTGAAATTGAATCAATTTTATCAATTCAATTTTCAATGATTAAATGAATTTTCAATGAAGTCAAATAGGACAGCAAGGTATGTGGAAGCATGGGAACTTAAATACCATGTACTGCAATTTTTTAAAAAATACCATATATTTAGTTACTGCAGAATTGTTCTTGTTAACTAGATCAACTACTGCCTCCTCTTTGAATAACTACAATGATTTTTGACCTCACCCTCAAGGTCAAACACATCTTTTTGCCTCAATTTTGTTACATATTTGTACTGACTGGGTCACATCTTGGCTTACATGCTTGCATACATCTTGGCATGCATCTGTCGCTGAACCAACTCGAGCTTTGTGGTTTCCATAATCTAGAACAGTTTTTATCTTAGTGGTTATAACATGAATTTATTGTGCACTTATATAATTTGGCTCTTACTTCAGAAAGATGAAAAGTAAAATAAAATATACCTCACATCACTGGCTTTTAACCCCATTAAGTTACATTAATATGATATTATTTGTTAAGGCTCATCTTTAAAATTAGCTCCAGAAAATACTTTGGCTTTTATACCAGCAGGAGGAAATTCACCCGAAATCAACAGCACCTGCACTCCATTCACTTCTGCTATATATTCATTAATTTACATCTCTTTGCATCTGGCCATGGTTGATTCTAAAACCCAGCATTCTAACTGGATATTTAAAACCTAATCCAAAACTCTCCCATGAATGAAGGAAAGGGTGCTCAAATCCAGATTTTAGCATATGGCAATAGCTGTTAGTGGATAGTAACAGGATGTGTTTTCAAATCACATGAAATGAGCAGTATTAAATATACTGCAATATCCATTGTGATAGAAACCAAAATGGCACTATTGTTATAGTATAGGTGCTATGTATGGTTTAACAGTTAATTACTGATATTAATTTCTCACCTAAATCACATGCTGCAAATGTATACAAATTAAGGCTTGTAGCAATTCTGAAGTAGAAGGTGATGCAAGGGAAAACAAAAGGGGACATTGTTTTAAGGTAAGTTGTCCATTTACAGCACAAATACACAACTTGTAAAAACAGAGTTGCTGCTGGTTGAAACAAACATCGCACTTGTTCCCTAAACTTACTCTTGTTTGTAGAGAAAGCTCTTGTGTACCTCTTGTATAAAGCTTAAAATAAAACTTTTTTGTGAAATAATGAATTTCATTAATTGAGTTGTGCACATTATCCAGTGGTTTCACCAATGTTTTCAACTTGGAATTGGTCAATTGTCACTCCCAATTTTGTAGGTTACTTCCTCACTGGAAATTGTACTTAATTTTGGAGAGAGGTGAAATCTTGTGGGGGGGGGGGGGTGGAGTTGAGAAACAGAAAATTATGGAGGAAATGGGATAGCTATGACCTGATTGTCTCAATGGCCGTATCCTTTCAATGCCATAAGAAACAAGGAATATGGAAATTTGCAGTCAGTTTTTGTGTAGATTTGAATGATATCCAACAATCCTCTCTGCAGCGTAGGAAAGCTGATCAGACACGATTCCATTATGGAGAATTAAGTAAAATGGCAATTGTAAAAACAGAACATTGACCATTTCAGAATCAATGGAAAATGTTTCGATGAACAGACATGCACTCCACACTTAACTACTGCTTGGGTACTTTCACTTAAATTGGCATTACTTGTAAACAGCATCATGATTTAATTTGCTAAACAAATCAACGAAATCAACAATACCTTTCAACAGGTTTGTTCTGTATCATGGCAAACTCAAGTGATCTAAAGGGTATTTAAATTTTGGCAGTGATGATATAAACCACTCAATTAATTATCCAATAACTTGCTAGCAAAAAGAGAAGTTCCAAAGCAGATACCAGCTTTTCCCCCACCACTCTTAATTGTTAAATGCAGATTATTCTCTGCACATAAAATCAGCAGCTGAACTCAAACCTCAGTCATGAGGTTAAATTCAGTTGCCATATAAACTTAGAATTAGAATCATGCCTACCCCAGCCTCAATACCAAAATTGAAATCAAACCTCTTTATGTCTTACCACTTTTGAATTACAGACTTATTCCTTCCATTTTTCAATGGCAAAAATTACAATAATAAAACATCATTCCTCTAATGAAAGGCAGCCTCTGCTATCATAGCACCTATAACCAATGGGGAAATAATTTCATTCAGACAAACCACTACTCTGATAGTAAGTATTGTTCTGGGAGTACAAAGATGCAATTTCCATTTGTTCCTTTAATGAAGACGTTGTACAATTGTTAAACTTAAAAACCAGCATAGGAGACATTATGACGGTACTCAAAATTTGTTCCACTCAAACAGATCTTAAATTAGAAAACACCAGAAAGATTTTAGATTATTTTTATTTGTTAAAATTGCCCAATTATACTTACAAAAAAAGCAAAATTGTAAAAATTATTCTTCCTCAAATAGGAAGATTGAATTATCAAATTCTCCACCTGCCTCAGTAATAGATGGTAACTATACACATTAACTTTCTCATATAGACCTAATATCACACAGCTATAACTTTGTGCCAATACACCAAATGAAGTTGCCAAAAAAAGCTATTAAAAGTGCACTAATGTATTACAACATTGACAAAAAAAATTATTCTGCAAATATTTTACACAGATACTAGTTACTGCGGCATAAGATGCCGCACATTATACTTGGATGTGTCTTGGTACTGAGTCATCGGTCTGTCTGCTATACCACATGTGCCAACTCCAACTTTTCCAGTCACGCTTTCCGGTGAAGCAAAAATGCTTTTCTTTACCTTTATAACAATAAAGGGTGAATTAATACAAATTGCTTGCAAACAGTTTTAAAAACTTACTGGCAATTAGGTGGCAATAGTTTCAATTTTGATCATTTCTATTTTGTATTTAACCATGGTCTGGTAAAATGGGAACATCAGGCTAAAATGGCAATATAAATATAGGCATATCTTCACTATAACACATGAATTCAAACTAAACTTTTAGCACTTCATTTAGATTGATCTTGGACACCTGGTAGGCACCCAAGGCAAATCTTTAACAGTTTAACAGTTGAGAATTGTCTGAAATAATAACCAAAAAAAGTAGTATTGTTACAGTACTATATCACAACTGAGCAGCAAGTTATTGCATTACCATTTAGTGGTAAATTGTATTAGAAGGAAACATTTTTTAAATTAATTTTTATGCATTTCTACAGTGTAACTACAGGGAAAAAACCAACAAAATGCAGATTTATACAGTGCGAAACAAATCCAATATGTAATTCATAACAATAAGAAAAAGCACCCAGGAGAATTATGTAAAATTAGTATCCACCCCAACCTCCCACAGAAAAAAAAACCCAGGCCAACCATTAATGCATATAAAGGAAAAAAAATTAATCAGAGCATTCAACCCCAGAGAACTATAAATATATATAGGAAAAAAGTATAATGCCGACTACCAGAAGTATAATGTAATTCAGAACAAAAACCCATATAACTTACAAAAAAGCTGAAAGGGATTGTAGCATACAAAAAAAAAGGATAAACTTACCCTAAAGAGTTATGAAAATATTCAAAGGTCCCCACACCTTATGAAACTTTATGTCCCAATTAAGTGAATAATTAATCTGAGGTCTAAACAGGCCATAATATCACAAAGCCATTGAGCATGATTGGGTGGGGCAGCGTCAAAACATTTTTTATAACCTGTATTTCACAGTACAGAGGGGAAACCGTTTTCTATTGCCATTTATGCAGCACCTTTACTATGAAAATCACAATATTCACTGAATTTGGAAGCAAATTTTCATCTAGCACTCTAAAGGATAGTGTAGAATGTTGAGATGAATTGTGACCACCTGCTTTTTAGCTAAAACAGAAATATCAATTATTTCCAAATTTACTGCCTGACCCACCCAGTTTCCAGCATTTTCTGTTTGATATTAAAAACCAAACTCTTTAGGTAGTCTACAGCCCAAAGTACAAAGTTTCAGAGAGGCTTGTAAGATAGATAAATGGATAAAATTTGACGAGTTTATGTCATCCATCACCACACATCCAATATAAACTCTATCCCCTGCCCACACACAAACACGCACCAAATCTAAACTGGCAGTAACATGTAACAAAAATCCTTTAATCCACTGTTCTATTTGTAAATCTCAATGGTTTGTCAACTGGCTGTTTCCTGTGCTCCCTTTAAACTTTCTGGGGCAAAGAGAAAAGAAAATATGGCACAAAAAGGCAGGACATTCAGAAGTATGCATACTTTATACATACCTGTCCCTTTTTGTTCTTAGAATAAGCTCTGTTATTAAATTGCTGCCATTTTACTTTTTGTTCCTCTCGTTCCTGTTCAAGCTCCTTCATTCTCTGGGCCTTTTTCAAAGCTTTCTTCTTCTTGTACTCCCTCTGCTGGGCAACCATTTCTTTCCTGCAAATAATCCACAGCAAAATATCTTAACATGGTACTGAATTTCCCATGCATTTAAAACTAGAAGTATGTTTTAATTTCAACAATAATACACACTTATCTGAATGCCTGAACTCACTTTGATTTGGGTTTGTCGCCGCCCAGCTCTTCACTATCATTTCCTTCTTCAACAGGTTTCAAGTTGGCCAAAGGAAGCACATCGGCATTACCGTATCCAGTAAAGGTGATGGCAGCCGTACCATTCTCCTGGTCAATCTCTTCAATTTCCGCCTCATACAATCTGCAAGGAAGTTAGGGCTGTAAGCATGTGAGTAGAGGTTTGATAAACAGACCCTATAATGTCTACAACTTTAACTGATGTTTTACAAGTCAAATGTAATTTATTAAAGACCAAGACATTTTCAAAGTCCCATCAATAAAGTGAATTTATTTAATATAGGTATGGTGTCAATAATTAAATATCAAGTGGTTTTAGTAATATAATTATGCTTCAGGGATCATGAGGAGAAAATCAGCAGTGACTTTGCTGTGCATCTTTTAAATGAGAATACAGAGTATGGAAAGTGTGTCACAATCTGATGTAACAATAAAGATACATGGACAGAATGGTTTTAAGTTTCCAGAGGGAATTTGAAAGGTCTACTAAACAACTCCTTTTCAGGTTTAAAAGTCATCCAGTAACTCTAAAGGGAACAATTTGTCAGAATTGTATGTAGGAGCAAGCAACTACTTGACATTCTAATTGGTGACTGCATTTGAAGTAAAAATCTAAAAGGATCAGCCAATCTTGCAATGAGCTGCATCTACAGCAATCTGAAAGAATCAATGTCAGCTCTAATGTAATGGAGGCATCCAATCATCAGGCATGGCAAGGAAATAAATTTTTACATCACCTTTAAAGACAAATGGGCTTAATGCACTTTAAAGAAATAATGACACAATTAGACCAAGTCACAAAAGAAGCCACTAGACTACAGAAATTGATCAGAAGTATGATCATAAATACCTTAAAGGAGGGGCAGAGAAGTCTAGAGATCAGGGATAGTTGGTGGCTCCAGCAAGATTTCGGCTGATGTAGCTACAGAACCATGTGATGCCACATAGAAAAGGCAATCCCAGTGACTACACAGATACATAGCTGAATCTCACCTCAGTGCTAAATTTGATACCATGGATAAAACAGTGTATTTTAATTTTACATGGCTGCCAGAAATTATGTTTGTAAGCACTTGTGGCAAGCTTATGGTACAATCAGAATTAAAACCTTAATGCTATCAGTATGATAAATTATTGACCTGAGTGACAAACTACAGAATAAATCTTAAAAGAATCTCTTACCATTTTTTTTACTGTTCTATTGATGTACTGTTAGAGAGTTTTACACTTACTGTCCATCTTCATTCCAAATGGCCATACACTTGTCACCAGTCTTCCACTTATGGCTGGACACAGAGTTTGCTGAGCTATCTGCATTGGCTGTGGCAACAGAAGGCTGATTTGATAGCAAGTCCTTGGTAAGTTCTATGACTTCCTGTAAGACATTTAAGCCAATATAGGAATTAGTGCTTCCCTTTGGCAAACTAGGAAGCCATCACACGTGCTTGATACAATGTCAACACCAAGCTAGTTTAGCCAATGCTTTGTTAAATTAGGAAACATAAAGAAATGGTTAAGTTACAAACCAATTTTATTGCTTCCAAATAACTGAAGCTCTTTATGCTACATTTGCTATGCCTTGTTCACGAAACAAAGATTAAAGTTATCTTCATTTGTATACCAGTAATTGTTAACCTATGCTTTCACATGACCACTCACTGAAATTCAAAGGTTAAAGGTGAAAGTTTCTAAATGAATACATTGTATGTTAGCATTTTTTTTGGTTACTTAAATCTCAAAATTGCTCTTTATTCAGCGTCAGACTGCTTTGATTGCATTTCAACCCAATTTTAATGAAAACTATTTACCCTTTTTCCAGTTCTAATGTAGAGTCTCAGACCTGAAACATTAATGACTGTTGTTTTTAAATCAGCATCTACTGTTTTAACTTTTGATTTTCAGTCACATCTAAACTGGGCAGTCCCAACTCAATCTTAAATTCCTTTCAACCCCCTAATTGATGAAACACCAGATGGAAAGCTATCGCAGTTGGAAGTCAGCAAACTCTTAAAAGCAATGGCCACACAAAGTGATAACAAAATTGTACATTTCTCACTCTTAAGCAATTATTGCCAGCTTTTGATTTTATCAAGTCCTCTCCCATACCAAACTCAACTGTTAGAATCCTTTCTAGGCATACATCAAAATATCTACCAATGAGCTCTTGCCAAAACGTTTCCAATATACTCATCTACAGGCTCAGTCATTGCAACTTTCAGCACTGACCTCCTCTATAGTTCTACCCCTACTCCCCCCCAGTCCCCAAGCAGTTCTGATGTGATTTGCATAGGCAGTAAAGCTGTAGCAAGACCCCAAAGTCAGATCATCTACCGTTGAATGAAAGCAAAGCATCTAGATTTGCAACATAATCACCTTCCCTCATAATGCCACACCAGATGATATTTCTTTACACAGAGCACCAACTATTTAAAAAATTGAGTATTAATAAGATTTAGATCAAAGACGGCAGCAATATCTGGCTTGTTTGTTCTTCAATGCAAATATCTCAATTCATTTTAATTTCAAAGCCCTTTGCAGGAAGACTGCCACGTACAGCTACACTTCCATAAGAAATACCAACTGAAAAATGAAAAATATGAAAACAATCTAAATAATGAGCATGCCATTAAGATTACAATGTTTAGTCACATTAACAGCACACATGAGCTGTCACAGATCTGGGTGATAATCTTCACAACCAGTAACTTGCATCCATGAAATAATCCCTCACAAATCATACAGATCTTTAAGTGTCAGATACCAGATGAGTGATGAGTTATGGTTGATAATTGCTGAACTAGATCGAAAGGCATGCTTATAGGACTTTGAACAAGCCAAGTGGCAAACAAAGTTTTGGGACAGCTATCAAATGTAGAAGCAGAATGGCAAATACATGGAAGACCAGGAGAAAATAACTGGATTCCTACATTAGTCAGCAACAGAGCATTAAAAAAAAACAAAGCAAAAGAGGGATCTTTGAGATTGATGGTTAATAATACACAATGGGTGTCACATGGGAAGCAGCATTATGAAGTTCACATGAAAATTAACAAGTCCCAAGTTAGAACCCCATCTAATAGCTGATGCTAGCAGAGCTAGCACACCCTCAAACCACATATACTGACTGTTCAATCTCATACTTTTGTGTTGCTATCAAAAATGTTGCTCCCTTCACTGCCTGTATATACATTCTGTGAATTAGTAAACAGCTTGAAGCCAAACGCCATAGTGGCAAGCACACCTTAACTCTCTAAGTCAGTTAATATTTTTTCTGAAATTCTCTTCACAAAGTAGCCTTGGTATATCATGAACTCCACCCCCCCCCCCCCCCCATCATCCGTATTTGCCTTGTTTACCCACTTACTCTAAACTCAACGCTACCAGTTGTACTTTGGCTTTTTTCATTTTGCAAATGTTAACAGCTTCAAAATTGTAATTCTAGGAACTGACAGCATTCATGAGGGTTCAATGATTTACAAAGAGTTTACATGGGAATGAGAAGGATTTGTTAGGTTAGAGTAACTTTGTTCAAATACAGGAAGTCAGGGGAAATTTAATTCAGATATATCAAAGAATGAGGGGGCAACAAGATGGAACAATCCCTTTCTTTTGGCTGTGAACAGCAGTGATTTAAGGCAAGCTGCACAAAACACTCACATTTAAAATGTGCCAATAAGTTATATGCTACAACCTCCAAGGATACCAACAGCCACAAAGCTAAGCCTACTGTATGTTTCTTTTGTGGCCAGTGTGGATTTTATGGGGCAGAAAGTCTCCTTTTGAGACGCATAAAATTCTATATTCCAGTTTCAAGAAACAACTATGGCAACTTTGGAAACTGAAGATCGCTTATATTTGTTATGACAGTAGGACAGTAGCTCCTTGTCCTACTTTATCTGTTGAATTGAACTTTAAAGGAAAGTAGTTTGCTGCATTATGATTCCCCTGACTTACGGCAATTTACAAAATACCATTAAAGGCTGCATGTGTCTCAAGTTAAAGGAAGAAAACAATTTAAAGTGTAACCTTAAAGAAAACAAGATGAATTCACATTTGAAACACACTTAAAACAAAAAGATAAAGAAACAAAAATAAAATCTTGCTCCTCTTCCACAAGCTCCTAGCAGCCAGCCATTTCTGGGTTCGAGCTTACCAGGGAACCAGGTGGTACTGAACATGAATACTGCTGATATCCAATTGCCAATCTCTTCAGTCCTGTATTCCAAGCACTGCTGGAGCCACTTGATGGCTATTCTCATGCTGGTATTAGCTCCCCGGTGAGTTGGAGACCTGGAATAGCAAGTTTCCAAAGCGAAATGGAGGTGGAGTTGTGGAGGACACAGGACTCTTAAAGACAGTCTCTTTAAGGTGGGAAAGTGCAGTAAAGTTTGTCATAAAACCACCTAAGACCAGGGCACTAACAGGGCATGATGCAAAGCTTTACAGGGTCCAGGCATGAATAAATTTGCAAAGGGAGTGCTATGATAGTTAACTCATCGCACCCCCTTCCCTAATGACAGAAATATTTCCCCTTCAGATTCACTATCATTTACTAAACAGACCAAAGGCAAGGTACGTTTTCTATTACTGACACAGCTATTCTAATCTTCCATCTCTTCTGGAAAACCAGAGGTTGGGGATAACCAAAGGCAGAAGGCATGGAGAAAGGTTAAGAACCAAGGATAAAATATGGGTATTTATCAGTGATATATTTTATAACAGTGCCAGGATCAATGAAATGGAAGGGCTGTATTTTATCTATCAAAACACAAAGGTCCACAGGAATGTGCTTCCCTTCGAAGCTTTGGGGAAAGTGCTGGACGTTTTGCAAAACTGGAAGCCAGATCTAACCCATGCACCCGAGATTAATCAATAGAATGATATAGAACAAATCCATTAAACAAAACACAACAGCAGACTCTCAAGTCTGCTTTATTGTTCTTTAGTCAGTTCCAAATTCCCGCCCAATGTTCTTATCATCTCAAACTTCCACTCCGGACTTCTTAGGGCCAAACCCATCTTGAGAAAAAGCTACATGTTTATCAGCTTTTCCCCCAGAGCACCTTCTTGTGGCAGGAAAAAGGACTATATTACGATACAGCATTTAGAAAAAGCTAAAGACAGTAAGTTACCATCTGTGTGGAGAATAAACCAAAATGGTATCTTTACAATAAATACATTTGTTTTCTCCATAGATCTTTCTAATGCTGGACCTTAGTTTAGATACCATCTTGTTTGCCACCTTAACATAACCACACTCCCCACATCACTCACTATGCATAAAAATGAGAACAATGCCTTTGTTCATGGCATCAAGTCTAATGAAGCTTAAATCTACAAATTTAGAACATAGAGAAAGATAGAGTCAAAAATAAAATCTTGCTCCTCTTCCACAAGCTCCTAGCAGCCAGCCATTTCCGGGTTTGGGTTTTTCCGTGGGACCAGGTGGTACTGAACATGAATACTGCTGATATCCGATCGCCAATCTCTTCAGTCCTGTATTCCAAGCACTGCTGGAGCCACTTGATGGCTATTCTCATGGCTGATACAGCACAGGAACAGGCCCCCTGGTTCACAATGTTGTGCTGGACCAATTAAATTAGTGATCAAATGGCCAACTAATCCCTTCTGCCTACACAACGACCAAATCTTTCCATTTTCCTCATATTCATGTGCCTATCTAAACATTTCTTTAAAATTCCCTAATATATCTGTCTAAATCACCAATCATTGTCTAAAAATCCTACCTCTCACATCTGCTTTGAAATTATCCCCTGTAATATTAGATATCTCAACCCTTGGGAAAAGGTGTTGTCTGACTACTACTTATGACTCTCAATCTTATAAACCCTTAGCCTTCGCTACTCCCAAAAAGATCAACCCCAGTTCATCCTTCTATATTCCAGACAGCATCCTGGTAAACCTCTTCTGTATTCCCTCCAAAGCCATGGCATCCTACTTATAATGAGGCAACCAGAACTGTATTCAATGCTCCAGATAAGCCGAACTAGACTTCTATATTGCTGCAACATAACTTCCTGACTTTTGAATTCAATGCCACAACTGAAGTGAAACACGCCATAAGCCGCTCAACCTGTGGCCACTAAAAGGGAGCAATGAACTTGGACCCCAAGATCCCTCCGCTCATCTTCATCAATACTGTTAAAGGTCTTTCCATTTAACCTACCAATGTTGAACATTTCCCTTTCGACTGGGTTAAATGTCATCTGCCATTTCTCCATACTTATCTACAACTGGTCTATATCCCACTGGATTCTTTGCCAGTCTTCTACACTGTCTGCAATGCCACCAATCATATCATCCGCAAACTTACTAAATCACCCATCTACTTTTTTATCCAGGTCATTTATATACATCACAAACAGAAGTCCCACCACTAATCATACTCCAGCTAGAACAAGTCCTTTGAGAACTACCTTCTGACTTCTATGAGCAAGCCAGTTCTGAATCCAAATGGCCAATTCACTATGGATCCCACGCATAGAAACCTTCTGCATGAGCATTCCATGACGGACCTCGTCAAATACCTTACTAAAATTCAAGTTGCCAGCAAACACAGCTCACCCATGTCATCCCCCCAAAAAAAAACTCAAACAGGTTAGTAAGACACAACTTGCCCCGCACAAAGCCATGCTGGCTGTCCCTAATTAGGCCATGGCTTTCCAGATGCTCATAAATTCTATCCCTAAGAATTGTTTCCAGTAACTTCACCACAGAAATGAGACTCACCAGTCTAGTTTCCAGGATTATCCCCGATTCCCATAACATGTAGCATCCAAAGTCTATTCACTAGTAAAGTACCAAATATTCTTTACTCAACTTCTCTTTGCTCTCACCCGAAGAATCGTGTAAATCAACACAAAAAATGCTGGAGGAACTCAGCAGGGCAGCATTTATGATAAAGGGTAAATAGTTGATGTTTTGGGCCAAGACCACAGGACTGGAAAGGAAGGGGCAAGAAGCCAGAATAACAAGGTGGGGGAGGGGAAGGGGACTAGGTGGGAGGTAATAGGTGAAGCCAGGCGGTGGGAAAGGCTGGTAAATAAGAATATGATTGGAGGAGAGTGGACAACAGAAGAAAGGAAGGGGGGGTGGGGGGGGGGGGACCCAGAGGGAAGTAATGCAGATGAGAAATGAAAGGTCAAAGTGGGGAATGGGTAAGTTTGTTCACCAGAAGGACAAATCGATATTCATGCTATCGGGATGGAGGTCACCCAGATGGAATACAAGGTGTTACTCCTCCACCCTGAAGGTTGCCTCATCTTGGCACAAGAGGCGGCCGTGGATCAACATGTCTGAACGGAAATCGGTATTTTACAACAGATCACAGTAGGAAGCCACACTGGACACAATAGACAATCCCAGCAGATTCGCAAGTGAAGTGTTGCCTATTCTGGAAGGACTGTTCGGGGCCCTGACTGAAGGTGAAGGAAGTGGTGTATGGGCAGGCGTAGCAGGGAAACTATTGGGGAGTGACGAATGGACAATGGAATTGCTGAGGAAGCAATCCCCAATCCTGCAGAAAGCTGGAGGGGGTTGGAAGAGGGGACTGGTAAAGATATGTATAGTGGTAGGATCCCTTTGGAGATGGCAGAAGTTAAGGAGAGTGTCAGAGGTGAAGGCTGATGGGATCAGCACGGATATACAGGAAATGGAAGAGATGAGGGTGAGGGCAGCATCAACAGCAGAGGGAAGGAAAACCCATCCTTTGAAGGAGGAGCACATTTCAGATGTCCTGGAATAGAAAGCCATATTGTGGGAACAGATGCGGAGGAGGCAGAGACTGAGAAAAGGAAAAAGCATTTTACCAGGATAGGGTAGGAAGAGGTATAGCTGAGATACATCTTTATTTTCAAAACACTGTCACGTGGACTTTGTACCTTCCTGCTACCTGCTCACATACCTCAGAAACAAAATAGCTAATTGATGCTTAAAGTACAAGTATGCGAGTTAATTGAGATATATCCAATTGCATGCAGATTCAAGTACATTGTGGTATGCCCAAGAATGAATAATTCATTTAGAGTTTGAGAGCAGACTAGAAAAAATGTGCACCAATTTATTTTAGTGGGAAATAAAATCTCAACTATTTTAAGCAATCAAGACTATGTAAATCCATGTGCAACTGTTGACAAGGATTAATACTTACTCAGAACAAGATGAAGAGTCCATTTCCACCTGAAATCAAACATGGCGTGTACCAACTGTGAAAAAAAGATGTAAAATATAGAAGTACTACAGTCTGATTTCCCCTAGAAGTGTCATTATGGTAGCTTGGTTTGACAAGAGTGCAATAGAACTGATATTTTGCTTATAGATTAATACCTCATGAATAATACTTTAAGCATGTGGAGGAAGGAGTGGGGAAGAGGTGTGCATGATAAAAGGGAAAGAAACTGATAAATCCTTATAGCAATATTAGAAACTGAGCCCAATAATAGTCTTAAAAACGTCAATTGTTATCCAATTAATGGGTGTGGCATATCCATGATCTAATTTAACAATTCTCAGAGAAATGAATTCTCAGCGAATAGAATTCTCAATTCTATGTACATCTGCAGTCAAGATATTCTGAGAAGTCACTTTTTATTGGCGCACAGCATGAAAAATTCTGACCTATGGCACAGGGCAACTGTTACATAAACCTCTAGACTGCATCTGTAGACATTCTGCGCAAGATACATAGAAAAGGAGTAATTCAAGCTAGTTAACGAGAGAACCTCTTTTTAACATGCTGATAGTTACTTTGTGGAATTCTGATTCCACACACCTGATAGTCAAAAAATGGAGTGGCTCCATGCAAATTAATTAACTTCTTGAACCAACTCTATAAATTAGTGTCTTACAACTTATGTGCTACCTGTTTTCCTCTCATCATACAATCCTCGCCGTAAACTTATAAGTGTCATCTACTTCCTACAGAGTATTCCTGAGCAGTAGTTACATTATTAGTTCATCAATCCTTAGGCATGGACTAGATCCCAAAAATACAAGTTCCAAATTCACAAAGTGTTTGAGAATTATTGGCTATTTTTAAAAATTATTAAATAAAAAAGCTGGTGGATTGTTGTTAAAACATCTTTCCTTTTCATGAAAGTAGTGGATACAGCCTAGACTAGTACAGCACAATTGCAAGGAGCTGTTGCAGGAAAGCAGCATTCATCGAGTATCTAGGCCATGTTCCCTTCTCACTGCTGCTATAAACGAGTTAAGAGTCTCAGGTCCCAAACCATCAGGTTCAAAAAAAGTTATTACCATTCAACCATCCACCTCTTGAAAAAGAGGGGATAACTCCATTCACCCCAACACTGAACTAATTCCACAATCCACCTTTAAGGACTCTACAACTCATGCTGTGGACATACTGACTCTGGGGATCTCCCATCCACTGCGACCAACCTCCTAACTCCCACACCCTGCACCCCCGTTTCCACCTCCTACTCAAGATACACAAACTCACTTGTCCAGGTGGACTCATTGTTTCAGATTGTTCCTGCCCCACTGAATTCGTATCTGCATACCTTGGTTGTCTTATTCCCCCATAGTTCAGTCCCTTCCTACCTACATCCATGGCACCTCACACTCTCTTGATCTTTTCAAGGATTTCAGGTTCCTTGGCCGCCATATCTTATTTTTACTATGGATGTCCAGTCCCTATACACCTCCATATTCCACCAGGAATGTCTCAAAGTTCTCCGTGATTTTTTCTGGACACCAGACCCAACCAGTTCCCCTCCACCACCACTCTCCTCCACCTAGTGGAACGTCCTCACTCTAAATAATTTCTCCTTTGGCTACTCCCACTTCCTTCATACAAAAGGTGTAGCCACGGACTCTTGCATGGGTCCCAGCTGTGCCTGTTTGTCAGCTACATGGAACAGTCTATGTTCCAAGCCCACACTGGTGATCGCCCCTCATTTTCCCTACACTACATCCACAACTGAATTAGTTCTGCTTCCTGCACCCGTGCTGAACTCATCAACTTCACCCTCTTTGCCTCCAACTTCCAACCTGCCCTCAAATTCACCTACTCCATTTATGACACCTCCCTTCCTTTTCTATCTTACTGTCTCTATCTCCGGATACAGCTTATCCACCGATGTCTATTACAAACCAACAGACTCTCACCGTACCTCATCCCATCCCCCTCCCTTCTCTCAATTCTTCCATCTCCATACATCTGCTCTCAGGATGAGGTTTTTCATTCCAGAACAAAGGAAGCCCTCCTTTTTCAAAGAAAGGGCTTTCCTTCCTCCACCATCAACATTGCTCTCAACCACATCTCTTCCATTTCACACGTCTGCTCTTACCCCATCCTCCTGTCACCCTACCAGGGATAGGGTTCCTTGTCCTCACCTACCACCCACCCAGCCTCCGCATCCAGCACATAATTCTCCGAAACTTCTGCCAACTCCAATGGGATCCCACCAGCAAGCACATCTTCCCTCCCCCCTCCCACTTTCTGCTTTCAGCAGGGATCGCTCCCTATGCGACTCCCTTGTCCATTTGTCCCCCTCCACTGAACTCCCTCTTGGTACTTATCCTTGCAAATGGAACAAGTGTTACATCTGCCCCAATACTTCCACCCTCACCATCACTTAGTGCCTCAAACAGTTTTTCCAAGTGAGGCAACACTTCACCCGTGAGTCTGTTGGGGTCATAAACTGTGTCTGGTGCTCCCAGTGTGGTCTCCTGTATATCGGCGAGACTTGACATAGACTGGGAGACCGCTTCGCCAAGCACTGCCATAAAAAGTGGGATCTCTAAGTGGCCACCCATTTTAATTCCGCTTCCCATTCCGATATGTCCATTCATGGCCTCCTCCACTATTATGATGAGGCCACAACACCTTATATTCCGTTTGGGTAGCCTCCAACCTGATGGCACGAACGTCCATTTCTCAAACTTCCAGTAATGCCCTTCACCATTTCCCTCTGTTATCTCCCTGCCGACCCATTGCCTCTCTTTGGTGCTCCTCCCCCTCTCCTTTTTCTTTCTTCTACGGCCTCCTGTCTCCTACACCAACCAACTTCCCAGCTCTGTTTCATAACCCACCCCACCCTCCCAGTTTCACCTATTGCCTTGTGTTTCTCCCTCCCCTCCCCCCACCTTTTAAATATACTTCTCAGCTTTTTTTCCCTCCAATCCTATCAAAGGATTTTAGCTCAAGACGTCAACTGTACTTTTTTCCCCATAGATGGTGCCGGGCCTGCTGAGTTCCTCCAGCATTTTGTGTGTTGCTCAGATTTCCAGCATCTGCAGATTTTCTCATTTGTCTCCCGATATTTATCGCTCTTTCCCTTTTTTTCGTATTTGCACCACTTGTCAACTGCATACTGCTTGTTTGTTTTCTGCAGCTTTTCATCAATTCTGTTGAGTTTCTCTGTATTTACTGTGAATACCCACAAAAAAAACAACAAATCTCAGGGTAGTTTGTGAATAATAAATTTACTTTGAACATGCTTTTATGGTAATGTACTGTACTGCCTATCTACAAGTCCAATCCTACAGCAACACTATTATCTTACCAGTAATCTGAAATGAATGACTTCAATTAGTTTAAAAAGGCAGTTTACCATTCTCTCAAACCATAAGGCAATGTTATCAAAGTTCAAACCATATGTGAAAAATGGAAGAAATCTGTACAGGTGCTTTAAAATTCTTTTTAAAACATGAAGGAATCAAAGTTTAGGAGAGAGAAGGGCTTAGTAGTTTGGCACTTTTTTTCATTGGAGTATAGAATGAGAGATGATCTTAGAGGTATATAAAATCCCGAAAGGCATAAATAGGGTCAATGTGCTCAACAGTCTATTTGCCAGGGTTGGTAATCAAGAATTAGAGGACATAGGTTTAAGCTAAGAATTAGTAGGAATTTGAGACAACTTTTTTCATCCAGAGGGTGGTCAACATACAGGATGAACAGCCAGAGGAAGTGGTTGAGACAGGTTCTTGGAAAGGACAGATGGGCAGAGACCAGTTGAGTCGAAGGGTTCATTGTCCATGCTCTGACTCTGAATGGTATTCTGTCTTCACATATTGCAATATAAAAGGAATTTAAAACTGTTCAATTTTATTAAGTCCTGAGCTCCACTTCTTACTAATGAACAAGATAGAACTTTTCTCTAATAATACAGGTTGAGTACCCCTTATCCAAAATGCTTGGAGATGGAAGTGTTTAGGATCTTGGAAGATGTAATGATATACATTGGCATCTCCACCATCTCCAGCTCTGTATTTGAGGTAAGCAGCCTTTGTCTTACACTTGTGCATCACACATATGTACTTGACAGTAAAGTCCTTCACACACCATTAATATATTGAAAATCTAATGTGTGCAGGGTAACAAAAGCAGCATGGCAAGTACCTGAATCAGCTGCTGAACAGCAAACAATGGAGCCTTTCAGTCTCCCCTACAATGCCGTGTTTTCATTAAAAGGTTACAGTACACTGTCTTTGCATTTCACTTTTTAGGTTTTATGTAAGGGATAAAAACAATCAGCATTGCAGACTTGCATTAAGGGTGATGATCATTATTCCTCAGAAACTCATCAATGAATTTCTCTGCATCATGATCAGCACTTTCAACCAGCCCGCTGAACATTCACAATCATCAATTTTCAGTTTGGTCATGTTAAAGATAGACCTTTGTTTGTTATGATCAGCATGCCACTAAGCGGCATACGTTCACTCCGACTGACAAATCCACTCTCAATACACTATCGAGATCTTCCATTATCTTCTGTTCATTACATGTGAGGTCTCTTCTCACAGCTGCCTGGTGCACAGAAACCTGCGCAACACCTAGGAACCTTTCCAGCACCTTGTGGAATTTTCCATTTGTGACATTACGACAGTGCTCAAAAAAATTCTGGATTTTGGATAAGGGGTACCCAACCTGTACCAACATCTGTCAAATAGTAAACACTGCAGAAAGGCACAAGTCTCAGACCCACAATTAAACTTGATGATGATAATGGTCCTTAAAAACTTGAGCAGGTGTCATGCAAAAAGGGCATTAGGTGACAGCATCAAAGCACAAAGATTAAACATATTTATGGTCCCTCAGGTTTCAAACAGATTATTTCAGCCAAATTGTCACCATGCATCTGCACAACATTATGCACTAATGGTTGTACTTCATAAATGAAGAACTAATCTGGAATTGAAACTGAAAAATCTGCTCAAATTCTCAGGTCTTGGCACTTACAACAAAAAGCCATTCCCCTTATACTAAAGCAGACCAATAAGGCCCGCAAAGTCAATCAGTTTATCAATTCAACAATCAATTTAACTCCGGTGTTTCCTAGAAATATTTTACAAGCTTTTTTGCAATGTATTTGCAGTACTTGCAGTGAAACACACAAATTACGCAAGCCTATTTACTTTTATACATTAATTTTTAACTAACATTTTTCAAACCAAGAACTGTATCTATTAACTGCAAATACTTGAGCCTATTGCTTTTAATCCATCCAAACAGCTATCACATTGTCAGATATTTGGTGATTTAGGATTCTTCTTTGATTTAACCTATTTTTTGTTGAAAAATTAAATGTAAGTGGTTTTATTGAAGTGATCTTAAGAGTTTTACTTTGTTTCGACTCAGCTACTGAACTGTTAATTTCAAGCGGTTACTTTAATCAAAACAGAACAATGACTGAAACCAATGTTAGCAACTGCTACATACTCTGCCTATTATCTCCAACAATGGAAGAAACACACACTGGCAATGTCAGCATTCTCCTTATGTTAAGTAATTTGAATTATTTTTTATCCACTTGTTCAAGAGTTGCTCAGTGATAAACTGGAAACAATTTGTTACTGACCCCACAAAAGCAACCCAGTCCAATAGATATGCTACACCAATTTGCTTTCATTAATTGTGATTGATGGATGAACTTTAACAATTTTATTACAATCCCTTTACAGTGTTTCCCTATGAATAAAACATATAGTTTATTTCATAAATGGAGATGTGCACAGAAAATTTTGAATATCAAAATAAAGCAGAACACTAACCTGCAGATCCTTTTGTAATTTAAGGAGGTCTTCATTTTCTGCATCAGTAGATAAAGCAGCTTCTACTTGCTGAAGTTGAGCCTTGTAACTGGCCAGCTGCTTTGCCAGCTCATCTGACATCTGGAAAATAATTTAGTTATTTAGGAAAATAATATCAACCTGCCAAGACTCAAATAAGAGTGACCAATTCTTGATACAGAAATTTAAACTCACCTGATAAACCAATTCAATATTAAATACTGAAAATACTCTATTTATTATTGAGACACAGCGCAGAATAGGCCCTTCAAGCCACTCGCCCAGCAATCCCTCAATTTAACCGTAGCCTAATCACTGACCTATTACCCTACGGAACGTTAGGTGTTTGGACCGTCGGAGAAAACCCGCGAGGTCAAGGCGAGACGTACAAACTGCTTATAGACAGTGGTGGGAATTGAACCCCGGTAACTGGTACTGTAAAGCGTTGTACTAACCACTACGCTACCGTGCCGCCAGTTCATGGGAAATTCAAAAGCGCAAAAGGCAACCATTTGACCTTTAAGGTCAATGACAAACGATTCCCATCTTAGCAGACCATTTTACTCCTTGTGCTTGTATACCCAAATACGTCAGTGCAATCTGCGTCGTCCCATTAGTATGCTCCACACACTCACCAGCCTTTTCGCTCAATTTCAATAGATCTTAAATGAAAAATGGATTTTTGCATATACTGCATGATACATTTTATGTTCCAGGCTTTTCAGTAACACAATGAAATCGTTAATTCTTTCTGTACCTTTTTATTTCAAAATCTCTACACTCCGCAAACAAAAAGTATTCTGCTTATAGAGATTAATTAATAATTCACACAATGAATACAGGCAACAGCAGAGTATCCTTGTAAAAGTATTGAATCCTCTTTGAAAAAATAAAAACAGTGCTGAAGAGACCGAGTATAAGTTAGGGTAACTACACAATTAATGACATTGGATGACGGTTTTCTCTCCTCACAGGCTGGGAAGGAAACCGGTCTGGCTCCGGAGCCTCAACACAGGCCCGGCCGGCTCACTCTCACTGCGTGCACGCAGCCTCAGCCCTCCTCCGCGTAAATCACTCGGGGAAGGTGGATCTGAACACAGGCCTTGTTGCGCAAGCACACCGGCAGCCCGGGATGGCGGCGGGTGCTCGGCCTCCTGCCCACCCCTCCCTCCCTCTCTCCCCCGGCTCACTTCCACTCACATTTCCGACGCCAGGCGACCGAAGTTCAGACTCTTAACGACGAGCGATTGTTCGTTACGGCGAGCCGACCCCGACGGATTTCTGCCCCCTTCCCGGTTTCACTTTCACCACAACACCGCGCCGCGGCCGCTTCGCCAAGTCTCGGGCTCCAACCTCCCGCGACAATTCAATGACGTCAACACCCTCCCGCATCCCGGAGCCAGTCAGTGACGTCAGGGGATGCCTCAAGCCTGTCAATCACCTTGATGTTTAAAATACTTGAGCATTAGCACTTTAAATAGAGATTGAGGAGCGTTTGGTTAAGATCAAACATTTGTTGAATGATGACATGTCATGTTAATTTAAGTTTCTGTTAACTAATGTTTCTCATGTTTGTAATGCATTTTCCTGGGATCTATAGCAGATTCAGGCCATTCGGCCCATCGAGTCTGTGATGCCATTCGATCATGCCAATAAAGTTGAACTTGAAGGGCTGCGTGCCATCATGTGACAAGCAACAGATTTCTGTGGCTAACTCACACAAAATGCTGAAGGAATTCAGCAGGCCAGGCAGCATCTGCGGAAAAAGGTACAGTCGCCACTTCAGGCTGAGACCGTTCAGCAGGAAATAAGCTGAGGAGTAGATTTAAAAGGTAGGGGGATGAGAAACAGAAACACAAGGTGATAGGTGAAATCTGGAGGGGGAGGGATGAAGTAAAGAGCTGGGAAGTTGATTGATGAAAGAGACAGAAGGCCAATGGAAAAAAGAAAAAGGTGGGAGGAGCACCAGAGGGAGGCGATGGGTGGGCAAGGAGATAAGGTGAAGGAGATAAAAGGGGATGGGAAATGGTGAAAGAGAGGAGTGGTCATGGTCATTACTGGAAGTTAGAGAAGTCGATGTTCATGCCATCAGGTTGGAGGCTGCCCAAACGGAATATAAGGTGTTTTTCCTCCAACCTAAGTGTGGCCTTATCCCCGCATTGGAGGAGGCTATGGGTGGACATATTGGAAAGGGATGTGGAATTAAAATGGGTGGCCACTGGACGGTCCTGCTTGTTCTAGTGGACGGAGGGTAGATGCTTGATAAAATGGTCTCACATTCTACGTCGGGTCTCACCCATATACAGGAGGCCACACCGGGAGCACCAATCACAGTATGTGACCCCAACAGACTCAGAGGTGAAGTGTCACCTCACCTGGAAGGACTGTTTCTGGCCTTGGATAGCAGTAAGGGAGGAGTTGTAGGGGCAGGTGTAGCACTTGCTCTGCTCGCAAGGATAAGTGCCAGGAGGGAGATCAGTGGGGAGGGACGAATGGACAAGAGTGTCGCGTAGGGTGCAATCCCTGCAGAAAGCAGAAAGTGGAGGGTGGAAAAGATGTGTTTGGTGGTGGGAGATGGCGGTAGTTTTGGAGAATTATGTGCTGGACGTGGAGTCTAGTGGGGTGGTAGGTGAGGACAAGAGGAACCCTTTCCCTGGTAGGGTAGTGGGAGGATGGGGTAAGAGAAGACGTGCATGAAATGGAAGAGATGCAGTTGAGGGCAGCGTTGATGGTGGAGGAAGGAAAGCCCCTTTCTTTGAAAAAGGAGGACATCTCCTTCGTTCTGGAATGAAAAGTCTCACCCTGAGAGCCGATGCGGTGAAGACGGAGGAATTGAGAGCAGGGATGGTGTTTTTACAAGTAGCAGCGTGGGACGAGGTATAGTCCAGGTAGCTGTGAGAGTCTGTTGGTTTACAATAGACATTGGTGGATGAGCTGTCTCCGGAGATCGAGATAGTGAGATTGAGAAAGGGGAGGGAGGTGTCGAAACTTCCGTCATCCCCAACGGGATCCCACCACCAAACACATCTTTCCCTCCCCCCCCCCCAACTTTCTGCTTTCCACTATGCAACTCCCTTGTCCATTCGTCCTTCCCCACTGATCTCCCTCCTGGCACTTATCCTTGTGGGCTGAACAAGTGCTACACCTGCCCTCCTCTCACTACCATTCAGAGCCTCAAACAGTCCTTCCAGGTGAGGTGACACTTCACCTGTGAGTCTGTTGGAGTGATATACTGTGTTCAGTGCTCCTGATGTGGCCACCTGTATATTGGTGAGACATGACGTAGATTGGGAGACCACTTCGCCGAGCACCTACACTCTGTCCGCCAGAACAAGCGGGATCTCCCAGTGGCCACCCGTTTTAACTCCACTTCCCATTCCCATTCCGATATGTCCATCCATGGCCTCCTCCACTGTCGTGATGAGGCTACATTTCAGTTGGGGGAAGAACACCTTATATTCCATTTGGGTAGCCTCCAACGTAATGGCATGAATATTGAGATCTCAACCTTCCAGTAATGCTCCCCCTTCACCATTTCCCATCTCCTTTTCCCTCACTCACCTTATCTCCTTGCCCACCCATCACCTCCCTCTGGTGCTCCTCTCGTCTCTTTCTTACCTCCATGGCCTTCCATCTCTTTTACCAATCAACCTCCCAGCTCTTGACTTCATCCCTCCCCCTCCAGGTTTCACCTATCACCGAAACACAAAGTAATCTGCAGATGCTGGGATCAAAGTAACACTCGCAGCACGCTGGAGGAACTCAGCAGGTCAGACAGCATCAGTGGAAATGATGAGTTGACATTTCAGGCCTGACGAAGGGTTGCGGCCCGAAATGTCGACTCATTGTTTCCACTGATGCTGCCCGACCTGCTGAGTTCCTTCACCTATCACCTGGTGTTTCTCAATCCCCTCCCCCCTGCACCTTTTAATCTACTCCTCAGCTTTTATTCTCCAGTCCTGCTGAGGAGTTTTGACCAGAAACATTGACTGCACTCTTTTCCATAGAAGCTGCCTGGCCTGCTGAGTTCCTCCAGCATTTTGTGTGTGTTGCTCGGATTTCCAGCATCTGCAGATTTTCTCTTGTTTGTGATTTCTGTGGCTAGCCAGATTTAACAAGGATGTTCCACAGTCCATCGGGAATGATTTTGGGATTGGAATTGGCTGCACTAACATGTGATAATGTTAGTGAAAAGCTTATTTATCTTTTATTATTGAAATTCCAGCCCTTTGAGCAAAATAAAAGAATACTGTAAGGAGTTTGCATGTTCTCACTGTGACCCTGTCGCTCTCCTCTTGGTGCAGCACATTCCAAAGACCTGCAGGTCAGGGTTAGTGAGTTGTGGGTATGCTATGTTGGCACTAGTGGCCCAGAACTTACTCAGATCACGTTGGCCAGTGATGCATTTCCCTGTATATTTTGATGTAAATCTGACAAATAAAAATAATCTTTAAAGAGTAATTCAGTTCAGGCAGACAATAAGATGCAAGGACACGACGGGGTAGATTGAATCCATCTCACCATACTAGGAAGCCATTCTATAGTCTTAACCCGGCAGGATAGAAGCTGTCCTTCAGTCTGGTGGAACGTAGTTACAGGCTTTTGTATTTTCTGTCCAATGGAACAGGGAGGTGGGGGAGAAGAGAATAACCAGTGTGGGTGGCTGTGGTCTTTGGTTATGTTGGCTGCTTTACAGAGGCAATGCATCCAAGTTTATGTGAGGGAGTGAGAATATGCCCCCTTCTCATTGCTACCATCAAGGAGGAGGTACAGGATCCTGAAGACACACCCTCAATGCTTTCAGAACAGCTTCTTCCCCTCTTCCATCGGACTTCTGAATTAACAATAAACACACATACTCTACCTCAATACTTTTGCTCTCTCTTTGCACTACTTATTTATTAATAATATATAAGACCATAAGACATGTGAGCAGAATTAGGCCATTTGGCCCGTCGAGTCTGGTCTGCCATTCAATCACAGTTCATCCTCCTCAGCCCTTCTTATTGCAATTTATAGTTTTCTTTATTATGACTTGCTGCAGCAAAGAAACAAATTTCACGACATCTACCAATGACATTAAACCTGATTCTGTGGTTAAGAAGGACTATATTCAGTGGTTGATGCTACTTTCTGCATTGCTCTTCCATTTCATGTGCTGTGATTATCATTCCCATGGTGATTTGCTTGTTCTTTGAGTTGGCTATCTCCTGACCATCACATCTTGCTTACAGTGGTGAAGTTAATGTCCAGGCTGGCCTAATAGGAAATTCCAAAATTTTCAAATGCTGAAAATGACATCCAATTGCTTCTTTTGACAATAATTCTTCACACTTTCAGCAAGGTATAGCACTTACTTGGATGTTTACCCTATACACTTCTATCCCAATCGACAAAACCTCAAAGCTCTCTGCTTCTTTCTTCAAAAAAGAATCAACCAATCCTCTCCACCACCACCCACCTATATTTGGCAGAACTGGTAGATTTTTCCTTCAGCTCCTTTCACTTTCTCCAGACTCGGAGTGGCCATGGGCACCCATATGGAGCTCAGCTATACCCGCTTCTTGGTCGGTTACATAGAACAGTCCGTGTTCGAAGCCTTCCCTGGTAATACTCCTCAAGCTTTCCTCCACTACATTGACAACCACATTGGTGTTGCTTCATGCACCCATGCTGTGCTCGTCAATTTTATCAACTCTGTCTCTAACTTCCACCCTGACCTTATATTCACTTGGTCCATTTCTGATGTCTCCCTCCACTTTCTCGATCTCTCTGTCTCCATCTCTGGAGACAAACTGTCAACTGACATCTTTTATAAATCTTCTGATTCTCACACTCATCATATCTCTACCTCCTCCCACCCTGTCTCCTGTAAAAATTCCATTTCCTTTTCTGCGTTCCTTCGCCTCTGCCACATCTGCTCCCAGGATGTGGCCAATGTTTCCAGAACATCAGAACATCCTCCTTCAAAGAACAGGGTTTCCCTCCCTCCACTAGTGATGCTGTCCTCACCTGCATCTCCTCCAGTTCCCAAACATCAGTCCCCATCTTCCCACAACTTCAACAGTGATAGAATTCCTCTTGCCCCACTTACCACCCCAGCCTCTGCACTCAACAACCACAACTTCCGCCATATCTAACAGGATTTCACCACTAAAAATATCTTTACCACCATTCCCCCACAGCTTTTCACAGGGATTGCTCCCTCCATGATTTTAATCTGTGTCCCAGTACTTATCCCTGTCAACAGCCTGCCCATTCACCTCCTCCCTCACCTTCATTCACGGTCCCGAACTGTCCTTCCATGTTGGGCAACACTTCACCTGCGAATCTGCTGGGGTTGTCTATTGTGTCTGGTTCTCTCAGTGTGGCCTTCTCTACATTGGTGAGACCTGTCGTAAATTGAGGGACCACTTTGTTGAGAAACTGCACTCCATTCACCAAAAGCGGAGATTCCCGGTGGCCAAACATCTTAATTCCCATTCCCATTCTTGTTCTGACATGTTGGTCCGTGGCCTCCTGTTGTGCCAAGTTCAGGCCACCCTCAGGATGGAGGAGCAACACCGTATATTCTGTCTGGGTAGCCTGACAGTATGAATATCGATTTTCCTTCCCAGTAAATTCCCCCCTCACCCATCACCTACACACCAGCCTTCTTCCCCTCCTCCACATTTTTATTCTGGCATCTTCCCCTTTCCTCTCAGTCCTGATGAAGGGTCTTGGCCCAAAAACACAGACTGTTTACTCTTTCCCATAGATGCTGCCTGACCTGCAGAGTTACTCCAGAAGCTTGTGCTGCTTTGGATTTCCAGCATTTGCAGACTTTCTTGCATTTGAAGGTTACTCAATACCTGAATAGTACAGTTACAGGTCATCATTGGAGATATTGCAGAAAATGCCAAGTGGCTTTCTTGTATCATAGAGTCATGGAGTAGGATACTGCAAAAGCTGTATCGTGGGGTCTGAGAGTCACGGAGCAGGACAGTACAAAAACTGTATCGTAGAGTCTGAGAGTCACGGAGCAGGACAGTACAAAAACTGTATCGTAGAGTCTGAGAGTCATGGAGTAGGATACTGCAAAAGCTGTATCGTGGGGTCTGAGAGTCACGGAGCAGGACAGTACAAAAACTGCATCGTAGAGTCTGAGGGACACGGAGCAGGACAGTACAAAAACTGCATCATAGAGTCTGAGGGACACGGAGCACAACCATACAAAAACTGTATCGTAGAGTCTGAGAGTCATGGAGCATGACCGTACAAAAACTGGACCTTTAGCCCATCTAGTTGATGCTACTTTGCATATTCACACTGACTAATACATGGACAATAGCCTGCAAATCCTTCCCATCCATGAACTTATCCAAACTTCTCTTAAATCTTGCAATTGAACCTGTATCCATCACTTCGGCTGGAAACTCATTTCACATTTGCACCATCCTTTGGGTGATGAAATGGTTCCTCAGATTCCCCAGCAATATTTCGCCTTTCATCCTGAAGTGAACTATGCCAGCAGTTTGAGAGTGTTGGGGGCATAAGTGAGTGCCAAGATTCAGAGTACCTTTATTAACAAGGGATGCATAAATTATACAACCTTGAGATTTGTCCGCTTACAGGCAGCCACGAAGCAAGAAACCTGAAAGAGCCCCATTGAAAGAAGTAAATAATAAGACCAATACTCGATGCGCAAGAAAAAGGACAAAAAACACAAATCATGCAAACTATCGAAGTGAACAACAAAATCCAAACCAAATTGAATCCTGAGATCTGAACCCCGGAGCAGGCCCGAAACCTTGCTTCTCAGTTCGTCATATTGGCGGGCATGGAGCACAGCAGCTGGAGCAGTCTTCATAGCCTTAGCACCATGGAGAATGGAGATACTATCACAGAGAGCAGGTAAAATCAGCTCTCACCTCCATCCTGACATCCTGTCTTTTCGTTCTATCTGGGCCGACATTTGAATTGCCCAAGCAATGGGACAGCGAAAGGCTCCGGTGCCCTGGAGCGAGGAGAGAGGAGCAAAGTGGGCACTCACCTCTGATCAGGGTTGCCTCTTAAATTGCCTAAGCAGCAGATCGTACCTCACACTGGGTCCTGGCTTCTGCGAAGGGCTCGAGGCCTAGACCACACAACCGAGCAACTCACTCCAGGCCCAGATTTTGCCGCCCAGCCTGAAGCCACTCTCTTGGCTCAGATCAGCTCAGCGCCCAGAGCGGTCCAGCTCAGTGCCCAGAGTGATCCAGCCTCACACCCGGGCCAGTTGTGCAGGCATCGAATCTCCTCTCAGAAGGGCTCACTCCTTCTGCATTGATTCGGCAACACTCCATCTTGGCTCATCCCCTGACTTGCCTCTACATCGATCACCCAGCGATAATTTAACAGAAAAGGTGCTTTTAGTGATGTTTTAATCAAATTTCCTGGCTTTTTAACTACCATTTAGCTGTACCACACTTTCGGTGGCATCATCTTAAAGAGAAGTTGATATTATTAAAGAGAAGGTACTAGGGAAGCTGAAAGGTGTGAAGGCAGATGAGTCACCTGGACCAGATGGACTACACCCCAGAGTTCTGAAAGTTTTGGCTGAAGAGATTGTAGAGGCATTAGTAATGACCTTTCAAGAATCACTAGATTCTGGAATGGTTCCAGAGGACTGGAAAATTGCAAGTGTCACTCCATACTTTAAGAGGAAGGCAGGAGAAAGGAAATTATAGACCAATTAACCTGACTTCAGTGACTGGGAAGATATTGAAGTTCATTATTAATGTTGAAGTTTCGGACTACATGATAAAATAGGACATGGTTCTTTAAGGGAAAATCTTGCTTGACAAACCTGTTGGAATTCTTTGAGGAAATAACAGGCAGGATAGACAAAGGAGAGTCAGTGGATGTTGTTTACTTGGATTTTCAGAAGGCCTCTGACAAAGTGCCACTCATGGGGCTGCTTAACAAGCCCATGGTATGATGGGAACAGTACTAGCATGGATAGAGGATTGGCTAATTGGTAGGAGGCAAAGAGTGGGAATAAAGGGGGCCTTTCCTGACAGGCTGCCAGTGACTAGTGGTGTTCTACAGGGGTCTGTGTCGGGACCACTCCTTTTTATGTTATATGTCAATGATCTGGATGATATCAGCAGGCAAAGAGTGGGAATAAAGGGGACCTTCTCTGGTTGGCTGTCAGCGACTAGAGGTGTTCCACAGGGGTCTGTGTTGGGACCGATTCTTGTTACATTATATGTCAATGATTTGGATGACAGAATTGATGGCTTTGTGGCTAAGTTTGTGGACAATATAAAGATAGGTGGAGGGGCAGGTAGGGTTGAGGAAGCAGGTTGTCTGTAGTACGACAGATTAGGAGAAAGGGCAAGAAAGTGGCAAATGAAACACAGTGTTGGGAAGTGTATGGTCGTGAACTTTGGCACTGGTGAGGCCAAAGTTGGAGTATTATAAGCAGTTAGACATTTACTCTTATTTTTGAAATATTTCAGCCTCCTCTTTGGAACTCCTGTGGAGCCCGAGCATCTCTGAGGATAGAGATGTTCTTGCATCTTCTTCCTTTACTGTTAGCTGCTCAATTACCCATCATCATTCCCAAAGGTCACAGCCTCAGAATAGAAGGACATCCTTTTAGAACAGAGATGAGAAGGAATTTCTTTAGTCAGAGGGTGACAAAGCTGTGGAATTCACTGCCACAGTTTTTAGCACCTCATCAAAAAAAGGTAATCATTTTAAGAATTACTAACAAAATAAGTAACAAAGATCTGTCATAGTGACAAATTTCCATTACTAGATGTGGTTGTGGTTTTTTTAACGGTGGAGTAGATTTTTCTAAATGGTGGAGGAGTTTACAAAAATCTCTTGAAAAGAGAAGTTTTATTTAGAATAGGAGTATGCAATTTTCACAATCTATCTTGTGAGATTATTGCTCCTACTTATCTCTGTTCCTTTGCCATGTCCTTGCTTCTGTGTAAAGAAGATTATGATTTCAGAACGCAGCTGGCTGATGTGTGTCAAGACAATTTATTGTGGTTTTACATTTTTACTTCCTCTGCAGTAACCAGTCATGAAATGCATGAAGAACAGAGACTTAGGTTAGAATGATATGCAGAAGCATAATTATGCCATCTTTTCTTGTGGCCCAATATGAAGAGTCGTTTATGTCCAACATGTTGACACGTGCAGTCATAACAGCACTGAATAAGAGGGAACTGAAAAGAAACTCAACACTTAATATTGTTGGCTTCTGAACAATGGATCCCAGGTTGGCTTGGTGACAGAAGGCAGGAGGTGATGGTCAAAGTTCAAAGTGAATTTATTTTAAAGTGCCTTTACTACACTGAGATTCATTTTCTTCTGGGTAGTTACAGAAAAATATAGAAATACAATAGAATTTACAAAAAACTACACATAAACAATGTCTGACAAAAAACCTACTCTATGTGAAAATGAAGACAAATCATGCAAATAATAAAAAATATACGAGTTATAGAGCAATTGAAAGTAAGTCTATAGGTTGTAACACACACAAAATGCTGGAGGAACTCAGCAGGCCAGGTAGCTTCCAGAGAAAAGAGTAAACAGTCAACATTTTGGGCTAAAACCCTTCGGCAGGACTGGAGAAAAAAGCTGTGGGGTAGATTTACAAGGTGGAGAGAGGGGAGAGAGAAGCACCAGATGATAGGTGAAACCGGGAGGGGGGAGAGATGAAGTAAAGAGCTGGGAAGTTGATTGGTGAAAGAGACAGAAGGCCATGGGAAAAAGAAAAGGGGGGAGGAGCACCAGAGAAATGCGATGAGCAGGCAAGGAGATAAGGTGAGGGAGGGAAAAAGGGACAGGAAATGGAGAAGGTGGGGTGGGGGTTGGGGGTCATTACCGGTCTGTGCTGTATGGTCTGTGGTCTATAGTTTCTGGCCTAAGCTCTACAATCGGTGCTCTCTGATCTCTGGCACAAGCTCTACGGTCTGTGCCCTGCAGTCTGTGGTCTGTGGTATCTGGCCTAAGCTCTATGTTCTCTGGTCTACGGTCTCTGACCTAAGCTCTACGGACTGTGCTCTTCGGTTTGTGGTCTATATTCTCTGGCCTAAGCTCTACGGTCTGTACGCTATGGTCCGTGGTCTAAGGTCTCTGGCTGAAGATCTACGATCTGTGGTCTATAGTCTCTGACCAAAGCTCTATGGGCTATGCTGTACAATGTCTGGTCTGTGGTCTCTAGCCTAAGCTCCATGGTGCTCTGCGGTGTGTGCTCTATGGTCTCTGGCCTAAGCTCTACGGTCTGTGCTCTATGGTCTCTGGCCCAAGCTCTACGGTCTGTGCTCTATGGTCTCTGGCCTGAGCTCTATGGTCCATGCTCTATGGTGTTCTACAGTCTGTGGTCTATGGTCTTTGGCCTTAGCTCTATGGTCTGTGCTATAACTGTTTGAGAAATTGATGTTCATGACATCAGGTTGGAGGCTACTCAAACAGAATATAAGATGTTCCTCCAACCTGAGTGTGGCCTCATCAAGTCAAATCAAGTCGTCATGTCGCTTTTTATTGTCATTTTGACCATAAACTGTTGGTACAGTACACAGTAAAAACAAAACAATGTTCCTCCAGGACCCTGATGCTACATGAAACAACACAAAACTACATTAGACTAAGTGAGACACTAGACTACATAAGACAACACTAAAACTACACTAGACTACAGACCTACACGGGACTACATAAAGTGCACAAAACAGTGCAGGGCAGTACAATAAATAATAAACAAGACAATAGGCACAGTAGAGGATCCAGTTGAAGAGGGAGCTGATCAGGCCCAGTAGGCTCAGCTTTCCAATCCATTCTGAGGAATGATTGTGTTGAATGCTGAACTGAAGTCTATGAACAGCATTCGAGTGTACGTGTCTTTTTTGTCCAGGTGGGTTAGGGCCAGGTGGAGGGTGATGGTGATGGCGTCATCTGTTGAGCAGTTGGGACGATACGCGAACTGCAGGGGGTCCAGTGAGGGGGGCAGCAGGGTCTTGATGTGCGTCATGACAAGCCTCTTGAAACACTTCATGATGATGGATATGAGTGCAATGGGACGGTAGTCATTGAGGCAGGACACTGAAGACATCTTTGGCACGGAGACGATGGTGGTGTCCTTGAAGCACGTTGGAACGACAGTGCTACTCAGGAAGGTGTTCTCATCATGACAGTAGGGGAGGCCATGGATGGACATATTGGAATGGGAATGGGAAGTGGAATTAAAATGGGTGGCCACTGGGAGATCCTGCTTGTTCTGGCGGACGGAGTGTAGGTGCTCGGCAAAGTGGTCTCCCAATCTATGTCGGGTCTCACTGATATACAGGAGGCCATACTGGGAGCACCGGATACAATAACACCAACTCCCTCACTACCCCAACAGACTCACAGGTGAAGAGTCACCTCACCTGGAAGGACAGTTTGGGGCCTTGAATGGTAGTGAGGGAGGAGGTGTAGGGGCCCTGGATGTAAGATCATTTTGGAACGGAGCTGAGTGAAGTTACCTAAGCTGGTTGAGGAGCCTGACGTATGTAGGAACCTGGTGATGTGGGACCCAAGGCACAGTGAGAACATGAGCTGAACGCTGGGCTCCTTGATGATAGATGCTGATTTTTGTTGCACCACTCATTATAAATGTGCTCGACGGTGAGGAGAGCCTTGTCTGTGATGGTCTGGCCTGTAACCATCACTTTCTATGGACATCGGAGTTTCCATCCCAGGCCACGATGCAACCAGATGGGATACCCTCCACTGTGCATCTATAGAAGTTTGTAAGACTGGTAGCCTGTGACTGGTGCAAAGACTGGTGCTGGGATTTCTAGTGTCAGTTTGTTACATTAACAATATGGATGCAGAATTATGAGTAAGTTCACCAGTGATGCATTTTGAGAGGGTGAGTGGGTTATTGAAGCCAGGATGTACGATACGGTGGTAATACTCTGAGGAATATCAATGAAAAGAGAAACCTTAGTGAACAAATCCAAAGATACTAAAAGTGGAAACACAGCTTGGCAAGTTCAAATTCCAAAGTAAATTTATTATCGAAGTACATATATGTCACATGAGATTCATTTTCTTGCAGGCATTCATAAGAAACACAATTGAATCAATGAAAGACCCAATAGGACGGAAAACAATGTACAAAAGACAACAATCTGTGCAAATACAAAAAAAGAAAAGGTGAAATATTACCACTAATAATAATAAATATCGAGAACATGAGATGAAGAGTCCTTGAAAATAAGTCCATAGGTTGTGGGAACAGTTCAGTGATGGGGTGAGTGAAGTTGAGTAAAGTTCTGGTTCAAGTAGCTGATAATTGAGGTGTAATAATTGTTCCTGAACTTGGTGGTGTGTCACCTGAGGCTCCTGTACATCCTTCGTGATGGCAGCAGTGAGAAGACAGCATGCCCTGGATGGTGGTTTCCCTGATGATGGATGCTGCTTTCCTGCAACAGTGTTTCATGTGGATGTGCTCAATTGTGTGTGTTTACCTGTGTTTGACTAGGCCGTAGCCATTAAGAAAGCATTGATGCCAAGGTCTTGGAGCTTATTGATGAGTTCTAAAGGGATGACAGTATTGAATGATGAGCTGCAGTCAATGAGGAGCATCCAGATGTTTGCATCTTTACTGTCCAGATGCTCCAGGGTTGAAGAGCTGATGAAATGACATCTACTGTTCACCTGTTGTGACAGTGGGCAAATTGGAGCCGATCCAAGTCACTTCTCAGGTACGAGTTGATATATTTCATCACCAACCTCTCAAAGCATTTCATCACAGTGCTACTGAACAAAAGTCCTTGAGGGAGGTTTCCACGTTCCTCTTAGGCATCGGTGTAATTGAACCCTACTTCAAGCAGGAGGGTAGCAGAGCTGATCATTGCAGGTACTCAATCCTCAGCCAGGTGTCCTGTCTAGATCGGATGATTTCTGTGGTTCGCTCTCCCTAACGGATGCTCTCGTGTTGGCCTCGGAGACTGAAACCATAGGGTCTTTGGGGGCTGTGAGTTTGTCAAGCTGCCTCGATGATTTGATGGTCAAAATGAGGATAAGACCCACTGTGCTCATCTGGGAGTGGAGCTTGTTGTCGCTTGCTGCTTGGTTTTACTTTGGGGCATTTAAGCCCTGCCACAGCCGTTGAGCTTCAAGTTTGGTTTGGAATTGCCACCTCGCCCATGAGAAAGCTTTCTGATGATCGTAACTGGATCTCTTGTATTTTACTTGGTCACCAGACCTGAATACCCCTGATTTGGTCCTCAGCAGATTGCCTATCTCATAGTTCATCAGGGGCTTCTGGTTGGGGACAACTCTAAATGATTTAGTGGGGACACACTCATCTACGACTGTTTTTATAAAGTCATTTACAACCATGGTATATTTGTTCAGGTCCTCTGTTCCCACCTCTTTGTTGTCCTTTCTTCTGCAGTCTTGCTCTTTAGCCTCTGACTGTATGAAGTGAAATGAAATCTCTTTATTATCATTGCATAGTACAATTTGTCATGCACCGATACAGCAAAAATGAGTTTGCAACTCTCGTATTCAAATACAATAACAAATAAAATAAATAAACAATAAATAAAATCAAGTAACCAGCCAGTACAAGCAATGTCCAGCAGTACAAATGCACAACTCAGATGCATGACAGCCATAAAACCAGTATTAAAGTAGCAATATATCAAATTTATGGATGATATTTGATCGATTGGTTCAGAGCAATTATAGCCCTGGGGAAAAATGCAGGTAGAAGGAGGACAGTCAGATAGTCAGGTTTCCCAAAATGTGGTATAGGGATTGAATGGTCGAAAATCCTTACTGTGGTCGAGTGTGTTGGGACCCCTGGTGCTACAGGTGATATGTTGATGATAATTGTCCAGAGATTTCTTCAAACAAGCCTGACTGAATCCCTGGCAATGATTTGAAAGACAACAGATTACGCTGTTTCTTGTTTGCTGATGGTGGCACTCAGTACTGTGCATGCCTGCTTTTCATCAGCCTTTGGCGGTGTGGTCAGGATCACAAAGAAGAACTCTTCTTGGTGAGTAGAATGGTCGGCATTTAATTGGTAGATGTTCCAGTTCAGGGGAACAAAAGTGCAAGAAGATCACTATGTCTGAGCACACAAAGAATTTATCATGAAACACAGACATCCACCTTTTGCCCCTTCTCCAAATCAGCAGACCGGTGTGGTCCATTTGGTGTGTTGAGAAACTCTCAGGTCTGATCCTGACTTTATATCACCACATCACCGTGGAACACAGAACACGGAAACACGACACAGCAATCTTGCCCTGAGGTCCTCAACTTGTTTTCCAGTGACTGTACGCTTGCAGAAGAGGTTACTGTGTTTCACCAGCGCCAACTTCATCATAAGTTGATTAAGAAGGTACAGAGGATACTAATCTTCATTTCCTTCCCCCATTCTCTCCCCTATTACAGGAGCCTCAGGACTCACACCACCAGGTTCAAGAACAGTTACTCTCCTACAACCGTTAGGCTCTTGAACAAAAGGGTTAACTACACTCACTTGCCCATCCATTGAGATGTTCACTGTCCAAAATGTTGACTGTGTACTCTTTTCTCTCGATGCCGCCTGGCTGCTGAGTTCCTCCAGCACTCTGTGTGTGTTGCTCTGGATTTCCAGCATCTGCAGACTTTCTGGTGTTTGTCACCTATCACCTGTCAGCTTCTCCTTTTCCCCTCTCCTCACCCTACAGAGTCAGAGGGTCATGGACACTATAGGAAAAAAACAGGCCCTTCGACCATCTAGTCCTTGCTGAACCATTAATCTGCCTAGTCCCATCAACCTGCATCCAGACCATAGTCTTCTGTACCCACCCCCACCCCATCTATGAACCTGTCCAATTTTCTCTTAGATGGTGAATTCAAACCCACAAACTCCTTTTCCACTGGTGGCTCATTCCACACTCTGAATGAAGAAATTTCCCCTCTTGCCCCTCTTAAAGATTTCACCTTTCACCCTTAACCCATGACCTCTACGATAAATCAGCCATGATGGAATGGCGAAGAAGGGATACTATTACAGCTACGGAAAGGGTGGGTAATGTAGCAGGATCCTCTTTTGAGTCAGTATGGGTAGAAGTCAGGAACAGGAAGGGAGCAGTTACTCTATTGGGAGTATTCTATAGGCCCCCTAGTAGCAGCAGAGACACCGAGGAGCAGATTGGGAGGCAGATTTTGGAAAGATGCAAAAGTAACATGGTTGTTATCATGGGTGACTTTAACTTCCCTAATATTGATTGGCACTTGATTAGTTCTGAGGGTTTGGACTGGGCAGAGTTTGTTAAGTATGTCCAGGACAGATTCCTGTCACAGTATGTTGACAGGCCGACTAGGGGGAATGCCATACTAGACCTAGTATTAGGTAATGAACCGGGTCAGGTCACAGATCTCTCAGTGGGTGAGCATCTGGGGGACAGTGACCACCGCTCCCTGACCTTCAGCATTATCATGGAAAAGGATAGAATCAGAGAGGACAGGAAAATTTTTCATTGGGGAAGGGCAAATTATGAGGCTATAAGGCTAGAACTTGCGAGTATGAATTAGGATGATGTTTTTGCAGGGAAGTGTAGTAGTCGGACATGTGTATGGACATGTAGTCGATGTTTAGGGATCTCTTGCAGGATGTTAGGGATAAATTTGTCCTGGTGAGGAAGGTAAAGAATAGTAGGGTGAAGGAACCATGGGTGACAAGTGAGGTGGAAAATCTAGTCAGGTGGAAGAAGGCAGCATACATGAGGTTTAGGAAGCAAGGATCAGATGGGTCTATTGAGGAATATAGGGTAGCAAGAAAGAAGCTTAAGAAGGGGCTGAGGAGAGCAAGAAGGGGGAATGAGAAGGCCCTGGTGAGTAGGGTAAAGGAAAATCTCAAGGCATTCTTCAATTATGTGAAGAACAAAAGGATGACAGGAGTGAAGAAGGACGATTAGAGATAAAGGTGGGAAGATGTGCTTGGAGGCTGTGGAAGTGAGCGAGGTCCTCAATGAATACTTCTGTTCGGTATTCACCAATGAGCGGGAACTTGATGATGGTGAGGACAATATGAGTGAGGTTGATGTTCTGGAGCATGTTGATATTAAGGGAGAGAAGGTGTTGGAGTTGTTAAAATACATTAGGATGGATAAGTCCCCGGGGCCTGACGGAATCTTCCCCAGGCTGCTCCATGAGGCGAGGGAAGAGATTGCTGAGCCTCTGGCTAGGATCTTTATGTCCTCGTTGTCCACGGGGATGGTACCAGAGGATTGGAGGGAGGTGAATGTTGTCCCTTTGTTCAAAAACGGTAGTAGGGATAGTCCAGGTAATTATAGACCAATGAGCCTTACGTCTGTGGTGGGAAAGCTGTTGGAAAAGATTCTTAGAAATAGGATCTGTGGGCATTTAGAGAATCATGGTCTGATCAGTGACAGTCAGCATGGCTTTGTGAAGGGCAGATCGTGTCTAACAAGCCTGATAGAGTTCTTTGAGGAGGTGACCAGGCATATAGATGAAGGTAGTGCAATGGATGTGATCTACATGAATTTTAGTAAGGCATTTGACAAGGTTCCACACGGTAGGCTTATTCAGAAAGTCAGAAGGCATGGGATCCAGGGAAGTTTGGCCAGGTGGATTCAGAATTGGCTTGCATGCAGAAGGCAGAGAGGGTTGTGACTAGTGGTGTCCCACAAGGATCGGTTCTGGGACCTCTACTTTTCGTGATTTTTATTAACGACCTGGATGTGGGGGGTAGAAGGGTGGGTTGGCAAGTTTGCAAACGAAGCAAAGGTTGGTGGTGTTGTGGATAGTGTAGAGGATTGTCGAAGATTGCAGAGAGACATTGATAAGATGCAGAAGTGGGCTGAGAAGTGGCAGATGGAGTTCAACCTGGAGATGTGTGAGGTGGTACACTTTGGAAGGACAAACTCCAAGGCAGAGTACAAAGTAAATGACAGGATACTTGGAAGTGTGGAGGAGCAGAGGGATCTGGGGGTACATGTCCACAGATCCCTGGAAGTTGCCTCACAGGTAGATAGGGTAGTTAAGAAAGCTTATGGAGTGTTAGCTTTCATAAGTTGAGGGGTAGAGTTTAAGAGTAGCAGGGTAATGATGCAGCTCTATAAAACTCTGGTTAGGCCACGCTTGGAGTTCTGTGTCCAGTTCTGGTTGCCACACTATAGGAAGGATGTGGAAGCATCGGAAAGGGTACAGAGGAGATTTACCAGGATGCTGCCTGGTTTAGAGAGTATGCATCATGATCAGAGATTAAGGGAGCTAGGGCTTTACTCTCTGGAGAGAAGGAGGATGAGAGGAGACATGATAGAGGTATACAAGATGTTAAGAGGAATAGATAGAGTGGACAGCCAGGGCACCGCTGCTCAATACAAGAGGACATGGCTTTAAGGTAAGGGGTGGGAAGTTCAAGGGGGATATTAGAGGAAGGTTTTTTACTCAGAGAGTGGTTGGTGCGTGGAATGCACTGCCTGAGTCAGTGGTGGAGGCAGATACACTAGTGAAATTTAAGAGACTACTGGACAGGTATATGGAAGAATTTAAGGTGGGGGGGTTATATGGGAGGCAGGGTTTAAGGGTCAGCACAATATTGTGGGCTGAAGGGCCTGTACTGTGCTGTACTGTTCTATGTTCTATGTTCCAAGAGTTGATGGACCGAATAGCCTAATTCTTATCGTCCTAACCCATGACTTCTAGTTCTAGTCTCATCCAACCTCAGTGGAAAAAGCCTGCTTGCACTTACCCTATCATACTACTCTTAATTTTGTATACCTTTATCAAATCTCCTCTCAATCTTCTATGCTGTAAGGAGTAAAGTCCAAACCTATTGAACCTTTACCTATAAATAACTCAGGTCAAGTCCCGGCAACATCCTTGTAAATTTCCTCTTTATTCTTCCAAGAGGTCAGGTGGCAGGACTCTTGGTGGGGGAGCATTTTGGTGAGAGTGACCACAACTCCCTTAGCTTCAGCATAGCTATGGAAGAGGATAAAAACAGACAAAATGGGAAAGTGCTTAACTGGGGAAGGGCTAACTATGAAGGGATGAGGCAGAAACTAGCGAGAGTAAATTGGAAACAGATGTTCAAGGGTGAAAGCATAGAAGTAATGTGGAGGAAGTTTAGGGATCACGTGCTGGTTCAGGATAGGTTTGTCCCACTGAGACAAAGAAAAAATGGTCGGAAAAGGGAACAGTGGCTGACGAAACATGTGAGGCAACTCGTCAAGAGGAAGGAGGAAGCATATGTTAGATATAAGAAGCAGGAGGGGCTCATGAGAAATATAGGGTAGCCAGTAAGGAGCTTAAGAAGTGATCTAGGAAAGCTCGAGGGGGGCATGAGAAGGCATTGGCATGTAGGATTAAGGAGAACTCCAAGGCGTTCTATGCGTATGTGAAGAACAGAAGGATGCCAAGAGTGAAGGTGGAGCCGCTAAAGGATAAAGAGGGCAACATGTGCCTGGAGGCAGAGGAGGTTGGGGAGGTCCTAAATGAATACTTTGCTTCAGTATTCACAAGTGAAAAGGACCTTAATCAGGGTGAGGTCAAAATAGAACAGGCCTGTGTGCTGGACAATGTGGAGATTAAGGAAGAAGGAGTGTTGGATCTTCTTAAAAGCATCAAGATTGATAAGCCTCCAGGGCCGGACATGATATACCCCAGGTTGCTCTGGGAAGTGAGAGAAGAGATTGCTGGAGCAGTAGCTATGATCTTTGAATCCTCTTTGGCTGCAGGAGAGGGCCAGAGGATTGGAGAATGGCAAATGTAGTTCTCTTGTTTAAAAAAAGGTAATAGGGAGAATCCTGGGGACTATAGACCAGTAAGTCTTACATCGGTGGACTGTAAACTATTGGAAAGGATTCTTAAGAATAGGATCTACTAGCATTTGGAGAAGTACAGTCTACTCAAAGATAATCAACATGGCTTTGTGAAGGGAAGGTCGTGCCTCATGAGCCTAACTGGGTTTTTTGAAGAGGTAACAAAAGAAATTGATGAGGGTAAGGTGGTAGATGTGGTCTACATGGATTTTAGCAAGGCATTTGACAAGGTCCCCCACGAGAGACTCATCCAGAAAGTCATGAGACATGGGATCAGTGGAGCCTTGGCTGTTTGGATAAAAGATTGGCTTAAAGGAAGAAAGCAGAGGGTAGTAGTGGAAGGAAAGTATTCTGCTTGGAGGTCGGTGACTAGTGGAGTGCCGCAAGGATCTGCCCTGGGACCCCTGCTCTTTGTGATTTTTATAAATGACCTGAATGAAGAGGCGGAAGGATGGGTGAGTAAGTTTGCAGATGACACGAAGATTGGAGGAGTTGTGGATGGAGCTGTAGGTTGTAGAAGGTTACAAGAGGATATAGACAGGATGCAGAGTTTGGCAGAAAAGTGGCAGATGGAGTTCAATCCAGATAAGTGTGAGGTGATGCATTTTGGAAGGACAAACCAGAAGGCTGAGTACAGGGTTAATGGTCGGTTACTTAAGAGTGTGGATGAACAGAGGGACCTTGTTGTTCAAATCCATACATCCCTCAAGGTCGCTGCACAGGTTGATAGGATAGTTACGAAGGCCTATGGGATGCTAGGCTTCATTAATAGGGGGATTGAGTTCAAGAGTCAAGAGGTCATGTTGCAATCTACAAATCTCTGGTGAGACCATACTTGGAGAGTATTGTGTTCAGTTCTGGTCACCTCATTATAGGAGGAATGTGGAAGCTATGGAGAGGATGCAGAGGAGATTTACCAGGATGTTGCCTGGATTGGAAAACAATTCTTATGAGGCAAGGTTAGCAGAGCTGGGACTTTTCTCTTTGGAGCGCAGGAGGATGAGAGGGGACTTGATAGAGGTCTACAGGATTATGAGAGGCATAGATAGGGTGGATAGCCAGTACCTGTTTCCCAGGGCACGAATAGCAAACACCAGAGGGCATATGTACAAAATTAAGCGAGGGAAGTTTAGGGGAGACATCAGGGGTAAGTTTCTTTACCAGTTGTGGGTGCCTGGAATGACTTGCTAGGGATGGTGGTGGAGACTAAAACATTAGGGGTATTTAAGAGCCTCTTGGACAGGCACATGGATGAAAGAAAAATAGAGGGTTATGGGGTAGTGTGGGTTTAGTACTTTTTTTTAGGAATATAGGGGTCAGCACAACATTGAGGGCGGAACTGTATTCTAGTGTCTAGTGTCTTATTAACAACTTTCCTGTAGGTAGGTCTTCACCCAAAACTGCACACAGTACTCCAGATCAGACCTCATCAACCTCTTATACAACTTCAACATAATATCCCAACTCCGGTACTCAGTACTTTGATTAATGAAGGTCAACATGCCAAAAGCTTTCTTCAGGACTCTATACACCTGTGACACTACTTTCAAAGAATTATGGATGTGTATTCCCAGATCCCTGTTCTACTGCACTGCTCAGTGCCCTACCACTCACTATGTAAGTTCTACCATGGTTTGTGCTCTGAAAGTGCAACACCTCACGCTGGCCTTGGACTTAGCTCCACCTACCTGCCTTTTCTCCATCATCCTTCATTCCCCTACTATGCCAAAATTGATCTAACTGTGCATTAAATATATTGAATGAGGTAGCCTCTACTGCTTCCCTGGGAAGATAATTCCACAGTTTCTCAGAAGCAGTTTCTCACCATCACCATCCTGAACCTATTCCTCCAAATTTTGAGTCTCTGTCCCATAGTTTTAGTCTCACTTTCCAATGGAAACAACTTTCCTGCCTCTATCTTATCTAACCCTTTCATAATTTTATATGTTTCTATAAGACCTCCTCTCATTCATCTGAATTCCTGCGAGTACAGTCCTGGTGACTCAATCTCTCCTCATAGTCTAACCCCCTCATCTCTGGAATCAGCTTAGTGAACCTCCTCTGCACTGCCTCCAAAGCCAGTATGTTTATTCTGGAGTGAGGAGACCAGAACTGCACACAGTACTCCAGGTGCGGCCTCACCAGTACCCTGCACAATTGCAGCATAATCTCTCTGCTCTTAAATTCAACCCCCCTAGCAATGAATGTGAACATTCTATTTGAAATCTGTCTAATCTCATTGAAACCTTTCGAATGTTGAAAGACCAGACAGAGTAGATGTGGAGAGGATATTTCCCATGGTGGGGGAGTCTAGGACAAGAGGGCCTCAGGACAGAGGGGTGTCCATTCAAAACAGAGATGCAGAGAAATTTCTTTAACCAGAGGGTGGTGAATTTGTGGGATTTGTTGGGCCAAATGGCCTAAATCTGCTCCTATGGTTTATTGTCTTAAATCCCAATCAGGGTGTGAACCCATGCATGGGTACAGTTATAACATCAAGTCTATGCCTAAGGGTATGCCAACTCACCATTTCCAAAAAGGGAGTGCCTTGCTGTTTCCCCTTCATCTTTAACTTGTTAATTTTCTATCAACAACCCCCTGTGGGTTTCCATCAGTTAGAAGCTGGACTAACCGTGTCAATGATATGATAACAAGAACAAGTTAGCTGCTGAGGCAAGTGACTCAGTTCAAAACTTTTCACCATTCACAAGGCACATGTGCAGAATTTGATGGAGGTGCACATTGCACAGTTCAGGTTTGTAAGTAAGTTGCGTTCGTGCTATGTTGGCATTGGAAGAGTGGTGGCGCCTGAGAGCTGTCCCCTGCACATCCTTGGATTGTGTTGGTTGTTGACGCAAAACAGCACATTTCACTGTACGTTTGGAAGTAACAATGTAAATGTCACCAATATTGCTAATCTTTAATGAATGCACATCAAAGAACACCTGAGAACTAGAACAGTTTTCGAGGGACAGGGGAACCACTGGAATGACACTTCCACCACACCCACTTCCACTTCACTGCAGCACTGGTCTTTTAGCTTGTCCTAGTAATGTGTTTCATTGCAGTACCTCCTATCAGTGATCTTTAACAAATGGGGCCGGCACCGTGCTACATCCCTTTCACGATACACTCTGTACATTCCTAAAATCTGGTACTGACTCTGCCACGGCTCTGTTAGAATCATTTTCATCGGGCGGATGACAATGGCTGAAGAAACAGACCTACTGCGGCTCCTGTGATTAGGTGGGATTTCTCCGGGTGCTCGGGTCCGGCTTTTCCCCACATCCCAAACTCTGACGGGTTAAGGTTAGTCAGAAACATAGTGACACCTACGGGGTGATCTCAGCACCATGCTGGCTGATTTGATTTGACATGAACAATGCATCTCACTGTAGGTTTTGATGTACATGTCACAAAGGAAGCTAATCTTTTAAGAATCTCAACCTTTTAAACAACAATGAGGATTAATATTAATTCCTGAACTTTTCAAAACACAGCCACTGTCCCATGAATAAATAAAGAGCCGTCATTTTCACACACCCAATTTTATTGATTATTATTATTTTTTAAAATGGAAAAAATTAGTGAGCTTGGTTCAGTTTTATCTTAATTTTTTAATTTCTCTGCTGCATATATAATTTCTCGTTCAGGTAAGGTTGTGAGATTGCACAGGGGGACGGTGAGCATAAAGTCAAAAGATGAAAAGACACACAACCCAATTATTGCCATTTCAGGAAAATATTTTGTACAATAATAAGAACAAAACCCAAGAAACAGAGGCAGGCGTAAGATTGAGTCTGCTCCCCCCCATTCAATCAAACCATGGCCCCTCTAATCTGATGTTTACCGCTTCCCTCTCACCCCCTTGTAGAGTTCTAGCCATGAATATATTCAATGATTCTCCTCCACAGCTCAATCCCAATGGTTCACAGTTCTCTGAGAATAAAATTCATCCCCATGATGAACCCCTTAGTCTTAAACCTCTGCTCTGCCCCTAATTTCTGGTGCTTCTATTGGAGAGAAACAGCTTCTTGCATCCCCTTGTCAATCCCTCTCAACATCTTAAGTTTCGGTGAGATCATCTCTCCTTCTTCCATATCCGAACATGCTCAACCTTTACATGTGTTAACCCCCTTCTTCCAATAGTTACCCTAATGGGCCTACTCTGTATTGCCTTCCGAAATACAGTGTTTAGTCAATACCCAGCTGTGTTCTCGCCAGTCATGAGTAAAGTTATATCAAGCATCTCGATTTCTAAATGCTCCCTGTTGTACCTCTTGCAATAATAAGGTAAGAAGATGGCTTGAGTCACAGACAGTCAGAAAATTAGCTGGCTAGGAATGTTAACATATGGAATATGTTGAATACAAAATGATATATAAGATTGGAAAGTCTAGAATTAGGGGACAGTATCTCAAAGTCAGAGGGTTGCCACTTTGCAATGAAATGAAGAATTTTTTAAGTAAAATGATTGTGAATGCTTAGAACTCTTCTTCACGCGTTATAGAGGGCTTCCAGACCGTTCGAGCTGACCGGAATTGCAATGAGAGCGATAAGCGTAAAGGAGGGGGGCTGGCAGTTCTGGTAAATAACAGATGGTGCAATCCTGGGCATATTATGATCAAGGAACATGTCTGTAGCCCGGATATTGAACTTTTTGCTGTTGGACTCCAGCCATATTATCTGCCAAGGGAAATCTCGCATGCAATTGTGGTTGTTGTGTACATCCCTCCCTCTGCCAACCCGACGTCGGCGTGTAACATCATTTACACCGTCATAGCCAGATTACAAACCCAGCACCCGAGGGCCCTCATTACCATCTCGGGTGACTTCAACCGTGTTACCATGGCCAGAACACTGCCCACCTTCACGCAGTATGTGAGCTGTACAACCAGAGGGGAGAGGACCCTTGATTTTATGTACGCTAACCTTAAGGATGCACACAGCTCCTCTCCCCTCCCCCCACTGGGAAGGTCAGATCACATCCTGGTGCATCTAAAACCCTGCTACGTGCCTCTGGTGAAGAGTAAACCTGCAACCTCGAGGACAGTGAGAAAATGGTCGGAGGAGGCTTATGAGGCGCTCCAGGGTTGTTTTGAGGTGACAGACTGGCGGGCACTCTGTGAGCCACATGGAGAGGATATTGATGGGCTCACAGAGTGCATCACTGATTACATCAACTTCTGTATGGACTGCAATGTTCCGACAAGAACTGTCCTTTTGTTATTCAAATAACAAGCCATGGGTGACAAAGGATATTAAGGACACCCTGAATGCTAAAAAGAGGGCGTTTAGAGATGGAAATAGGGAGGAGCTGAGGGCAATACAGAGTGACCTGAAAGCCAGGATCAGGGAAGCTAAAGACAGGTGCAGGAGGAAGCTTGAGTGGAAACTCCAGCAGAACAACATGAGGGAGGTCTGGAGGGGGATGAGGACCATCACTGGGTTTCGGCAAACTAGCAACAGAGGAGCGGAAGGCAGTGAGGACAGGGCCAACGAACTTAACCTGTTCTTTAACAGATTTGACAGTGTGGCCCCTGCCCATCCCACACATGAGCCATCTGTTGTCAGCCCCCAACCAACACATATTCCACTCTCCCCTCTTACCCCTCCTCACAGTCCCCCACCCTGCTCTCATGACTATACCCCTTTCCCACACGAAACCACCACGGTGGGCTTCACAGCTGAACAGGTGAGAAGACAGCTGAAACGTCTCAACCCAAGCAAGGCTGCAGGACCGGATGGTGTCAGTACCAGGGTGCTCAAAGCCTGTGCCACTCAGCTATGTGGGGTACTTCGCCATGTATTCAACCTGAGCCTGAGGCTCCGGAGGGTTCCTGTATTGTGGAAGACGTCCTGCCTCGTCCCTGTGCCGAAGATGCCGCACCCCAGCGGCCTCAATGACTACAGACCGGTGGCATTGACCTCCCACATCATGAAGACCCTGGAGAGACTTGTTCTGGAGCTGCTCCGGCCTATGGTCAGGCCACACTTAGATCCCCTCCAGTTTGCCTACCAGCCCCGACTAGGAGTTGAGGATGCCATCGTCTTCCTGCTGAACCGTGTCTATGCCCACCTGGACAAGCCAGCGAGCACTGTGAGGGTCATGTTTTTTGATTTCTCCAGTGCGTTCAACACCATCCGCCCTGCTCTGCTGGGGGAGAAGCTGACAGCAATGCAGGTGGATGCTTCCCTGGCATCATTGATTCTTGATGACCTGACTGGCAGACCACAGTACGTGTGCTTGCAGCACTGTGTGTCCGACAGAGTGATCAGCAGCACTGGGGCTCCACAGGGGACTGTCTTGTCTCCCTTTCTCTTCACCATTTACACCTCGGACTTCAACTACTGCACAGAGTCTTGTCATCTTCAGAAGTTTTCGGATGACTCTGCCATAGTTGGATGCATCAGCAAGGGAGATGAGGTTGAGTACAGGGCTACAGTAGGAAACTATGTCACATGGTGTGAGCAGAATTATCTGCAGCTTAATGTGAAAAAGACTAAGGAGCTGGTGGTAGACCTGAGGAGAGCTAAGGTACCGGTGACCCCTGTTTCCATCCAGGAGGTCAGTGTGGACATGGCGGAGGATTACAAATACCTGGGGATACGAATTGACAATAAACTGGACTGGTCAAAGAACACTGAGGCTGTCTACAAGAAGGGCCAGAGCTGTCTCTATTTCCTGAGGAGACTGAGGTCCTTTAACATCTGCCGGATGATGCTGAGGATGTTCTACGAGTCTGTGGTGGCCAGTGCTATCATGTTTGCTGTTGTGTGCTGGGGCAGCAGGCTGAGGGTGGCAGATACCAATGGAATCAACAAACTCATTCGTAAGGCCAGTGATGTTGTGGGGATGGAACTGGACTCTCTGACGGTGGTGTCTGAAAAGAGGATGCTGTCTAAGTTGCATGCCATCTTGGTCAATGTCTCCCATCCACTACATAATGTACTGGCTGGGCACAGGAGTACATTCAGCCAGAGACTCATTCCACCGAGATTCAACACAGAGCGTCATAGGAAGTCATTCCTGCCTGTGGCCATCAAACTTTACAACTCCTCCCTTGGAGAGTCAGACACCCTGAGCCAATGGGCTGGTCCTGGACTTATTTCATAATTTACTGGCATAATTTACATATTACTATTTAACTATTTATGGTTCTATTACTAGTTATTATTTATGGAGCAACTGTAACGAAAACCAATTTCCCCAGGGATTAATAAAGTATGACTATGACTGAACTGTTGAATGCATTGAAGGATGAGGTTGGTTGGAACTCATCAGAGGATGTAGGGAACAGGAGGCAGGCATGGTCTTACTGGCTGGTGAGCTTTGAGGGGCCACACGATCTAATTGTCTTACTATTTATCTTCTTGTATATACAAATTGTTTTACCCAGATTACTATAGAATAGATTAACTGAAGTACAGAGCAGATCTGCATTTCTTTAAGTCACCAGAAGAGGGGGATATAATTCAGAAAATAACCCAAGAATTAAGAGGTTTGCAGTTTGAAAATCTAAGTAATACAAGGGTAAGAGAAAATTCCTGTCATCAGCCAAGAAATAAATGGGGTTAGCCCGGATAATCACTGTGTTTAGAATAATTTTAACATCACAAGCAAACATAGTGGTGGCCATCTTAGGGGGTAGGGTAGAATTAACTGTGATACTAATTAACTGACTGAAATAACTTAAAGGCATGAAATGTTGTCCCAGTATCACTGCTTCCATCGACTTATCTCAGGAATCTGAATGCTAATGAACTGTTCCCTGGTTCCAAGGAATCAGTGTACACGCTTCTCCCTAAAAGCCAATGAGGGCTGAAATGTAATCGAATGGAGCACCACAACGTTGAAGGAATATTGTGCTCATACCAGCTTGCTTAATCTTTCTTTCTGGGCTTGCAAATTTTTCCTTCTATCATGTTCAGTACTACTGTGTGAGAGTGAGTTTTGAGTTTTTTTTCTCTGTTTAGGTGAAATATAATAGACAGAGTGGGCATTAGACCTCACAGAGTGCTGGGGAAACTCACAGGCCAGGCAGCATCTGTAGAAAAGGGTAACCAGTCGGCATTTTGGGCCGATCCTCCCACATTTTGTGGGTGCTGCTTGGGATTTCCAGCATCTGCAAGTTCTCTCATGTTTGGGCCATTACACTTTCTGTACTTCCCTGAATTTAATAATGTTTAAAACTATTGTCATATCCTTCGTTTTGCCTGTTAATTTCTGTCAAAAAAGATCACTGACCTTTGCAAGTGTCTCCTCAGCTCATCTATTGAGTTTGTAGCACATTGCTCTTAAACCCAGAGCAAAGATGAAAGAACCTTCAGTATTTGGCCATTGAAGTACTTAAAATATGTCAAAGTTTCAATAAAGCCAATGGAGCTTTCTGAACCTGAAGGAAAGAAGTCCCACTTTTGTCTTAAGACAATTCCATTCCTAGGGCCACTCAATGAGTATAAAGGAACAATGTTTTTTGAATTATATTTTCATTGAACATATTAATAACACTGGACAACAAACATTTTGCTTCCTGAATACCTTTAGGTGTATCTTAAGAATTTTGGGCTACTGATCATGAAAATCACCATGAAATTTCCCTATCATGCACTATTTTTAATAAACTTATGTTTATTATTTCAATTCATAATTCAAGTCAATTAAAATGTTGCCTACAATGTAAGCTGGAAAGTTTCCTATCTTGTCCAGGTATGCTTGGGAATGCTTAGGCGGCGTGGCTGCTGCCTGGCAGGACAGGTTTTAGTAATAATTATTGGGTTCAGGACTGTAAGGATGAAATTTGCTATCACCAGGCACAAAATTTCTATGAAGGATTTTGATATTTGAGACAGATGCTTCCCAGAATAACTGATGCCAAGATTCAGGAAAACATTTTTGTTGGTCCACAAATCAAACAGGTCATCAATGACAGGCAATTTGAAGATTTTCTAGTGGGACGGAGAAAATCAGATGGAAGGAATTCAAGGAAGTTGTTGAAATTTTTCTTGGCATCTACAGAGCACCAAACTACATGCAGCTGGTCGAAAGCATGCTTCAAGCATATGAAACAATGAAATGCAACATGTCACCAAAGATTCATTTTCTGCATTCCCATTTAGACTTCTTCCCTATAAATCTTGGTGCTCTTAGTGATGAGCATGGTGAAAGGTTTCACCAGGACATGAAGAAAAGATACCAGGGCAACTGGAATCCATCAAAGCTGGTGAATTATTGTTGGACACTTAAGCGAGAAGCCTCAGACACTGAGTACAAATGAAAATCATTAACAAAATATCTTTAACTTAGTTGAACTATTGCAAAGCATCAGCACCATTATGCAATTAGACACATTATATTCAATAAAAGTTAATTTGTTGTTTCTCCAAATTCCTAAGTGATACCAGTAGTCTGAAATTATATTTGTGTTCATCTTCAAGCAGTCTATCATAAACAAAAAAAAATTCAGAGGAAGCAACACTTTTGCAAAAAGCTGTTATCGTGGGAAGTGTAGTAGAACATAAGTGGTTGTGTAAAGAAACCTCCACAACTATATTCAACTAGCATTGTCAACCATTTGATGGGGTGCAGATATTCAGCCCAGGGGCAACAGTCATCAGCGGAAAAGGCAGCATTCCACTTGTCACTGGCATTGAACCTGGCCACACAAGCTGGTTCTGCAGCTTTGGCTAAGCCTGGCCCCGCAGCTGTGAGAGGAAGTCATTGAGAGGAACAAACGGTGAAGATCCACAGGCCTGATGGTGAAATATGCCTGGAAAGCACCATCTGGTGCTGGCTCAGAGAATTCCATAGCTGATGGCAGAGTCAGCCTGAAGAGGAGCCAGCATCACCACATACTGCCCACAGGTTCCATGAGGAGATGAAAAAACAGCCAGTTAGCTCCTTAGTTTCATCTCATGCAGTGAAAAGGCATTTAGTCTTCCTACTGGTTCATGTTAGGGTTAGTGCTGTACATTAATGTCATTAAAGTGGAAACTTCCAGCTTTATGTGCTCCTGCATCTGTGATAAGTGTTCTTACTTTCTGACCTATGTAGGAGAGGTTTCAAATCTTTAAGAAACCTGCCTATGACTTGAAAATCCAGTTTGAAGTATAACAATAGTTCACACCATTTACTGTTTGTTCCTGCCAACTTGGGTTAGATAGACCCAGGGTAGCCTTAAGACCATAAGGCTTAGGAGCAGAATCCAGCCATTTGGCCCATCAAGCCTGCACTTGGCCAATCTATTCTCCCTCTTAACTCCATTCTGCTGCCCTCTCCCCGTAACATTTCATGCCATGACTACTTAAGAACTAATTTTTCATTGACTCTGTTGTGTTTCTTTGTAGTTATTGTGAATGCATGCAAGAAAAATGAATCCCAGGGTAGTATATGGTGACATATGTACTTTGATAATAAATTTATTTTGAAATTTTGAACTTTGAACTTTGAACCCCTCAATCTCTTCTTTAAATATAGACAGTGATTTAGTCTACTCAGCTGTCTATGGCAATAAATTCTGCAGATTCACCACCCTCTGGTGAAAGAAATTCTTCCTCATCTCTACGCTAAAGGGACGTCCTTTTATTCTGAGATTGTGTCCTCTGGTCCTTGACTCTCCCGCTGGTAAAAACATCCTCTCCAGTTCCACTCTATCCAATATTGAGTCGGTTTCAATGAGATCGTCCCCAAGTGAGTACAGACCCAGAGCCATCAAACACTCCTCACACGTTAACCCTTCCATTCCTGGGATCATTCTCACAAACCCACTCAATGTTACAACAAGTCACCAAGATTATCAGGGTTGCCAGGAATGGTTTTTGAAACAGAGCTGGTCTGGAATCCATGCCTCAGAGTTTGCGAAGCTGAGTTCATCACAAATTGTTCAAAATCTAGGCAATGAAATTTCAATCTTGGCAGTGAAATTTCAATCAGGACCTTGTCCTCATCTGATTCCGCAAAACCATGTTTCCCATCCACAAAACTGCCCGAGTCCCCAGTTTGATAAACTTGAATCTAGAAATGATCATCACGTTGGGTTACCACTGTGTGGACACTTGAGAAGAGCTAAAGCCTTATTTCCAGGGCTGATAACTGAGCAATAATGATTCATTCAACGCTGAACTGGTGCCACAACCTATGGACTCACTCTCAAGGACTCATCAGCGTATGAAATCAATATTATTTATAACTTAGTTATTATTTTTATTAGTTTATTTTGTATTTGTCTTCTTTAGCATATTGGTTTTTTGTCCAGCGTTTTGTGTAGTTTTTCAATGATTCTATTGTATTTCTTTGTTCTACTGTGAATGCCTGCTAGAAAATGAATCTCAGGAAGTATATGGTGACATGTATGCATTCTGATAATAAATTTATTTTGAACTTTGAATGGGCACATTGGAAATGCTCTAAAAGGAGCACATTTACTAATGACTGAACAGCAACTGCTAGAAACTTGTGCTTTAGTTTCCCAGGTAAAATCACTGGACACGTGTAAAATTCGCTACAACTGGTGATAAATCCAACTTCACTTCTAGTAATCAGTTTGCTCTGATTGCTATTTTAAAACACATTTGTAACAAGAAAATTACATTTTCCAAGATGCTGCCTGATAATTCTGTTTCCTAGATGATGAGCAAAGGATGCTGAATGGCCAGAAAATCAATTCTCATCAGCCTAGAGTGATGATAGTCATAGTCACACTTTATTGATCCCGGGGGAAATTGGTTTTCGTTACAGTTACATAAATAATTAAATAGTAATAAAACTATAAATAATTAAATAATAATATGTAAATTATGCCAGGAAATGTCCAGGACTAGCCTATTGGGTGTCTGACCCTCCAAGGGAGGAGTTGTAAAGTTTGATGGCCACAGGCAGGAATGACTTCCTATGATGCTCTGTTTTGCATCTCGGTGGAATGAGTCTCTGGCTGAATGTACTCCTGTGCCCAACCAGTACATTATGTAGTGGATGGGAGACATTGTCTAAGATGGCATGATTATTGGCAAAGAAGGAAAGCATCTGCCCCTGGTTGTATTAGAACCAAAATGTCTGCCCCAGTATGCATTAGAAACAAAGCATCTGCCCTGTATGCATTAGGAACAAAGCATCTGCCCCTGTATGCTTTAAGAACAAAGCATCTGCCCCATATGCATTAGAAACAAAGCATCTACCTCTGGATGCATTAGGAACAAAGCATCTGCCCCTGTATGCTTTAAGAACAAAGCATCTGCCCCATATGCATTAGAAACAAAGCATCTACCCCTGTATGCATTAGAAACAAAGCATCTGCCCCGTATGCATTAAAAACAAAGCATCTACCCCTGTATGCATTGGGAACAAAGCATCTGCCTTGTATGTATTAGAAACAAAGCATCTGCCCCATATGTATTAGAAACAAAGCATCTACCCCTGTATGCATTAGAACCATAGCATCTGCCCCTGTATGCTTTATGTTTTAGAAACAACTTAGCTTCAATGACTTCCGGTAGAAAAACTCACTGGAGAATGTTGAAGATTTTGGAAATACTCAACATGGCAGACAGATTCTGTGGAGAGAGAAACATTAATGTTTCAGTTTATTGACTTTGCACCAGAAGGGTATTTAGTGTTTGGTGGTACAGAATTTAATTTTGAATGCAAATAAGCTATCTCAATGATTCCTTTGACAATTGATGACCAGACACAATTGGGTCTGGCATGTGGCTTCACTGAGAGGGCTCCTTCCTCAATCGCCTATTCCCTGCTGTATCTCAATAAATAATTGAAAACTTCACACAAATGTCACACTTCACTGTATGCTTTGACATATATGTGATAAATTATCTGAATCTGATTTTTCATGGGCTGAGAGAATATTGATCGTCTGTTCTTAAACCGTTTCTGTCTGACCACATAGCCCTGACAATGTGGTTCCTAGATCGGTCTGAAACATGGATGGCAGCCTCGGATTAGACTCGGACTGACTCCCGAGGGCTGCTTGACTCAGTGAAGCCACATTATTGTCGGCGGAGGAAGGTGAGGCTTTGAGGGCATGGGATTAGGGAAAGGTGATGGAAGAATGGGAATTCTAATGTTGCATCATAAAGTTCACTCTGTCAATGGTGAGCTTTGAGCCCATATGGTGTGGTGCCTTTGTGATACAAGACCAGCATACACAATATATCTGTAGGCAGGTTTGAAGGTGTCTGAAGATGAGAAAATACTATATCTGGAAATCTGAAATGATTACATGTATTTCTGACACACATCACAGAGTTTTGTTTACCTCTTCCATATACCCCTCACACTCCACCATATTTTTGCTTATCCACTTTCCTCGGACTCCATGTATTAGCTGTGCCAGGGAAGCCGCAGCTGTAATCAGCTGCCCTCCCCACCTGTTATCCTCAGCAAAAGAAAACAATTCAAGTTTCTGGAGTTGGTCTTAACCTCTAACTCCACCTGAGACCCAGTGGGGAAAGAATCTTCAGGGAATATGACTCACCTAATTAACATTAACCCAAGTCAATAAATGTGAAGTGTCTTTGCAGCTGAAACCTAGAAGCAATTTTCAAGCTTGAAAGAGCATGCATAATTTAATTTTAAATGAAAGTGTAATTCAGAGCTGTTTGGCTGTATTGCAAGGTGCTGCAATACAATGGAAGATTACTCCTGTATGAAGTTCTTACGGAATGGGCGTTATTCTTGCCCAGTCTCAGGAACTGAATGTTGGGTTCAGTACTTGTAAGTGTTCAGACAGCTTACCTGTTGTGTTCTAAGCGTGCTCAGCCAGTTCATCAGGTTTCTTCCACCAGTTATATCGTAGCTGATGTATTCCCTGACTTCACTGACTAACTCCAAAGAGATCAAGTGCATCCCCACTCGGCAATTTACGCATAGTCACCACTTTATTAGGCACACCTGTACACCAGCTCATTAATACAAATCAGCCAATCGTATGGCAGCAACTCAATAAAAGCATGCAGACATGGTCAAGAGATTCAGACCAAACATGAGAATGGGAAAGAAATGTGACCTAAGTCACTTGGAACGTGGAATGATTATTGGTGCCAGACAGGGTGCTTTGAGTATCTCAGAAACTGCTGATCTCCTGGAATTTTCACACACAACAGTCTCTAGAGTTTACAGGGTATGGTGTGAAAAACCAAAAAACAACATCCAGTGAGTGGCGGTTCTGCAGGCAAAAAAGCCTTCTTAATAAGAGAGATCAGAGGAGAATGGCCAGACTGGTTCCAGCTGATAGGAGGGCGACAGTAACTCATATAACCATGCAGTTCAACAGTATCTCTGAAAGCACAACATGTTGGACCTTGAAGTGGATGGACTAAGACAATAGCTCCAAAGGAACGCACTCCCGGGCATCCAGTGAACATGAGAGGTGCTGTGAACATGGCGGGCAGGCTCTGTTGGCACCGGAATGGGTAGTGACACTTGCCGGCTGCTCCCCCAGCACACCTTTGCCTGTGTTGGTTGTTAACGCAAACGAACATTTCACTCTGTGTAAGTATACAAATCAGAATCTAAGTCTGAACAAATCAAGTCTTCCTTCCTATGCCTGCGTCGGTCTGAGTCGATGTTCCCTCCCTCCCCTTCCTATCATGTGCCAACAACTGTGAGTTCCAAATCTAACCTTTAGAGGACAAGGGGCAAGATTTCAGCCCAAGTGATCTGATAAAAAAGGACAAATCTCCCATCGAAGGCACCTCTTTATTGCCTTGGCTTCCGATGATTGAAAAATGGACTGTGAGGTTTTACTGATTTTGCTACTTAAAATTATTGATTTGCATTGCTTTGTCCTACAGGTCCTGGTATACATCAGTTGTCTAAATGTACCGATGCTTTGAATTTATTTCTAATGGTCCTCTTTATAATTTTACCAAAGATAATTACCCTGTTATGAACACTTCTCTATCCCAACATCACAGAAAAGGTCCAGTTTAAGCATCTCCTGGGTTGCTCTAGTCAGGGTCTCTGGAGGAGTCATTCTAAAGTGAGGGTCTTGTGAAGTAGGATGCTCGACCCAGCTCTTTCAGTTCACAACTTTTTGAGCTTCACTGTGGAATCACAGACTCTCAGAAACCCCTCTCTGATCAATTGTATGCTTTTGAATCACTCACTTAGTCCACTCATTTACTTTCAAACTCAGCTATTTCCTCTTCAAGTACCTGTCTAATTCCCTGCTGAGATTTAATGGACCTGCCCCATCAGCCTTTCAGCCAGTGTATTCCTGATGATAACAACTTGTGCAAGAAAATTTAAAATAAACTAGAGACTCAAGAACCAGGAAATGATAGGAGAATTGATCCTATCTACCACCCCCACCATCCCTCACTCAGTCTAAAACTACCACACTGTAGGCAGAGATTCTCTCAACATAGTAGATCAAATACATCCCCCACCAAACCAAAAAACAAGTTAAAAGTGCACCTGGAGTAGGGTGGTGGGGTAGGGTGGGTGGAGTGGGGTTCGGGGGAGGAGGTGTTAAAGGAAGTGCCGTTTCTTCCAGCAAGAAAATTCCTTTGTCTAGTCGAGCCAGTGTGAGAGTTGATGGGGTTAGGGAGAGGAGTATAATTTCCACACAAAGATGCCCATCAGCATTTATCCAGATCAGGGGTTGCCAAACCTTGCCATGCCATCAACTGAGGGGCCCTTGGACTCCACATTGTGAATCCCTGATCTAGTTGATCACGGATACACAAACGTACAAAGTGCCATTGTTTTCAATGCAGAGACACAAATACTTCTGTTATCCGTGATGAGCTTGGGCATCAACAGTGATCACACACCATTCCATTCAGTACCACCACACCACTCTAGTACAGGCAATCATACACCATTCTATTCACCACCACACTGCTCTAGTACAGGCAATCACACACCATTCTATTCACCACCACACTGCTCTTGTACAGGTAACCACAAGATCCTCCTGATCATACAGACAATTTCTCTGCATGATCTAAAGCAGGGTTGAAGTTTCTCAGTGTGCTACCTCTGTTAGTGACTTGATGTCTCAGCACCAGGCATTCAAAAATAACCCCCTACAATACAAGACTTTCCACAACCTATTATTTGCTCCTGTTCAGCCACAGCTCCCTCTGTGATATCTGCTGTAAATAGCATGCCTACACACCAGCATCAGTTCCAAAGTGCAAGTCAGTGAGATTCGATGAAACGGCATTCTTTATTTTCTGCTGGATTCATTTAACACTGTCATTATTTAGACCGGTTTGCAGTTACAGTCGACCTTGTAAGAATAAAGAAAATAGCAGCTTTCCTTTCGATTTTGCTTTCCAGGCAGACATAAGGGTGGTTGTACTGTAAGGTTGCCAAGTGGGGTAGAGATAGAGTAAATGCAAGCAGGCTTCTTCCTTGGGGGTTGGGTGAGGTTAGAACTAGAGGTGATGGGTTAAGGGTGAAAGGTGAAAGGTTTAAGGGGAACATGACAGGGAACCTCTTCACTCAGAGGGTGATGAGAGTGAGATTGCGGAACGAGCTGCCAGTACAAGTGGGGGCAGATTAATAATTCAGCACAGACTAGACGGGCCAAATGGCCTGTTTCTGTAGTGTAGTGCCCTGTGACTCTAACAGCAGACTGTAATGCATCTATGGTTGCTAAGGATGCCTTTTTAAGTGATACTCCTCATTCACTAGAAGGAATGTCAAAATATCCTTACCGTTCAAACCCTGGTTGTTCTCAGACACGATGCGTGGGCCATGCTGTCTGCATGATTCATTCTCTTTCAGCTTCTCCATGTAACACTTAACTCCTTACCAAACAAGAACCTTTCAATTTCTGTTTTAAATACTCCTATTGACCTGGCAATGCATTCCATAGATTCACTACCGTCTGGCTAAAGAAATTCCCCTCATCTCTGTTTTAAATTCTGAGATGTCCTTGTAGTTTGAGGCTGTGCTCTCTAGTCCTAAACTCTCCCAATAATAGAAACATTCTCTTCACATCTACTCCACCTGGGCCTCTCGACAGTCAGTAGTTTCATTCTCCTGATCTTCAGTGAGTACAGGCCCTGAGCCTCATATATTAACTCTTTTATACCTGAGATCATTCTAGCTGAAGAAATTCCTCCTCATTGCAGTTTGAAGTGCTTTATTCTTTGGCTGTACCCTCACATTCTAGACTCTTCTACACTGAAACATCTTCTGCACATCCACTCTATCCAGGCCTTTCAGTATCAGGTAGTCTCATTGTTCAGAACTCCACCGATTACAGGATCAGAGCCATCTAAAGGTCCTTTCGTTCCCAGGATCATTCTTGTGAACCTCTTCTGGGCCCTTACCAGAGCCAGCAGATCTTTCCTTAGATGGGGGGGGGGGTGAGGGGGAGGAGGTTTTGTCATCTCAGTCACCGGTAAGGATTGCAAATAGCTACGGGTCAAACACTGGCCCCTTTGGTTACACTCTGTTATCCAAGCATGACTCCTTTATTCCCACTCTCTGTTTTCCATTTATTAACCCGTCCTCAGCCCCTCCAAATGAACTTCTTTCAATGCCCAAAACCACTGGGGGTGGCATCTTCACAGCAGTTTTTGCCGTTTCGTCAGTTCCCGTGACTCCTGCACTGAAACGGTGGAAGACGTGGGAAAATCATAGAAAACCCCAGAACAGTTCAGCATAGGGACAGGCCCTTCTGCCCACAATACCTGTGCTGTACATGATGCCATGATACATTAAATTGCTTCTTCCTTGATCTCCATTCCTCCATTCCCTGTGTATTAATTAGCCTATCAAATTCTACTTTCTTATCTGCTTCCAACACTATGCCAGCCCCAGTGGCACATTTTAGCCACTTACCACTTACTGTGTAAAAAAATCTCCTTTCCACCATAAGACCATTAGAAATGAGCAGAATTAGGCCATTCAGCCCATCGAGTCTGCTCTGTCACTGGAGCATGTCAGATTTACTTTCCCTCTCAACCCCATTCTCCTGTCTTCTCCCCGTAACCTTTAAAACCCTTGCTAATTAAGAACCACTTCAAATATATCCAGTGACTTTCACTGATTCTCCACGCTCTAGCTAAAGAAATTCCTCCTCATCTCTGTCCGAAATGTCTTTGTATCTTGAGGCCGTGCCCTCTGACTCTTCCCATATTGGAAACATCCTCTTGCCAAGTCCACCTTACCTACGCCTTCACCTTCTAACTCTTTCCCCTCCCCCCACCTCTTTAATCTGGCATCTTCCCCTTCCTTTCCAGTCCTGAACAAGGGTCTCAGCCCTAAACACCGACTGTTCCTTCGTCTTCATAGATGCTGCCTGACCTGCTGAGATCCCCCAGCATCTTGAGTGTGTTATTTTCTATAGTCAATGGGTTTCAATGAGATTATTCTTCCAAACTCCAGTGAGTACAGGCCCAGATTCATCAAACACACCTCATACATTAACCCAAACAACAGGAATTCTGCAGATGCTGGAAATTCAAGCAACACACATCAAAGTTGCTGGTGAACGCAGCAGACCAGGCAGCATCTCTAGGAAGAGGTACAGTCGACGTTTCAGGCCGAGACCCTTCGTCAGGCCTAACTGAAGGAAGAGTTAGTAAGAGATTTGAAAGTGGGAGGGGGAGGGGGAGATCCAAAATGATAGGAGAAGACAGGAGGGGGAGGGATGGAGCCAAGAGCTGGACAGGTGATTGGCAAAAGGGATATGAGAGGATCATGGGACAAGAGCCTAGGGAGAAAGACAAGGGGGGGAGAAATCCCAGAGCATGGGCAAGGGGTATAGTCAGAGGGACAGAGGGAGAAAAAGGAGAGTGAGAGAAAGAATGTGTGTATAAAAATAAATAACGGATGGGGTACCAGGGGGAGGTGGGGCATTAGCGGAAGTTTGAGAAGTCAATGTTCATGCCATCAGGTTGGAGGCTACCCAAACGGAATACAAGGTGTTGTTCCTCCAACCTGAGTGTGGCTTCACCTTTACAGTAGAGGAGGCCGTGGATAGACATATCAGAATGGGAATGGGATGTGGAATTAAAATGTGTGGCCACTGGGAGATCCTGCTTTCTCTGGCAGACAGAGCGTAGGTGTTCAGCAAAGCGGTCTCCCAGTCTGCGTCGGGTCTCGCCAATATATAGAAGGCCACATCGGGAGCAGCGGACGCAGTATATCACCCCAGCCGACTCACAGGTGAAGTGTTGCCTCACCTGGAAGGACTGTCTGGGGCCCTGAATGGTGGTAAGGGAGGAAGTGTAAGGGCATGTGTAGCACTTGTTCCGCTTACAAGGGTAAGTGCCAGAAGGGAGATCAGTGGGGAGGGATAGGGGGGACAAATGGACAAGGGAGTCGCATAGGGAGCGATCCTTGTGGAAAGCAGAGAGGGGGGAAGGGAAAGATGTACTGAGTGGTGGGATCCCCTTGGAGGTGGCAGAAGTTACGGCGAATAATATGTTGGACCCGGAGGCTGGTGGGGTGGCAGGTGAAGACCAGGGGAACACTATTCCTAGTGGGATGGCGGGAGGATGGAGTGAGAGCAGATGTATGTGAAATGGGGGAGATGCGTTTGAGAGCAGAGTTGATAGTGGAGGAAGGGAAGCCCCTTTCTTTAAAAAAGGAGGACATCTCCCTCATCCTGGAATGAAAAGCCTCATCCTGAGAGCAGATGTGGTGGAGACGGAGGAATTGCGAGAAGGGGATGGCATTTTTGCAAGAGACAGGGTGAGAAGAGGAATAGTCCAGATAGCTGTGAGTGTCAGTAGGCTTATAGTAGACATCAGTGGATCTTTCTGTCTCTATCTCTGGAGACGACACCTCCCTCCCCTTACTAGATCTTTCTGTCTCGATCTCTGGAGACAGCTTATCCACTAATGTCTATCCTCCCATCCTCCCGCCACCCCACAAGGAATAGGGTTCCCCTGGTCTTCACTTACCATCCCACCAGCCTTCGGGTCCAACATATTATTCTCCGTAACTTCCGCCACCTCCAACGGGATCCCACCACTCAGCACATCTTTCCCTCCCCCGCCCTCTGCTTTCCGCAGGGATCGCTCCCTACGCGACTCCCTTGTCCATTCGTCCCCCCCATCCCTCCCCACTGATCTCCCTCCTGGCACTTATCCTTGTAAGCAGAACAAGTGCTACACATGCCCTTACACTTCCTCCCTTACCACCATTCAGGGCCCCAGACAGTCCTTCCAGGTGAGGCAACACTTCACCTGTGAGTCGGCTGGGGTGATATACTGCGTCCGGTGCTCCTGATGTGGCCTTCTATATATTGGCGAGACCCGACGCAGACCGGGAGATCATTCGCTGAACACCTACGCTCTGTCCACCAGAGAAAGTAGGATCTCCCAGTGGCCACAGATTTTAATTCCACATCCCATTCCCATTCTGACATGTCTATCCACGGCCTCCTCTACTGTAAAGATGAAGCCACACTCAGGTTGGAAGAACAACACCTTATATTCCGTCTGGGTAGCCTCCAACCTGATGGCATGAACATCGACTTCTCTAACTTCCGCTAATGCCCCACCTCCCCCTCGTATCCCATCTGTTATTTATTTATATACACACATTCTTTCTCTCACTCTCCTTTTTCTCCCTCTGTCCCTCTGACTATACCCCTTGCCCATCCTCTGGGTTCCCCCCCCCCCCCCCGTCTTTCTCCCTGGGCTCCTGTCCCATGATCCTCTCATATCCCTTTTGCCAATCACCCGTCCAGCTCTTGGCTCCATCCCTCCCCCTCCTGTCTTCTCCTATCATTTCGGATCTCCCCCTTCCCCTCCCACTTTCAAATCTCTTACTAACTCTTCCTTCAGTTAGTCCTGATGAAGGGTCTCGGCCTGAAACGTCGACTGTACCTCTTCCTAGAGATGCTGCCTGGCCTGCTGCGTTCACCAGCAACTTTGATGTGTATTGCTCATACATTAACTCTTTCATTCCTGGGTTCATTCTGGTGAATCTCATCTGGACTCTCTCCAATGCCAGTACATCCCTTATTAAATAAGGGGCCTAAAACTGCTCACAATCCTCCTGTCCAAAGCCTCATTATTATCTCATTGCTTTTTATATTCTAGTCCTTTAAATTGTCCTCCCTCATGCCCTCCAGTATTTGACCTTCCCACCTGGGAAAATTTTTCTGACTGTCCAGTTTATCTCTACCCCTCAGTCACCAGTCTGTTCTCTTTACAGTCACCCCTCAGTCACCAGTCCGTTCTCCTTACAGTCACCCCTCGGTCACCAGTCCATTCTCCTCACGGTCACCCCTCGGTCACCAGTCCATTCTCCTCACGGTCACCCCTCGGTCACCAGTCCGTTCTCTTTACAGTCACCCCTCGGTCACCAGTCCGTTCTCCCGACGGTCACCCCTCGGTCACCAGTCCGTTCTCCCGACGGTCACCCCTCGGTCACCAGTCCGTTCTCCCGACGGTCACCCCTCGGTCACCAGTCCGTTCTCCCGACCGTCACCCCTCGGTCACCAGTCCATTCTCCTGACAGTCACCCCTCGGTCACCAGTCCGTTCTCCCAACGGTCACCCCTCGGTCACCAGTCCATTCTCCTCACAGTCACCCCTCGGTCACCAGTCCGTTCTCCCGACGGTCACCCCTCGGTCACCAGTCCGTTCTCCTGACAGTCACCCCTCGGTCACCAGTCCGTTCTCCCGACGGTCACCCCTCAGTCACCAGTCCATTCTCCTGACAGTCACCCCTCGGTCACCAGTCCGTTCTCCCGACGGTCACCCCTCAGTCACCAGTCCGTTCTCCTCACAGTCACCCCTCGGTCACCAGTCCGTTCTCCCGACGGTCACCCCTCAGTCACCAGTCCATTCTCCTGACAGTCACCCCTCGGTCACCAGTCCGTTCTCCCGACGGTCACCCCTCAGTCACCAGTCCATTCTCCTCACAGTCACCCCTCAGTCACCAATCCGTTCTCTTTGCAGTTGTTAGATGAAGAATCATGAACATTTTCACAAAATACCCAACAGGTTATTATTGATTTCATTTGCAAACTGCACTGAGAACTTTAGTTCTCTGAAGCTGCGGAGCAGTAAAATGCATTTGTCATAGGCAGTGCAGGAACTACAGAAGGTCAATGATGGTGGCAGCCTCTGTTTTTGTTTAGGGAGGTTAATTTTTGGACAGTTCATGCACCTGCAGACATTTTTACTGGGTTGCCTGTTGTATAACTTGTCCAGAGCCACTTCCTCTTTCTCACAGCTCCTTCCTGGATTGGCAGGCTTCCCAGATTCCACGTCCTCCTGTCTCCTGGGTTAGATGTCCTTGTATCTTTGTAGAACAACATTACGGAGGGTGTCAAACAAAACAATGGTCCTAGGGAGGCAGGGAGGGAGTTTATCACTATTTGGCCCACTGCTTCAAGCTGCCTACATTAACTTGCAACCCCCCACTGCACAGTAAACACTTAAAGTCACGCTTTGCAATGTTTACATTCTAAATACCACACGCTGGTGTTTCAGCACATTTCATCCATACCTGTACATCTAACTTTATTTTTATATAACTCTTGTTCCTTTATAATTGCTGAATGGCATTGTTTTTGCTGCATGGCACTCTCTCAGCACCACAGCACAGCAAGTTGCTGACCCATGTAAAGGTGTAAAGTCGATCCTCACTCCCTGACGACATTCAGTACCGATCACAGCACAACTGCACTAATCTTGCTGTATCAAGGCTCAGGCTGTCCCTATGCTGCCTTCCTATTCCAACCCATATTGCGAACATTTAACAGAGCTCAGAAGGGAGCATTATTCCCTACCAACCATTCCCTTTTGTAGTGATCTTGCACTTTCTTGATTCCCTGCACTGCACGCTCTCTGAGGCTGTTATACTTGATTCTGCTGTTATTGTTTTCCATTGTTCTCCCTCAAGGCACTGTGTAATGCTCTGATCTGTGTGCAAGACAAGCTCTTCACTGTATCTTGGTACATGTGCCAATAACAAACCAACTCAAATTCTAATGTTTCCCTTTTACACAGGTTATGATTGAACAAATTCAGGGCAAACGGAGGTTTGAACTGTAAAGGGAGCCATGGATGTCAGGATCACAGAGTTATGCAGAATAACAGGCCATTTCCCAGGGTTTCTGTGCAGTCAATGTGGCTCCTGGAGCTATCCCTGCATCTTGCATTTAGCCTCTTTTCCTCCAAGCCTTCCTGATCCATTCAAATGTTATTTAAACATTGTAATTAAACTTGCCTCTTCAACTCCATCACTCAGCTCCTCTGTGTGAAACATTTGCTCCTCAGATCCCCTCTAAACCTTTCCCTTCTCACCTTAAACTTATGCACTGTAGATTTAGGTTCTCCTATTCCGGTGAAAAGCTGTGACTGTCTATCTTATCAACTCACCTCCTGATTTTATAAACTTCTAAAAGACCATCCCGCAGCCTCCTGGGAAACAGTTCCAGTCTATCCAGTCTCTCCTTATAACTCAAGCTTTCCATTCCAGCCAAAATGCTGGGGAGTCTCTTCTGCACTCTCTCCATGGTCACCACATCCTATTTGTGGTGTGGTGACCAGAGGTATCATGAATAACAGGCAGTAAAAGTGTGGACGCCAGGATAAGGTCAGCCATGAGCTTACTGAAGGGTAGAGAACATATTCGTGCTCACACTGACCACTGGTAGAAGTGCGTTGTGGTACAGTATCTAGAGAGTATTGTTTGAGCAATGTATGTAGCAGACTACAAAGTAAATGGGACATTGAAATCCAAGTAAATAATGCTAGTCTAAGAACAGTAATGATATGAAAAGCCTCCAGGTTTATGTATGTATTTCAGAAAAAATCTCCAATATTTATCTGCCTCGTCTCTCTATATGACTCCAGCCCGGGGAAAGAAAATTAATATTTCAGTGTTTCCAACATCTTCAAGTTCAAGTTTATTGTCATTCACATGTACATTCCCAAATGAGACAACGTTTCTGTAGACCAAGGTGCACTACACAGTACATATAACTCATAGCACAACATATAAAGTAGTATTACCACAAATACAGAGCCTATAGAAAGTATTCACCCCCCTTGGAAGTTTTCATGTTTTATTGTCGTTCAACTTTGAATCACTGTGGATTTAATTTAGCTTTTTTTGACACTGATCAACAGAAAAGACCAATGTCAAAGTGAAAACAGATCTCTACAAAGTGAACAACAGGAATTCTGCAGATGCTGGAAATTCAAGCAACACACATTTAAGCTGCTGGTGAACACAGCAGGCCAGGCAGCATCTGTAGGAAGAGGTACAGTCGACGTTTCAGGCCGAGACCCTTCGTCAGGACTAACTGAAGGAAGAGTGAGTAAGAGATTTGAAAGTGGGAGGGGGAGGGGGAGATCCAAAATGATAGGAGAAGACAGGAGGGGGAGGGATGGAGCCAAGAGCTGGACAGGTGATTGGCAAAAGGGATACGAGAGGATCATGGGAGAAAGAGGCCCAGGGAGAAAGAAAAGGGGGAGGGGGGGAACCCAGAGGATGGGCAAGGGATATAGTGAGAGGGACAGAGGGAGAAAAAGGAGAGTAAGAGAAAGAATGTGTGTATAAAAATAAGTAACGGATGGGGTACGAGGGGGAGGTGGGGCATTAGCGGAAGTTAGAGAAGTCAATGTTCATGCCATCAGGTTGGAGGCTACCCAGACGGAATATGAGGTGTTGTTCCTCCAACCTGAGTGTGGCTTCATCTTTACAGTAGAGGAGGCCATGGATAGACATGTCAGAATGGGAATGGGATGTGGAATTAAAATGTGTGGCCACTGGGAGATCCTGCTTTCTCTGGTGGACAGATCAGAGAAACAAAGTGATCTAAATTAATCACAAATATAAAATACAAAATAATTCATTGCATAAGTATTCACCCCCTTCAAGTCAGTATTGAGTAGATGCGCCTTTGGCAGCAATTACAGCCTTGAATCTGTGTGTATAGGTCTCTATCAGCTCTGCACATCTGGACACTGCAATTTTTTCCAATTCTTCTTTACACAACTGCTCAAGCTCTGTCTGATTGTATGGGGATCGAGAGTGAACAGACCTTTTCAAGCTCAGCTGCAAATAATCAATTGGATTGAGGTCTGGACTCTGACTTGGCCACTCCAGGACATTAACTTTGTTGTTTCTAAGCCACTCCTGTGTAGCTTTGGCTTTATGCTTGGAGTCATTGTCTTGCTGAAAAACAAATCTTCTCCCAAGTCGCAGTTCTCTTGCAGACGGCATCAGGTTTTCCTCCAGGATTCCCCTGTATTTTGCTGCATTCATTTTACCCTCTATCTTCACAAGCCTTCCAGGGCCTGCTGCAGTGAAGCATCTCCACAGCATGATGCAGTCACCACCATGCTTCACAGTAGGGACGGTGTGTTTTTGGTGAAGTGTGGTGTTTGGTTTATGCCAAACATAACGTTTAGTCTGATGGCCAAAAAGCTCAATTTCAGCTTCATTAGACCATAGAACCTTCTTCCAGCCGACTTCAGAGTCTCCCACATGCCTTCTGGCAAACTCTAGCTGGGATTTCATATAGAAACATAGAAAACCTACAGTACAATACTAGCCCTTCGGTCCACAATGCTGTGCCGAACATGCACTTACTTTTGAGATTACCTGGTGTTACCCATAGCCCTCTATTTTTCTAAGCTCCATGTGAGATTTTTTTCAACAGTGGCTTTCTCTTTGCCACTCTCCCATGAAGCTCTGACAGGTGAAGCACCTGGGCAACAGTTGTTGTATGCGAAGTCTCTCCCATCTCAGCCACTGAAACTTGTAACTCCTCTAGAGTTGTCATAGATCTTGTGGTGGCCTCCCTCTCTAGTCCCCTTCTTGCACAGTCACTCAGTTTTTGAGGACGGCCTGCTCTAGGCAGATTTACAGTTGTGCTATATTCTTTCCATTTCTTGATGATTGACTTAACTGTACTCCAAAGGTTATTCAGTGACTTGAGAATTTCTTGTATCCGTCTCCTGACTTGTGCTTTTCAATAACCTTTTTGTGGAGTTGCTTGGAGTGTTCTTTTATCTTCATGGTGTAGTTTTTGTCAGGATACTGACTCATCAGTTGGACTTTCCAGATACAGGTGTATTTTTACTATAATCAGTTGAAACACCTTGACCGCACACAGGCCTCCAACAGATCTGCATTTAACTAATTATGGGAGGGAGGGGTTGAATACTTGTGCAATCAATTATTTTGTGTTTTATATTTGTTGGCGCGTGGCCAAGTAGTTAAGGCGTTGGTTTGGAGATCTGAAGATCGCCAGTTCGAGCCTCAGCTGAGGCAATGTGTTATGTCCTTGAGCAAGGCACTTAACCACACATTGCTCTGCAACGACACCGGTGCCAAGCTGTATCGGCCCTAGTGCCCTTCCCTTGGACAACATCGCTGGCCTGGAGAGGGGACACTTGCAGCATGGGCAACTGCTGGTCTTCCATACAACCTTGCCCAGGCCTACGCCCTGGAAACATTCTAAGGCACAAATCCATGGTCTCACGAGACTAACAGATGCCTCTATATATTTGTAAATAATTTAGATCACTTTGTAGAGATCTGTTTTCATTTTGACACAGAAGAGTCTTTCTGTTGATCAGTGTCAAAAAAGCCAAATTAAATCCACTGTGATTCAATGTTGTAAAACAATAAAACCTGAAAATTTCCAAGGGGGTGGGGGGGGGTGAATACTTTTTATAGGCACTATAAATGAACAAATAATAAAATATTTTCCAGAAGATTGACACTTAGCAAAAGGTACATTTACGACACATCTTAAACAGTGTAGCACTACTGGTACTTCATACGTGATGAGGCCTGGGTGGTGGCCGGGAGTTCAGTTGTCTCATGGCCTGGTTAAGGAGCTGTTTCCCATCCTAACGGTCCTTGTCCTAATACTACAGTACCTCCTGCCTGGTGGTAGGGGAACAAAGAGATTGTGTGATGGATGCATGAGATCCTAAGGGCTCCATCTATGCAGCACCCCTGGAAAATATCTTGGATGGTGGAAGAGAGATCTGTTTATATGTCAGATTTTCAGCCTCTGCGACTGTTTGATTTTCATCAGGAATATTGAATTCGGAGGTAAAAGGGTATGGATGAAGACTGAGAAAGGATATATGTGGAGATATGATCAGGAAAAGAGGACCTTTGTGACGGAGAGGACAGAGAGGTGAAAAGTCAATTCTTGGGGTCAAAAGAGAGATGAAAATTGCAAAATGTCAACTTGAGGTGTGGGTCATGGAGGGGGGAAATGTCAATTTGAGGTGTAGGACACAGAGAGGGGGAAATGGTGGCAAGGTGTGGGTCATGGAGAGGGGCAAATAGTGGCAAGGTGTGGTCATGGAGAGGGGGAAATGTCAATTTGAGGTGTGGGACACAGAGAAGGGGAAATGGTGGCAAGGAGTTGGAGCTTGTGGGGGAATGGCAAGGGGAAGGGCAAAAGTCTTACTGATACTTTACTCCAAGTATTGCAAATCTTCCAGGACTGGATGATGAATACGGTACATGTTCTTTGATAATGAAATATCTTGGAGCGTCAGAGTTCTAAGTAATGATTAGGTCATAGAGAGGACATGCTCTGGAGGAAGAAGGGAAGGAGGAGGGGCACCAAAGGGAGGTAATGGACAGGTGAATACCCATCTCATTCTTCATGATGATTATGACAGCATTAACAATTTGCCTGCACTTAGGCTATGTTCACACTACGCTGGATAATTTTGAAAACGAAGCCTTTTCTCTTCGTTTTGACCTTCTGTCCACACTGAAACAGTGTTTTCAGTCCCCGAAAATGGAGATTTTCAGAAACGGTCTCCAGAGTGAATAAATCTGAAAATGCCTAATATCCGTTGCAGTGTGTACGGGGTAACCGGAGCTTTTTAAAACCGCTGTCATGACGCGCCGGAACAGATGACGGCAGCCCGGCATTTCATTGTTTTCTTGTTCTTCTTCTTCTTCTTCTTATTATTATTAATACTATTTTATTGTCGCCAAACAATTGACACTAGAGCCTACAATCATCACAGCGATATTTGATTCTGTGCTTTGCAGAACCTAACAATTTCAGAACAGACAGCAACGAGACTGAAGCCAGAAGAGTTAGAAATGTACTCACCAAATACTTTGACCCATAGCTTACTGAATAAATAAGTATGCTCACTTTGCCCTGTTATCTGTCCTTGCTTGTATGAAGGTGGCTTACCTCTTTATGCAAGTACTTCTCTGACAATAGATGTGTAACAGCCTAATGTAACATTGTATGGAAATACAAGATAACACTGATGCAGACATGTTTTATACATTTAACAAGGTGCTTTATTAATGCAATAGAGTCAGTCAGTTTTTCAATTTTCGTCGTCAGCCGGATCATACTGTCCGTGAACTCCCTGGCGGTTGCCTCCGTACGCTCCAGTATTTGTTTTTTTTTAGTTTTAAGTCCTCCTGCACGAGAGCCAAGAGCAATTCCTTTAAAGTTTTTCAACTCTGTAACTGGACAAACGCGCACTGAAACTATACCGTTTCCTCTTCACTTGTTTTCTGTGTGTCCTGCGCATGCCCAGTAGAGGAGATTCGCCCAAGTATCCATGTTAGTGTGGACAGAGATATTTTGAAAAACGCTTAGTGTGTATACCTGTCGTTTTTACTCGAATCCAGCGTTTTCAAAATTATCCGGTGTAGTGTGGACGTAGCCTCAATCCAAGATTTCCTTTTGTTGATGCTGAAACTGACAAGGTGTGAGGGAATAGCTAGCATGCAGATATGCATGTATAAGACCATAAAATATAGGAGCAGAATTATACTGTTGGGTCTGCTCCACCACTCAATCATGGCTGATCCTTTTTTCTTCTCCTCCTCAACCCAGTTCCCGGCCTTCTCCCCGTAACCTTTGATGCCATGTCCAACCACAAACCTATCTATCTCTGCCTTAAATGTACCCAACAACCCGGCCTCCACAACTGCCTGTGGCAACAAATTCCACAAATTCACCTCCCTGTCAGCTTTTGGCTGACTGAACTGGGAACTAACCGGGTTACTGACTGCCAATGATGAGGTACTTTCCCAGAAAATGAAATGCTACTGTTTAATTGTGTTTTAATTTAGATTCCCATGTTGAGAAATAAGATCAGGAACCAAAGGAAATCTCGACAGAAATAGTGAAAATAAGAATGCACGATGCATCTCCTGTCAAACTGCCCCAGATTTTAACCACCGAGTTTCCTGTTAACTCAGCCGTGCTTTTATTTGGAGATTCAGGATGGGAACAGCCCTCTCTGGCCAAATGAGCCCGCACTGTCCACTGACCAATTGGCCTACTAGCCTATACTCCTGTAGAGTGTGAGAGGAAGCTGGAGCCCCCAGAGGAAAGCCATGCAGTCACAGAGAGAAAGTACAGCTCCTTTCCGACAGCAGTGGGAACTGAACCCAATCTTGCAGCAGCGTTGCCATAGCTACCATGCCGCACCTAAACACTTATAATGACAATTTAATGAGAACTGAACTGGAATAATGAATTATCTTCCCTTATACACAGCTAGAGTTCTCCTTTATGACCCAAGTCATTCTGTGGAGCCGGTGGAGGCCAAGTCATTGGATATTGTTAAAGTACAGATCCTTGATTAGTCAGGACATTAAAGGTTACAGGGAGAAGGCAGGAGAATGGGGTTGAGAGGAAAAATAAATCAGCCATAATGGAATGGCAGAGCAAACTTGATGGACCCAATGGACTAATCTTTCTCCAATGCCTTATTGTTTTATGATTTGCAGGATTTTGTAGAATGAAAGTACCCATGACCACACACACAGAGTTCCTATTGCCATAGAAACATAATGTAAAACTAAACAAGATTTTAATTCATAACTGTATCATTCAGTTATTAATAAAACCTTCAGTATGTGGGTTCTCGTTCTCCTTTAGCTTCTCTGAAATTTCAAAACGATACAAAAAATGGGATAAAGCAGAAAATGCTAGAGACACCTAGTATACCCAGTGGTGTCTATATCCAGCATGCCCACTTGTGTCTATTTTCTATTGTTTCCTATTACCTGTTTCTCTTGAATTTTATTTTTGAATACAGAAGGAAGAATCCTGCTCATTTTGGCTGTTCCAATTTATCCATCCCCATCCTGCCCTTTCTGTAATGCTCAAAGATTTACATAGAGCCATGGCAACAGAACTATACGTGAATGTCATCCAAATAATGACATTTAATCCAAACTGAGTGAGTGATAGTACTCTACATTCATAATCTCCTGTTAAATGTCTAAAACTTTAATATCAAGGAGTTTTCCAATAACCATCGATATTAACGAGAAATCCTACAAAGTGTTCCAGAGAAAGTTTTGTTTTCCAAGTGGATCTTGCTCACACGAGGAAAACTTATGGAACTCCTGGTGTGTCCATGGCAGCAGAACAGACTTAGAACTCACCAGTTGAGTTAGTTCAGCACAACATCATGGGTCCCTGTGCTCTATTTTCCTGTACTCTCCGTTCTACGTACCTATGTTCTACACCTGTGTTCTATGTATCTATGTTGTATGTTGTATGTTCTATGTTCTACATTCTACGCTCTATGTATTTATTAGACATATTTTTGAGGAAGGAAGAAAAAGAAGGTACCCTCCAGTTTGACCAAGCAATTTATATTTGAGCTGTAAATTCAATGTAGTTGATGAATTATGAAGAGTTTCATCATGCTGGTTTGTGTGCTAATCACAAGTAAATGATTAATCGCTTGCCTGTCCTGATTCATGCTATGACTTGACAAACACTTCCCCCATGAAACTTGTGCAGTCTGCGGTACTCTATAGCTTTCACATCATTTCTGAGAATTTTATATGCCGCAGATTGGCTATTCTGCAGAAAAATTATGTATAGACTGGCTCATCTGCAAAACTTGACTTGTCCCCTCGCATCATAAATTAGTCACTGTGAATTTTCATAGATAATACGGCATATGGGAAGTTGATGCTTGCAGAAGCAAGTCACTAATTCAAGGCAGCTTTAACCTTATTCACTCAACAGAAACCAGTAGGCAGGGGTATAAAATCACTCGTGTTACTCACTATCAGATCCTGTTGTCGTGATGAGTTGGTCAAGCCCTGTGGGTTTCTTTTTAATTGATGCACAGGAGGTCACAATGGCATAATTTGGACTAGGCTGGCATTTTAATACTGACCTGAGTGAGTGGTGTATTTCCGCGAGGATGAAACAAATTTGAGGAGTTTTGGCCTTTGGTAGCAGCTGAAAAGCAAGCTATTAGTTTAACTCTTGTGGAACTCATGGGAGAAGACTTCAGTTAAGTAGGTGGGGCTAAAACCACCTGAAATGGATGAACTGTTTCTACACGGCTGAAATTCCAAGAAGATTATCTGTGAAAAAACAATGTGTGACTAGTTCATCAGTGGTTTCATGATGTTCTGTGTTGTACTTAGGCAATGCAAAGCAGCTCTGATTCCCTACTGAGAAATCACCAGCAGCTGACAAGCTTGAAACATGATCCTGCTAAACAACGTTTGGTTATTCTGCAAAACTTTGATGTGGTGTAGATCTACGAGATGTGGTAGAGATTTTCATTTTTCCGCATCCATCATCGGTGGTTAGTCAGAAATAACCAGGGGTTATGTTAGCAGGCTCCTCACTTCCAGCACACCTTGCTACCAACCCAGCACTCAGAACCTGTCCGTGTTATTTTAAGTAGAGGCAGGTTTGAACCTCGTCCTATCTAATGGGCCTTAGAGAGCTTCCTAATGAGAATGAAACAAAATTGAAAACCTGAAATAAAAGTAGAAAATGATGGAAACACTCAAGCTGTATCTATAGAAAGAAAATCAGTGGATGTTTCAGGTCTGTGATCTTTCCTGAACATTAACAATGTTAAAAAAGGATGATCGGAAATACAGAGCAACACACATACAAACAGCAGGTAGAGGAATAAAGAGTTGGCGTTCTGGGTTGAGACCATTTTCAGGACCTTTATCTATGTATCCATCTACCTATCTATCTGTCTGTCAATCTGTCTATCTATCTATCTATCAGAATCCGAATCAGGTTTATTATCACAGGCATGTGACATGAAATTTGTGAACTTAGCAGTAGCAGTTGAATGCAATATATAATCTAGCAGACAGAGAGAAAAAATAATAAATAAAACAAAACATAATAATAAATAAACAAGTAAATCAATTACATATATGGAATAGAATTTTTAGAAATGTGCAAAAAACAGAAATACTATATATTAAAAAAGTGAGGTAGTGTCCAAAGCTTCAATGTCCTTTTAGGACTGGGCTCATTGGGCTGGGTGGGCCTGTTACCTGGCTCACTAGGCCGGAAGGGCCTGTTATCGGGCTCATTGGGCCGGGTGGGCCTATTACCGGGCTCATTGGGCCAGGTGGGCCTACTACTGGGCTCATTGGGCCAGGTGGGCCTGTTACCGGGCTCATTGGGCTGGGTGGGCCTGTTACCTGGCTCACTAGGCTGGAAGGGCCTGTTACCGGGCTCATTGGGCCGGGTGGGCCTGTTACCGGGCTCATTGGTCTGGAAGGGCCTGATACTGAGCTCATTGGGCCGGGTGGGCCTGTTACCGGCCTTGTTGGGTTGGAAGGGCCTGATACCATGTTGTATCCCTAAACAAATAAAAAAATAGACAAATTATTTCTCTTTCCACGTACGGTGTGTGAACTGCTGAACTTTCTGAGCTGTTTCTATTTGTCTGAAGGGTTCCAAATTCAGTAGATTAAACTGGAAATTGTGTTTAATCATAGTCATAGTCATAGTCATACTTTATTGATCCCGGGGGAAATTGGTTTTCATTACAGTTGCACCATAAATAATAAATAGTAATAGAACCATAAATAGTTAAATAGTAATATGTAAATTATGCCAGTAAATTATGAAATAAGTCCACCTTTACCTTCTTAATGACTTTTTTAGTTTCCTTCCTTTGGTTTTTAAAAGTCTCCCAATTCTCGAACTTCACACTAATTTTTGCTCTATTATATGCCCTCTCTATGGCTTTTATGTTGGCTTTGACATCTCTTGTTAACCATGGTTGTGTCATCTTGCCTTTAGAATACTTCTTTCTCTTTAGGATGTACATATCCTGTGCCTTCTGAATTGCTTCCAGAAATTCCAGCCATTTTCTGCTCTGCCATCATCCCTGCCAGTGTTCTTTTCCAATCAATTCTGGCCAACTCCTTTCTTATGCCTCTGTAATTCTCTTTACTCCACTATAAAATTGATACATCTGACTTCAGTTTTTCCTTGTCAAATTTCAGTGTGGATTTGATTTCAGGGTGAAGTTGAGTATGATGTTCTCCTAAGGGTTTATTTCCTTAATGGAGAACACCTGTGCATAACTTTGTTTCACCTGGGAAGGCTGATGCACAGGCAGCCATCTCACGATCCTTGACAGAACAGGGTCAGGGTCAGGTGGTGTAGGGTGCAAGACGACTGGGAACCCTTCACAGTTGCAGCCTTCTTCAATCTTCACTGCCATTGTGGTGTCATCATCTTCCACCAGCTCCACTGTTGAGGTTTTGTTTGGATCGCTCTTTGTCTGGAGCTTCCACCCTCCCGTGCTCCTGCCATGAATGACCCTACTCTGAGTTAAGCTCTAGATGGCTTCATTCTTGGGAACTGAGGAACTCTTAGGCCTCTCCACCTTGCCAAGAAGGCCGTCCTTCGAGAAGAACCTGGTAACACCTCTTGTTTGCCAGCAACAACAGGCATGTGGATCCATGTTACGACCAGGGATCTCCTGTTGCATGGGTGTGGAATCTGTAGAGTTTCAGACATTGGAAGGGGAAGGCCATATACAGAAAGGAATAGACATCAGTGAGCAGCACTGGGACAGCGTCTGGGATGGTGAGGGAAATGCAGCTGTTGTGATACGTACGAATGTTCAAAAGGTGTCTGATTCGGAGCTGCATAATAAATTGTCAGCTTAACATCAAAATTGAAGACTGTGGAGTAAAAGGGCATGAAACAGAACAAAGAGAAAGCTACCAAACGCTCCTCATATGTTAACCCCTTCAATTCTGGAATCATCCTCCTGAACCTCCTCTGGACTCTCCAATGACAACACATCCTTTCTGAGATATGAGGCCCAAAACTGTTGACAATATTCCATGTGCAGCCTGAATATTGTCTTATAAAGCCTGAACATTATCTCCTTGCTTTTATATTCTATTCCTCTTGAAATAAATGCCAACATTGCATTTGCCTTCTTTACCACAGACTCAACCTGTAAATTAACTTTCTGGGAATCTTGCACGATGTTTGAATCTTCTCCCCATTTAGATAATAGTCTGCACTATTGTTCCTTTTACCAAAATGCATTCTCTTACATTTCCCAACACTGTATTCCATCTGCCACTTTTTTGCCCATTCTTCCAATTTGTCTGTCCTGTTGCAATCGCATTGCTTCCTCAGCACTACCTACCCATCCACCTATCTTCGTATCATCTGCAAACTTTGCCACAAAGCCATCAATTCCATTATCCAAATCATTGACAAACAATGTGAAATTTAGTGGTCTCAATGCTAACCCCTGAGGAATGCCACCTATCCTCACCTACCACCCCACCAGCCCCTGCATCCAGCACATAATTCTCTGTAACTTCCGCCACCTCCAATGAGATCCCACCACCTCACTTTCCCTCCTCCTCACTTTCTGCTTTCAGCAAGGATCACTCCCTACGCGACTCCCTTGTCCATTCATCCCTCCCCACTGATCTCCCTCCTGGTACTTATCCTTGCAAGCTGAACAAGTGCTTCACCTGCCCCTACTACACTCCCTCCCTCACTACCATTCAGGACCCAAACAGTCCTTCCAGGTGAGGCAACATTTCACCTGTGAATCTGTTGGGGTTATATACTGTGTTCGGTGCTCCCAGTGTGGCCTCCTGTATGTTGGTGAGCACCCATGCTCCAACCACCAGAAAAAGCAGAATTTCCCAGTGGCCACCCATTTTAATTCCATTTCCCATTCCCATTCCGACATGTCAGACCATGGCCTCCTCTACTGGCATGTTAAGGCCACACTCAGGCTGGAAAAGCAACACCTTATATTCCATCTGGGTAGCCTCCAACCTGATGGCATGAACATTGATTTCCAAACCTTCCAGTAATTGTAGGTTGTGGGCCAAAGGGCCTGTAATGTGCTGCAGATTTCCATGTTTCTATGTTTCTCATTGCACCCTCTTCACCATTCCCCATTCCTTTTTCCCTCCCTTCCTTATACCCTTGCCTGCCCATCCCCTCTGGTTCTCCTCACCACATCTTTTTTTCCATCTCCTTCTGTTCTCTCCTATCGGACTCCCCCTTCTCCAGCCCTGTACCTCTTTCACTAATCACCTTCCCAGTTCTTTACTCCATCCCTCCCCCTCCCGGTTTCACCGATCACCTTGTGTTTCTCCCTCCCCACCCCACCAACTTCTTGTTCTGTCTTCTGATCTTTTTTTCCAGTCTTGGCCTGAAACGTCGACTGTACTCTTTTTCATAGATGCTGCCTGGCTTCCAGCATTTTGTGCTTGTTACATATATAATGTGTGTGTGTGTGGGTGTTTATATGTGAGTGTGTGTGTGTGTACGTATGTGTGTGTGAGTGTTGTGTTTGTGTGTGTGTATGTGTGTGTGTGTGTGTGAGTGTGTCTGTGTGTATGAGTGTGTTTATATCTGTGTGTGAGTGTGTTTGTATGAGCATGTGTGTGTGTGTGTCTGTGTGTGTATGCGTGTGTTTATATGTGTGTGTGACTGTGTGTGTGCGTATTTGTGCGTGTATGTGTGTGTGTGTGTGTGTGTGTTTGTGTGTGTGTATGAATGTATTTGTGTGTTTGAGTGTGTTTGTATGTATGTGTATGTGCGTGTGTGTGTATGTGAGTGTGTTAGTGTGTTGTATGTGACTGTGTGTGTGAGGGTATGTGTGTATGTATGTGTCTATGTGTGTCTGTGTGTGAGTGTATGTATGTGTACGTGTCTGTGTGAGTGTGTGTGTGTGTGTTTGTGTGTGTGTGTGTGTGTGAGTGTATGTGCATGTGTGTGTTTGCGTGTGAATGTGTGTGTGTGTGTGTCAGTGTGTGTACGTGTGCGTGTGCATGTGTGTGAGTGTGTGTGTGTGAGAATGTGTGTGTGTGTTTGTGTTTGTGTGTGTATATATGTGTGTCTGTGTGTGTTGGTGTGTGTGTGAGTGTGTTTGTGTGTGCTTGTATGTATGTGTGCATCACTGTGTGTGTTTGTGTATACGGCAGATATTCTAGTTAATCGAGACAGCTACTTCTATGGCACAATTCTTAAAAAGCAGAAGTAAATTGAGGATATAGCTAGGATCACTTATTTGGGACTGGAGCAGAAGACAGACGTGTTCACTCATGTGGCCATTAGACACCAGACAGTGCTTAGAGGGAACAGTTGTGTCAGTTCTATGTCCTTATGTTATTTGGGCTGATGAATGCTGATTGAAAGAGTTGTGATCTTTCATCATTTTGTTTTTTTTAAATTTTGGTTTTAAAATATTTTCTGAGACCCTTGCCATGAAAAGATTTGACACTAGCTGAAATATATTACCCTATTGGACTGAATTTCCGTCACACCGTTTATCACCAGCTGGGAAAGATAACTGGAATGCTGAAATCTACAATGCACGCTTGGTGCATCAGCAAGCTAGACTGTGAGAAGGGTGGGCATTATATGAGGGACAACAGGGAACATCCCAAAACAAAAGGGTGAAGATAAGGATCCAGCTGTTGAAGAGGCCTTCAATCAATGGCTTTCCTTTGTAAATGGCTGAAGTGCCAGTGGACCAATGTTGAAACAGTGTCAGGGTACTTCAGACTGGGGAAGGAGCTGACAACTGTGAGGAGGTAGTTGTTGAACCTTTAGGTGAGAGAATTCAGGCACCTGTACCTAGATATCCCACCTCATGGCAGCATTGTTTAGATGGTGGGGTCCTTGATAATGATGTTGTCTTTCTGTGACATTGTCCCTTGCAGTTGTCATTGATAGTCGGGAGATCTGTACCCATGGTGGAACCAGCTGAGCTGGGCAGGCATGTTATTAATATTATTTAGAAATACAGCATTCCAGCCCAATGATCCACACCACCCAGAAACCCACCTATTTAACCCAAGCCTAATCACAGGGCAATTTGCAATGACCCACGACCCACGTAGCCGATAAGTCTTTGGACTGTGAGAGGAAGCCAGAGCACACACAGGGAGAACATACAAACTCCTTACAGATGACGTTGGAGCTGAACTCGGCTAACAGCTTCACGCTGACCGCAGCACAATCCTGACACCCTTTTGCAGAGCACAACACCAAGGGTAAGGTGGCTTGAGAGAACCAGGCCAGAGATTGGACTGGCACAACACCGAGGGTAAAGTAGTTTGCAGAGTGCAACACCAAGGGTAAAGTGGCTTGCGAGAACCAGACCAGAGATTGGACTGGCTGGTAGAAGGAGTGGGTAGGTGACAGATGGAATTTCATAGTGGAAATGTGAAGCATTATGTTTGGATAAGAAGAGTGAAAACAGACAGCATAAAACAGAGCGAAAAAAAAGAAACTGCTGGGTAGAATTCAAAGGGTCAGGCAGCATTTGTGGAGAAAGGCAGACAGTAGGTGTTTCAAATTGAGACCCTTCTTCAGGACTGAAAGGTGATATGCAGTGTAAAGTGGGGAGGGGGAGGTGGGATCAGGTGAGGAGGGTTGAAGGTGAAGGAGGCGAGGGTGCAAGTAGCAACAGAGGTGAACGAGGCGAGGGTGCAAATAGCAACAGAGGCTGGAAGGTGAGAAAGGACTGCAGGTGATGGAGTGTGACTAGAGAGGAAGGTGCACCATGGAACTAAAGTGAAGGAGCTGAAGTGGACAGGGTGGGAGGCGTAGGAGGAGTAAGTGGGTCATGGGCATTGGAGGGAAAAGAGAAAGTGGTTGGATATGCTGGGAAGATGAGAAACAGAAAGAAATGGATGCAGGTTACCAGGAATGGGAGAACTTGATGTTCACACCTGACCGGAGTTTCAGTGGTTTGCGTTCTGCTCCAGATTCCAGCTACAGCCTCCTGTGTTTAGAGAAATAGGAGGGGAAAGGTCTAAAAGGGGGTACAAGGGAAGGGTCTCAGCCCGAAGCATCGACTGTACTCTTTTCCATTGATGCTGCCTGGCCTGCTGAGTTCCTCCAGCATTTTGAGTGTGTTACAAGGGCAGGGATCTGGGGCTACACGTGCATAGTTCATTGAAAGTGGCAGGGTTGAATAAGAAAATGTTAACATATCATTCAGGTTCAGGCTCTATATGTAAACAGAGACATAGAACAACACAAAAACATTGAGTCTTTATAAATCACTGGTTCACAGCCATTGTGTTTGCTGCCTGAAAGGTGTGAAGATTTTGGAGAAATCCAGAAGAGATTGACTGTGATGATTTCAGGAATGAAGGGTGTTAGTGAAGTGACAGGATTAGAGAAGTGACATTATTCTCTTTGGAAAGGGCCTTGCAAGGACATCCCAGGAAGTTTCAAATCATAAAAGATATGGTCAGAGAGAAACTGTTCCCATAAGTGGAAGGTGATCGATAAGAAGTAAAAAATGTTCCAAGGATTTTGCTTTAGCATGGCAGGAGCTGCATTTAGGAGTAATCATGGAGGATGAATCGATTGTAGTGTTGAGAAATACATAGGGCCCAGTCCATCACAGGTAAAGACCTCCCCAGTACCGAGCACATTTATCGAGAGTGCTGTCCCGAAAGCAGCATCCATCGTCAGGGACCCCCACCATCCAGTCCATGCTCTCTTCTCACTGCTGCCATCACGAGGGATGTACAGGAGCCTCAAGTCCCACACCACCAGGTTCAGGAACAGTTATTACCCCTCAAACACCAGGCTCTTAAACCAGAAGGAATAATTGCAGTCATTCCAGCGATAAACTGATTCCATAACCTATGGACTTACTTTTACAAACTCTACATCTCATGTTCTCAATATTTGTTGCTTATTTATATATTATTTTTGTTATTACTTTTTTCTCATTTTTTTGTATTTGCACACTTGTTAACTTTTGCATGTTGGTTGTTTGTTCGTATTGGCTGTTTTCATTGATTCTATTGTGTTTCTTTGTGAATGCTGCAAGAAGATGAGCCTCAGGGTTGTACATTGTGACATACAGTACGTGTACTTTGATAATAAATGTACTTTGAACTTTGAAATGGGAGTGGATAAAGGAGAGAGTTAGTTGGGTTTGGGGAGAGGATTGGGTTAATGGGACTTGCTAGATTTCCTTGCATAAACATAGAAAATAGAAATCTACAGCACATTACAGGCCCTTCGGCCCACAATGTTGTTCCGACCATGTAACGTACTCCAGAAACTGCCTAGAATTTCCCTACCACATAGTCCTCTATTTTCCGAAGCATTGAATGTACCTATCTGACAGTCTCTGAAAAGACCCTATTGTATCGGCCTCTACGACTGTCACTGGCAGTGTATTCCACGGACCCACCACTCTCTGGGTAAAAAACTTACCCCTGACATTCCCCTTGTACCTAATTCCAAGTACCTTAACACTATGCCCCCTCATGTTAGCCATTTGAGCCCTGGGAAAAAGGCTCTGACTATCCACACGATCAATGCCTCTCATCATCTTATACACCTCTATCAGATCACCTCTCATCCTCCATCGCTCCAAGGAGAAAAGGCCGAGTTCACTCAACCTGTTTTCTTAAGGCGTGCTCCCCAATCCAGGAAACATCCTTGTAAATCTCCTCTGCACTCTCTCTATAGTATCCACATCCTTCCTGTAGTGAGGTGACCAGAAATCAACACAGAGGGGTTGAACTAAGGTCTTATATGGCTGTATAAGTTGGTACAGATTTCACTCTGCCCGATGACTTCCTTTGGTGATGCAGTCATTCTGTGATTCTCTGAGTGCATGTGAATGGGAGAGGGGAGTGAATGAGTAGTGGGGCAAACTGTGTGTCCTCTCACTGACACCTTCTCCTAGTGCATTAGCCAAAGGGTTGATAAACGATGGCCCAAACCAAAACTTTGTTTTTACTTCATTTCGAAAGTCCGATGAGAAGCCATTGGTCTGAAGTGTTAGCTGTCTTTCTCTTTCCACTGATATTGCTTCATCTAACCAAGCTCCAACTTGTTTATGAATTGACATTTAAACAAGCAAAGCTGAATTGCTGAATACTGAGGAACAGGCACCCTTCCTGTCACTTTCCAAAACTTCACTGTGCTGAAGAGAAAGGCTCAACAACATGCGGTTTAAACTGCCTAATGCATCACTGCCACCCCCCACACGTCATCAGGACATTTAAACAGAAAGTTGCCAGAAAAGGCAGCAGTATCATGAAGGATCCTGGTCACGCTGCTCATGGCCTGTTTGTCCCACTCTCATCAGGAAAGCATCCACACCAGGATCCCCAGGCTCACAAGTGGTTCCTTTCCCTAAACTGTTAGGTTGATCAACACCTCCACCCACAAACCCCACTGCACCACCCCACCCAACCACCCCATCAGTACTGTAGATACACATCACTGAGCATCACTTTACAACCAGTCATGTATATCACACTTATCTGTACACTGTGTTTCATAGGATTGCGTTGATATTTGTAGTTAGCGTGTTTCTGCTTTTTTTCTATTGTGTGTTTTTTTATGCTGCATTAGATCCAGAGTAACAAACATTTCATTCTCCTTTACGTTTGTGTATTGAAGAATGACAATTAACAATCTTGAATATTGAACTGTGAAGCTCAAACTTTGAACACTTTAGCATCCAAATCATTCCGAACAGGAGACTGAACCTGAGCAACTTTCTGCTCCCTCTACCTGGCTAGCTCAGAAGATCAAATCGATCTCTAATACCATCATAGTATTTACCTTCCAACTTATCATCAGTTTATTAGTTTCCCCTGCATTTATTTGTTCTGCGCAATGTTTCCTCTTCTGGTTACAGCTTCTGAATCGCACGAGTGAGTTTATTCACCACGTCTCTTAGAGTGAAGTCGATGGGACAGGGTGCAACAGCAGGCTCACAGAGCCCTGTTACATCAGAATTCATAAAGTGGCCTCCGTAAAAGCAACACACTCAAGTTAAGCCAGAAAATGGTGAATAATTCCATACCAACATTTACTTTTTAGTGTTAAAAATCAACTATTTCAGATTACCAATTGAATGTTTCTGTGATACTTTCAAAGTTCAAAGTAAAATTTGAACTTTGAACTTTGATATTAACTGTAAAAAATAGAGAAATGACTTCAAACACAGGAAATATTAAGAACTTAATCAGGCACCGGGGCATTGGTAGTGAAATATTTTCACAAGACTCAAAGTTAAAGCCAAGTTTATTGTCATGTACCCAAGTAAATGTTTGCACAGGTGCAAGGGAAAACTTACTTGCAGCAACATCACAGGCACATAGTACCAGATAAGCAGCATTCACAGCAAATACATAAATAATTTTTACATGAAAGAACAGAATTAGAACAAATAAGAAGTCCATTTTAGGGAAGAGTGATCAAAATTGTCATAGTGATTTGGGTCCTGCCAATTGGTTCAAGAACGGAATGGGTGATAGGAAGTAGATATTGTTGAATGAAACGGGTGACGGGAAGTAGATATTGTTGATGCGAACGCGTGACGGGAAGTAGATATTGTTGATGCAAACGCGTGACGGGAAGTAGATATTGTTGAAGGGAACGGGTGACGGGAAGTAGATATTGTTGAAGGGAACGGGTGATGGGAAGTAGATATTGTTGAAGGGAACGGGTGATGGGAAGTACATACTGTTGAACCTGTTGGTCTGGGACTTCGGACTTCTGAGCCTCTTGCCTGATGGCAGCTGCAAGGAGATGGCATGGCCCGGACAGTGTGGACCTTTGATGATGGAAGTTGCTTTCTTGAGGCAATGCTTCCAGTGGGTGCTACCGATGGTGGAGAAAGATATTTCTGGCAGAGTACACACCTCTCTCTTATGTCTTCATGCACTTGAATTGCCATATCAGACCATGATGACCAGTCAGGAAACTTCCAACAGTATCTTTGTAGATTGTTAGAATGTCCAGTGACAAACTGAACCTCCTAAAAAAGTAACGAGACTGGTGCATCTTCCTTGTGATTTTATCAAGGTGCAGGGCTCCTTTTGTATTCTGCACTAAACGAGCTGAATGTTCTGTAAATTCTGTCATGCAGTGATGATGAGTGAGTCAGTGGGCAATTCTCCACCGTGTGAGAAGGATAGTCTGGGGCAGAGTCTCTGTCACTTGACCATCATCTAGTGATCCAGCAAATTAAAGGAAAGCTACCTTGCATCTAAGGTGGGGGCCGGGGTTGAGGTTCACCCTCCTTCCCCTCTTTTGCCTTTATCTAATGCTTTATTAACATAACGACCTCCCCATTCCATTTTGCTCACCACTTCCAGAAGTTAATAATAAATAAATAATTCCCAAGTTTGTCACTACTTGCCAACATGGCAGTTTTGTTTCTGAGCCTTGTGGAAAACACACACTTCTTCCATGGTCACCCTTCCTGCCCCCTTATCATCTAACAGAAAGGGTATTCCATAAAACCATAAGAATTAGGCCATTTGGCCCATCGAGTCTGCTCCACCTGTTCATCATGGCTGATTTATTTTCCCTCTCAACCCTATCCTCCTGCCTTCTCCTCATAACCTTTGACGCCCTTACTAATCAAGAACCTATCAGCCCCTGCTTTAAATATACTCAATGACTTGGCTTCCACAGTTGTCCGTGATAATAAACTCCACAGTCTCACTACCTTCTAGCTAAAGAAATTCCTCTTCATCTCTGTTCTAATTGGACTTCCCTCTACTTTGAGACTGTGCATGCTGGTCCTAGATTTCCCCACAACATTCTAAGTGCGGTCTGACCAACGCCCTATAAAGTCTCAGCATTACTGTATGTCTTTGCTTTTATATTCTAGTCCTCTCAAAATGAATGGTAACATTGCATTTGCCTTCTTTACCATCCACTCAACCTGCAAATTAGCCTTTAGGGAATTCTGCATGAGGACTCCCAAGTCATTTGCACCTCTGAAATCTGAGTTTTCTTCCTGTTTAGAAAATAGTCTAAGCCTTTACTCCTTCCACCAAAGTGCATGCCCATACAATTCCCAACACTATATTGCATCTGTCACTTCTTTATCCATTCTCCTAATCTATCCAAGTCCTTCTGCAAGCTCCCTGCTTCCTCAACACTACCTGACCCTTCACCTATCTTTGAATCATCCACAAATTCCATCATCCTCTTACTACAACGGCACTGCCGCAGAATCCGGGCGCTCTTGCAGGCGGGCAGCTAAAAGAAGTCAGCAACTCACACATTCCAGCCAAATAAAGTTTCTTTGTAACTGTGTTTAACTCTCTTCCTTTTGGTTCAGTCTTGTCAAGTCTTAATCGAAGCACAGCTTACTTTAATCCTTGTTCTGGGAAAGACAGATTGTGTTAGACACTGTTAAAGGAGAGGTTTTAGTCACTGCTTTCAAGCTGCAGTAATGACATTAGGCTTTAGTTAGTTTGTGAGTGTTTAGTTAGCAGCCCTGTTGGCCTAGAGTTTATTATTCTCTTTAGTTCAATACAGCCCTTATTAAAGCCTAACCAACTGTTGGTTCCGTGTCTGTGTCTCTCCCGCTGCAGTTGGGCCATCTCTGAACTCTTGCCACCAAGACTTGAGCCACTGGAGAGAGAGCAGCTGAAACCAGCACTGAGTTTTGTTGTCAGGTGGGGGAGAGGTTAAAGTCAGCGGAGGCAGAGTTGGTAGAAGTGACTCTCGCAGTGCGACAATACACTCAGGTGGCAAGCCTATTCCCAGATGAAAGAGAAGATGTCAGCACTCACAACCACAGTTGAGCAACTCACAACACACAGCCAGAATCGTGACAGCCGTTACTGCGCCCACTGTCACTATTCAGCAGCTCTCTGCGAGGCCAGGCCCCACGTTCAGCACCGGTACCTCCCCATCCTCCTCTGTCGTAGTTTCATCAGCCTCAGCTACTAATGCTGTGATTCCCTTGGCCGAATCAACAACATCTAATGACTCTCCGTTGTCTATCCTGATTGTTATTTCCTTAAAGGATTCCAACAGATTTGTCAGGCAAGATTTTCCCTTGAGGAAACCATGCTGACTTTGGCCTAATTTATCATGCGCCTCCAAGTACCTGAAACATCATCCTTAATAATGGCCTCCAGCATCTTCCCAAACACTAAAGGCAGGCTAACTGGCCTATGATTTCCTTATTTTTGCCCCACTCCCTTCTTAAAGGACCATTTACAATTTTCTGGTCCTCAGGAATCTAGTGATTCTTCAAAGATCACAATTAATGCCTGCATAATCTCTTCAACTACCTCTTTCAGTACCTTGTGGTGTAGTCCATCTGGTCAAGGTGACCCATCTACCCTTAGACATTTCAGCTTCTCCCGAGTAAGAGCAACGACACTCTTCTGCCCGTGAAACTCTCTATTTTCCGGCATTCTGTTTGTGAAGGGATGAAGTTAGGAAGTTCTCTTACCATTTTGCTACCTCACCAGTATCATTTTTAGCAGTCTGATATACACTCTCACTTCCCTTTTACTCTTTGTACAACTGAAAAAAAGTACTTGTATCCTGTTTTATATTATTGGCAGCTTACCTTCATATTTCATCTTTTCTCTCCTTATGGCTTTGTTTAGTTATCTTATTCCCTGTGAGTGTCCTCTTCCAGTCAGTTTTGGCCAGCTCTTCTCTCATGCCTCTGTAATTCCCTTCACTCCACTGTAATACTGATACATCTGACTTTATCGTTTCCCTATCAAACTGAAGGGTGAATTATATTATATTATGATCACTGCCTCCTAAGGGTTCCTTTACCTTAAATTCCCTAATCAAATCTGGTTCATTACATAGCACCAAATCCAGAATTGCCTTTTCCATAGAGGGCTTGAGCACAAGCTGCTCCAAAAGGCCATCTTGTAGGGATCTACAATTCCCTCTCTTGGGATCCAGCACCAACCTGATTTCCCCAATGTTCTGTACGTATTGAAATTCCCCCATGACCATTATCCCTTTTAACCATATAACTATGTAACAATTACAGCACGGAAACAGGCCACCTTGGCCGAACTCTTACTCTCACCTAGTCCCACCGACCTGCACTCAGGCCATAACCCTCTATTCCTTTCCTGTCCACACAGCTGTCCAGTTTGACTTTAAACGACAACATTGAACCTGCCTCAACCACTTCTGCTGGAAACTCGGTCCACACAGCCACCACTCTCTGAGTAAAGAAGTTCCCCCTCATGTTACCCCTAAACTTTTGCCCTTTAACTCTCAACTCATGTCCTCTTGCTTGAATCTCCCCTACTCTCAATGGAAAAAGCCTATTCACGTCAACTCTATCTATCCCCCTCATAATTTTAAATACCTCTATCAAGTCCCCTCTCAACCTTCTATGCTCCAAAGAATATAGACCCAACTTATTCAACCTTTCTCTGTAACTTAGGAGATGAAACCCAAGCAACATTCTAGTAAATCCTCTCTGCACTCTCTCAATTTTATTGACATCTTTCCTATAATTTGGTGACCAGAACTGTACACAATACTCCAAATTTGGCCTTACCAATGCCATATACAATTTCAACATTACATCCGAACTCCTATACTCAATGCTCTGATTAATAAAGGCCAGCAAACCAAAAGCTTTCTTCACTACCCTATCCACATGACATTCCACCTTCAGGGAACTATGCACCATTATTCCTAGATCCCTCTGTTCTACTGCATTCTTCAATGCCTTACCATTTGCCATGTATGTCCTATTTTGATTAGTCCTACCAAAATGTAACACCTCACATTTTTCAGCATTAAACTCCATCTGCCATCTTTCAGCCCACTCTTCTAACTGGCCTAAATCTCTCTGCAAGCTTTGAAAACCTACTTCATTATCCACAACGCCACCTATCTCAGTATCATCTGCATACTTACTCATCCAATTTACCACCCCATCATCCAGATCATTAATATATATGATAAACAACATTGGACTCAGTACAGATCCCTGAGGCACACCACTACACACCGGCCTCCAATCTGACAAACGGTTATCCATCACCACTCTCTGGCGTCTCCCATCCAGCCACTGCTGAATCCATTTTACTACTTCAATATTAATACCTAACAATTGAACCTTCCTAACCAACCTTCCGTGTGGAACCTTGTCAAGGGCCTTACTGAAGTCCATATAGACAACATCCACCGCTTTACCTTCATCAAGTTTCCTAGTAACCTCTTCATAAAATTCAATAAGATTTGTTAAACATGACTTTCCACGCACAAATCCATGTTGACTGTTCCTAATCAGACCCTGTCTATCCAGATAATTAAATATACCATCTCTAAGAATACTTTCCATCAATTTACCCACCACTGACGTCAAACTCACAGGCCGATATTGCTAGGTTTACTCTTAGAACCCTTTTTAAACAATGGAACCACATGAGCAATACGCCAATCCTCCGGCACCATCACCGTTTCTAATGACATTTGAAATATTTCTGTCAGAGCCCCTGCTATTTCCACACTAACTTCCCTTAAGGTCCTAGGGAATATTCTGTCAGGACCCGGGGACTTATCCACTTTTATATTCCTTAAAAGTGCCAGCACTTTCTCTTCTTTAAACATCATAGTTTCCATAACTACCCTGCTTGTTTCCCTTACCTTACACAATTCAATATCCTTCTCCTTAGTGAATACTGAAGAAAAGAAATTGTTCAAAATCTCCTCCATCTCTTTTGGCTCCACACATAGCCGTCCACTCTGATTCTCTAAGAGACCAATTTTATCCCTCACTATCCTTTTGCTATTAATATAACTGTAGAAACCCTTTGGATTTATTTTCACCTTACTTGCCAAAGCAACCTCATATCTTCTTTTAACAACACACATAAAAGTTGCTGGTGAATGCAGCAGGTCAGGCAGCATCTCTAGGAAGAGGTACAGTCGATGTTTCGGGCCGAGACCCTTCATCAGGACTAACTGACTGGGCCCAAAACGTCGACCGTACCTCTTCCTAGAGATGCTGCGTTCACCAGCAACTTTTATGTGTGTTGCTTGAAATTCCAGCATCTGCAGATTTCCTCATGTTTGCATTTTCATATCTTCTTTTAGCTTTTCTAATTTTCTTTCTTAAGATTCTTTTCACATTCTTTATATTCCTCAAGCACCTCATTTACTCCAAGCTGCCTATATTTATTATAGATCTCTCTTTTTTTCCGAACCAAGTTTCCAATATCCTTTGAAAACCATGGTTCTCTCAAACTTTTAACCATTCCTTTCGACCTAACAGGAACCTAAAGATTCTGTACCCTCAAAATTTCACCTTTAAATGACCTCCATTTCCCTATTACATCCTTCCCATAAAACAAATTGTCCCAATCCACTCCTTCTAAATCTTTTCGCATCTCCTCAAAGTTAGCCATTCTTCAATTAAAAATCTCAACCCTGGGTCCAGTCCTTTCCTTTCCCATAATTATATTGAAATTAATGGCATTGTGATCACTGGACCCGAAGTGCTCCCCAACACATACCTCCATCACCTGACCGATCTCATTCCCTAACAGGGCCAACACTGCCCCTTCTCTCATTGGTATCTCTATGTATTGCTGCAAAAAACTATCTTGCACACACTTTACAAACTCCAAACCATCCAGCCCTTTTACAGAATGGGCTTCACAATCTATGTGTGGAAAATTAAAATCTCCTACAGTCACAACCTTGTGCTTAACAAATATCTGTTATCTCTTTACAAATTTGCTCCTCCAATTCTCGCTCCCCATTAGGTGGTCTATAATACACACTTATAAGTGTTACTACACCTTTCCCATTCCTCAATTCCACCCAAATAGCCTCTCTAGATGAGTCCTCTAATCTATCCTGCCAAAGCACCGCTGTAATATTTTCTCTGACAAGCAATGCAACACCTCCCCCTCTTGCCCCTCTGATTCTAACACACCTGAAGCAATTAAATCCAGGAATATTTAGTTGCCAATCACACCCCTCCTGCAACCATGTTTCACTAATAGCTACAACATCATATTTCCAGGTATCAATTCCTGCTCTAAGCTCATCCACCTTTCTTACAATGCTCCTAGCATTAAAATAGATGCATTTAAGAAACTCTCCACCTCTTACTCTCTGTTTATCCCTAATGGTACAAACAATTTTGTTACCCTTTTCTTCCTTCTCCCCTACATCTTCGGTCTGAGTGCTCCCGTTCTCTGTCCCCTGCCTATCCTCCCTCACACACTGTCCACTAGCTTTCTCTATTTGTGAACCAACCTCCTCTCTCCTAGTCTCTTCAATTTGATTCCCACCCCCCAACCATTCTAGTTTAAAGTCTCCCCAGTAGCCTTCACAAATCTCCCCGCCAGGATATTGGTCCCCCTAGGATCCAAGTGCAACCCGTCCTTTTTGTACAGGTCACACCTGCGCCAAAAGAGGTCCCAATGATCGAGAAACTTGAATCCCTGCCCCCGCTCCAATCCCTCAGCCATGCATTTATCCTCCACCTCATTCCATTCCTACTCTCACTGTCATGTAGCACAGGCAGTAATCCTTTTACATGCTTTTTCTATCTCCTTCTTTTGTTTCTTACAATTGGACATTCATGCCATGCACAATCCTGAAGAAGCAATTTATGAATCTTATTTTGTCCCATTATCACCTTATTTCTTGATTGTGACTGCCATTTTCTACTTTTTTGTACAAACTTTGTAGTTTGTTTTGGAAAATACAGCTCGATTATATTTTGTTCTCATAATAGTTATGCAGGTAGTGAATCACTTCATCCTCATTTTACAGAGAGTGAACAGATTCATGCCACACCCATGGGTCCCTTTCTCCATGAATTTCTTAAACTAATCTTGCATAGCAATCTGCAACTTCATCAACATAAAGCAAGTGCAAACATGAATAGCTGTCAGCTGGTTTTGAAACATGTTTCTGAAGGCCTTCTGGTATTTTAAGGGAAGGTTTCCAGTCCAAGAAACTCCTACAGCAGTGTTGTAGATTGGCATGTAGGAAAATCTCAGACAACATGTTGAGACTTAAACTCGCTCGAGTCATCAGAAAGGCTTTAGGGGAAAGTTCACACTTACTGATGGGATGGAATCTACATAAAAACCTCTCAGACCTGTCACTCGTGAAAAGAAAAACGACGTCATGCTAATAAAATGCATATCTTGCATGGAAATAGAATGATATGGTTGGAACTAAGACGTGGTTATCTATCCTGTATTAAATAATAGACATTAAACATGAGACGCTGCACCTTGGTAGGGCAAATGTAAAGAGACAGTACACTATTAAGGGTGACAAACTTAACAGTGTTGCTGAGCAGAGAGATCTTTGGGTTCAAGTTCACAGCTCCATCAAAGTGGCTACAGGTTGATAGGATGATTAAGAAGGCTTATGGAATGCTTGCTTTTATTAGTCAAGGTATTGAGTTCAAAGTCAAGAAGTTATGGCATTATTGAGGGGCCTATTCCTGTGCTGTACTGTTCTGTGTTCTTGTGTTCCAGGTCTCTTTCACAGCCTTCTTAGCTCAGGATCAGCACAGCTCTTCACAGCAAAGGGCATAAAAATGGAAAAGTCACCTGTCAGTCAATAGACAATGAGCTAATCAATAATATTTACATGGTTCAAATTGAATGGAGCAAACCTTATGAATCACATCTGTGTGTGTTCGTCCATCGTTGTCGATGAAGACCTCGACACCATTAGTCAAATAATGATGGTGCTGAGACTAGTGCGTGATTTGGATTTAAATGAGGGAGAGTTGCGTAGCGTCAGTCTCACTCTCTCTTCCCAATTCCCATCTGGATCCAGTGGCAAGACAAGAGTCAAGATGGCTGGAGATAGGACTAGGTGCAGTGGATGACCAGGACATCTTCTGTGTCTTGTTGTGCTCTACGCGTTCCATGACGCTTGCAGAGACCGCCTTCTTGACCGTTGGAACTTCCATTGGTCTCGTCCGCTCAATCCGCCAGAATCTGTCTTCACATGCTGGGATAGACAACTCCCTATTTCACTGAGGGTTTGAGACCCGTCGGCTACCCTCACCTGCTTTAGCTGGCTTGTCGAAGCCATTGCCCGGGGTGTGGCCGCTGTCGCATGCAAACAGCTACGGGGAGCCACATGTGAGAGCTGAGTGTCAGGCGGGGACAAAAGGTAGACAAACCACCTTGAAAAGGATGCAACATGTTCCCCCACCAGAGGTGCTACCCCTCCCTGACACCCCATACACCCCAATCACATCTACATGTAGCATATTGCACTGACTATACATTTTTACACCTACAATTCCGAGAAAGGAAGGAAAAGTGAAGTGAAGTGGAGCTTGAGACAAAAGACCAGAAGATATAAAAGCAGAAGTCGGCCATTTGGCCCATTCAATCATGGGATGATCTAATTCTTCCAGTCATCCCCATTCCTCTGCCTTCTCCCCATAATCTTTGATGCCCTGGCTAATCAAGAACCTATCTACCTCTGTCTTAAATACACCCAATGGCTTGACCTCCACAGCTGCTCGTGGCAACAAACTCCACAGATTTACCACCCTCTGACCAAAGTAATGTCTCTGCATTTCTGTTCTAAATGGACGTTCTTCAACTCTAAAGTTGTGCCCTCTTGTCCTAGACTTCCCTACCATGGGAAATAACTGCCATATCTAATCTGTTCAGGCCTTTTAACATTCGGAATGTTTCTATGAGATCCCCCCTCATTCTCCTGAACTCCAGAGAATACAGCCCAAGAGCTGTCAGACGTTCCTCATACAGTAACTCTTTCATTCCTGGAACCATTCTCGTGAATCTTCTCTGGACCCTCTCCATTGTCAATGGCCAAAATATCAGACCCTTGGTCTGCACAGCAGCAAAACCACCTGGCCTACATATCAGAGTTCACAACGGATATACTCATATCAGGGGGAAAAGTAATGCCCAGGCTGATTGCCTCTCACAGCCAGCCATTGAGACCGTACACATATAGGGGCTGACTATGCCAGCATGGCAGCCGACCAGGCTTTGACCCAGAGGTCCAGGCTAATTGAACAGCAGTCACTAGCCTGTGGTTGGCTGACATTAAGTTTGGGGAAGCTAGGGTTTCTCTCTTGTGTGATGTCTCAATCAGACGCTCTTACTCATCGTGCCTGCAGACTGGAGGTGGACGGTTTTTGTCTACATACATGGCCTCTCACATCTGGACCGGAAAGCCTCACAGAAACTGGTTGCATTAAAGTATGTGTGGCATGGCCTTAGAAAGGATGCACATGATTGGACTGCAGCCTGTGTGGAGTGTCAGTGGGTAAAAATAAACCGTCATGTTCAGGTGCCATTGGCATCTTTTGAGATCCCTGAGTGACAGTTTGACCTCGTTGGCCCTCTTCCCCCTCCCGCAGTTTCACACATTTCGTTACCATGATGGACCGTACCACCAGGTGGCTGGAGATTCAACACTCTCGCATCGCCAATGGCCGCAGATGCTGGCTTGGGCGTTCATCATCACCTGGAATGCTCGGCTTGGCACCCCGTCTGATAGTTCCTCTGACTGTGGTCGCCAATTCATATCAGACCTCTGGGCTGCGATGGCCCAGAACCTCGGTGTTAGGCTACATCACACCACGGTGCATCACCCACAGTCCAATGGCCCATGTGAATAGTTTCACTGCTCCTTAATGGCTGCTCTGAGGGCCCTCCTGATGGATGATCTGTGTTCCCGTGGGTTCTGCTGGGGCTCAGAACAGCTCCAAGAGAGGACCTGCAGTTGTCTGCCGCTGAGTTGGTACATGGGTACCCGTTACGAGTGCCGGGTGATTTTAATACTGATGCCATGACTGCCCAGTCGGCCTCTCAGCAGCATTCCACCCTCCTCAGTAAATTCAATTCCTTTTCACTGTTCCTACCTCCCATCTTGGCGTACAGCACCCTTGGGTTCCTGTTGACCTACATTCCACCTCGTTGGTTTTTGTTCACTATAATGCACACAACATCCCCCTAGGCCCCCTTACAATGGCCTGTTCTGTGTTTTGGAACAGAGAAAAGAATTTTATCATGGATAAACTTGAATTTTTTTGGTAGATCACCTTAAACTGGCCCACCAAGATTTGGAGAATTCTGCTGCCATGCCCCTGGCAGTACAATGTGACCCTGAGTATGTCACCACACTTCTGGATGAGCCAGAGGCCTCTGTTGTTCCTCCACCCATGGAACACAGGATCCAAGTTGAGCAGCTTGTCCGAGCTCCAGACTGGCTCACAATGCCAGATTTAGTGAATTCTGTGGCGGGGGGGGGGGGGGTTGGTGCAAATACACATAATTCACAACCACTAACTCAAAATGCTGGAGGAACTTAGCAGGCCAGGTAACATCTAAGAAAAGAGCACAGTCGACATTTTAGGTTGAGACCCTTCAGCAGAACTGGAGAAAAAAGGCTGAGGAGTAGATTTAAAAGGTGGGGAAGGGGAGAGAGAAAAACAAGGTGACAGGTGAAACCGGGAGGGGGAGGGATGAAGTAAAACACTGGGAAGTTGATTGGTGAAAGAGAGACAGGGCTGGAGAAGGGGGAATCTGACAGAAGAGGACAGAAGGCCATGGAAGAACGAAAAAGGGGGAGGAACACCAGAGGGAGGCGATGGGCAGGTGAGGAGACAAGGTGAGAGAGGGGAATGGTGAAGAAAGGGGAGACATTTCCGAAGTCAGAGAAACTGAGGTTCCTGCTATCGGGTTGGAGGCTATCCAGATGGAATATAAGGTCGGAATTTCTCCAACCTATGTGTGGCCTCATCGCGACAGCAGAGGAAGCCATAGATGGACATGTAGGAGCGGGAATGGGAAGTGGAATTAAAATGGATGGCCACTGCGAGATTCCATCTTTTCTGGCAGAACGTAGGTGCTCTGTGAAGTGGTCTCCCAATCTACAGCGGGTCTCAGTGATATACAGAAGATCATACCAGGAGTACGGACCTCAACAGACTCACAGGTGAAGTGTCACCTCATCTGGAAGGACTGTTTGGGGCCCTGAATGGTAGTGAGGGAGGAGGTGTAGGGGCAGGTGTAGCATTTGTTCCACTTGCAAGAAGGATAAGTGCCAGGAGGGAGATCAGTGGGGAGGGACGAATGGACAAGAGAGTTGCTGAAAGTGGGGGGGTGGAGCAATTTTGGTACAGTTAAGAGTGTCAGTTACTTACAGTAGAGTGATTTGGGTAGAGTTAGCGTCAGTTACTTACAGCTGAGTTACTTGGGTACGGTTAGAGTTGGTTACTAACAGTAAAGTGACTTGGGTACGGTCAGACTCGATAACTTACCGTAGAGCGACTTGGGTACAGTTAGAGTTCGTCACTTAACGTAATGCAACTTGGATATAGTTAGAGGTGGTTACTAACAGTAGAGTGACTTGGGTACAGTTAGAATTGGTTATTTACAGTGGAACGACTTAGGTACTGTTGACCATTCATCAGCGGAACTCGGTTAGGAAACTCACTACACAACTCATAATTAATTGAAGCTCACACTTTAACGTCTCTGCACAAACAACAACGTAGCTATGTTGACCCCGGGCCAACAGCTTAGAACATGAATTCTCTTTGTACCAATACTCACTCAGACAACTTTTCCAATTTATAACACCGAAATAGGGGATCTCCGCTGGCCAGGTGATCGATCCTTTCTTCGCCCAGCCCCTGGCATGGGGGTTCTTCCTTGCGATGGTGGATCTCTTGAGAGAGTTCACAACACACTGGAGGAACTCAGCAGGTCGGGCAGCATCCATGGAAACGATCAGTCAACATTTCCGCTGGAACCCTCCGTCCGGACTGTAGGGGGAAGGGGCAGAGGCCCTATAAAGAAGGTGCGGGGATGGTGGGAAGGAGAAGGCCGGTAGGTTCCAGGTGAAAATCCAGTAAGGGGAAAGATAAAGGGATGGGGAAGGGAGTCAGGGAGGGGACAGGCAGGAAAGGTGAAGAAGGAATAGGGGAAAACACAATGGGTAGTAGAAGGAGGCGAAACCATGACGGAGGTGATAGGCAGCTGGGGGAGGGGGCAGAGTGAAATAGGGATAGAGGAAGGGAGGGGGAGGGAATTACCAGAAGTTGGAGAATTCTATGTTCATACCAAGGGGCTGGAGACTACCTAGACGGTGTATGACGTGTTGCTCCTTCAACCTGAGTTTAGCCTCATCATGGCAGTAGAGGAGGCCATGTATGGACATATCTGAATGGGAGTGGGAAGCAGAGTTGAAGTGGGTGGCTACCGGGAGATCCTGTCTGTTGTGGCGGACGGAGCGGAGGTGCTCGACGAAGCGGTCTCCCAATCTGTGTCGGGTTTCACCGATGTAGAGGAGGCCACACCGGGAGCACCGGATGCAATAGATGACCCCAACAGACTCACAAGTGAAGTGTTACCTCACCTGGAAGGACTGTTTGGGGCCCTGAATGGTGGCAAGAGAGGAGGTGTAGGGACAGGTGTAGCACTTACGCTTACAGGGATAAGTGCCGGGTGGGTGATCTGTGGGGAGGGACATGTGGATAAGGGAGTCGTGGAGGGACCGATCCCTGCAGAAAGCGGAGAGGGGTGGAGAGAGAAAGATGTGCTTAGTGGTGGGGTCCTGTTGAAGGTGGCGGAAGTTGCGGAGGATAATGTGCTGGATCCGGAGGCTGGTGGGCTGGTAAACACTTCAACTCTGCTTCACGTTCCCATTTGGATATGTCCATACATGGCCTCCTCAACTGCCATGATGAGGCTAAACTCAGGTTGGAGGAGCAACACCTCATACACCGTCTAGGTAGTCTCCAGCACCTTGGTATGAACGTAAAATTCTCCAACTTCCGGTAATTCCCTCCCCCTCCCTTCCCCTATCCCTATTTCACTCTGCCCCCTCCCCCAGCTGCCTATCACCTCCCTCATGGTTCCGCCTCCTTCTACTACCCATTGTGTTTTCCCCTAATCCTTCTTCACCTTTCCTGCCTATCACTTCCCTGCCTCCCCCCCCCCACCCCTTTATCTTTCCCCTTGCTGGTTTTTCACCTGGAACCTACCAGCCTTCTCCTTCCCACCCTCTCCCTACCTTCTTTATAGGGCCTCTGCCCCTTCCCCCTACAGTCCTGACGAAGGGTTCCAGAAACGTTGACTGATCGTTTCCACGGATGCTGCCCAACCTGCTGAGTTCCTCCAGCGTGTTGTGAGTGTTGCTTTGACCCCAGCATCTGCAGAGTATTTTGTGCTCTTGAGAGAGTTATTGCTGATAGCACACTCGAAGTGTCCACTTTTATATTCTTTCCTTCCAAATTTAAACATTGCATTCAGAGTCATTGGCTGTAGGTCATTTGATTGACCTTAAACGTGTTTTATTGGCTCTGCTCCAGGCCAGCATCCATTTATTACTGTCTTCCCAGCAAGTGACATCGGTAACTTGTGACTCATTGTTCTCTTCAGTAACCACGTCCAATCACTCCAGGCAGGCACCAACCCCAACATTCACAAACCTACATGCTATGTTATATCAAAGACACCTCACAAATAACTTCTTATTTGGAAATTATCTCCAGTCCTACAGATTATCTGAAACAACATTGTGTCTACTTTAAAACACAGAAAGCAAAGCAACTCCATCTCACAAGATGGAGGATGTAAAACACTCAGAAATGGCAGCCTCCATCTCCAAGCACATGGCAGGAACAAAGACAATTGATCCATCTGCTTCCACTGTCCTTGACCCGTTCGAGTTCAACGTTTTCTTCCATATTTTAAATCCAACATGGCCAACAGTACAGTTAGAGTTGGTTACTTACAGTAGAATGACCCAGATAAGTTAGAGTCTTTTACTTACTGTAAATTGACTTGGTTACGGTTAGAGTTGGTTACTTACAGTAGAATGACCCAGAAGTTTAGAGTCTTTTACTCACTGTAGATTGACCTAGTTATGGTTAGAGTTGGTTACTTACAGTAGAATGACCTAGATATGGTTAGAGTCTTTTACTTACTGTAGGTTGACTTGGTTATGGTTGGAGCTGGTTATTTATGGTAGGGTGACTTGAGTATGGTTAGAATTGGGAACTTACAGTAGAGTGACTTAGAAATGAGAAAATCTGCAGATGCTGGAAATCTGAGCAACACATACAAAAGTACAGACAGCGTTTCAGGCCGAAACCTTTCGGCAGTCCTGAAGGGTCTTGGCGGGAAACGTCGATGTCCTTTTTTCCATAGATGCTGCCTGGCCTGCTGAGTTCCTCCAGCATTTTGTGTAGGGTGACTTAGGTAGAGTTGGAGTTGGTAACTTACAGTAGATCGACTTTGGTACAATTACAGGTGGTAACTTACAGTAGAATGTCTTGGGTACGGTTAGAGATGATTATTTACAACTGAATGACTCGGGTATGATTAGAGCTGGTTACAGACCATAAGACCTTAAGACCGTAAAACATAGGAGCAGAATTAGGCCACTTGGCCATCAAGTCTGCTCCACCATCGAATCATGGCTGATCCCTTTCTCCCCTCCTTAACTCCACTCCCTGGCCTTCTCCCCATAACCTTTGACGCCATATCCAACTTTATCAATCTCTGCTTTAATATTCCCAATGACCTGACCATACAGCTGCCTGTGGTAACAAAATCCACAAATTCACCTCCCTCTGGTTAAAGAAATTTCTCTGCATCTCTGTTTTAAATGGACACCCCTCTATCCTGAGGCTGTGCCCTCTTGTCCTAGACTCCCCCACCATGGGAAACATCCTTTCCACATTTACTCTGTCTAGGCCTTTTAACATTCGAAGGGGTTTAATGAGATTCCCCCCCCCACCATCCTTCTAAATTCCAGTGAGTACAGACCCAGAGCCATCGAATGTTCAATTTTCACTACTCTCTGTAAAGAGTTTGTACATTCTCCCCGTGATTGTGTGGGTTTCCTCCATGTGCCCTGATTTCCTCCCACATTCCAAAGTCATATGGATTAGCAGGTAAATTGATCACATAGGTGTAACTGGGAGTTGTGGCTGCAAGATCCTTTTACTCTGCTCTACCTCTATTAGTTAAAAAAAATAAGTAAAATGGCTTTAATCAAGATTTGTGACTCATTCTTGCCCTCCAAAAAGAACCTTCTAGACGATAGCATCTCCGGATCCAACAGTGAGTAGCTCACTTTCTGGACATGGTGCTGATGGTGGAGACAGTGCCATTGAATATTGAGAGGAATTGCTTGCTGGAGCTGGTCACTGCCTGACATTCATCGGGTCAAATATTACTTGTCACTTATTGGGCCAAGGCTGAACGCTGACCTCGAATTCTGCATGGGTTCCTCATTCCTCATCTAAACAGTGATGTTGCCTTTCAGAAGAAGTTCAGCCTCTTGAGGGATTCTCCCAGGTGGATGTAGAGGGTCCCATGGCACAATTTCAGAGAACAACATGTGGGTTGTCCCCAGTCTTCTGGGAGATGTTTGCCCTTCAGTCAACATCATAACAATTAATTACGCAGTCATTATCACATTGGGCACCTTGCAGTGTGGAAGCTGTCCATTTCCTACATTATAACAGTAACTCCATCTGAGAGATTACTGCTTTGGATGCACAGTTGCTTTATGTAAGAATGGCATGGTAGTGTAACGGTTTGGATGCACAGTTGCTTTATGTAAGAACAGTGTGGTAGTGTAACGGTTTGGATGCATGGTTGCTTTATGTAAGAGCAGCATGATAGTGTAATAGTTTGGATGCATGGTTGCTTTATGTAAGAACAGCGTGGTAGTGCAATGGTCAGTGTAACGGTTTACAGTGTCAGTTCAACGATTGGAATCGGTTCTCAGCGCTCTTTGTGACGAGTTGTATGACCATGTGGGAACTCTGGATTCCTCCCACATTCCAGAACGATGTATGAATTAGGGTGAGTGAGTACTGGGAATGCATTATTGTCACCGGAAGCAGGGTGACACCTGTGGGCTGCCCCCAGCACAGCCTCGGACAGTGTCAGTCATTGGCGTGAACAACACATTTCACTGTAGTTTCGATGTAAAGGTAATCTTTATCTTTAATTTTTTTTATCTTTGAATGACCTGAGGCCAGGAACAGCTGTATATGAGAGAAAGACTTTATCTTTTTCTTGTGAAAGGAAATGGTGACTTCATAAGCCAAGAGAAGACATTATCTCTGTCCTTCATGTAGGCTCTTGTTATATAGCAGTCCCAACAGAGATGAAGAAGGCACTACTCATCAAAATTCTTCAAGAGAAAAGAAAGAAATTTTTTTTGTAAGTGAATCTAAAGTGAATGTCTACATTGTTGAATCATGTTATGTACATAATGACAGTACTGGGAGCATGACATTAGCTGAAGAAACACATACTGTTTCTGAATCATAGGGTTATAAAGCATTGACACAGGCCCTTTGACCCGGAGAGCCCATCGTTTTGCATCAAACAATAAAATGAGTTATCATCCAAATAATAAAGCCATTACTTTGCAACCAATGAATAGCAACTGAATGAATAGTACACTTGATAATTGTCTAACAACAATCAGAACTACAACTATGGTGCAACAGTAGCATAGGGCTCTTACCCTTACTGGTGTACTGTCTTCTTGCTTTTTCTCTACCAAAGTGAAGCACCTCACATTTATCTGGATTAAACTCCATCTGCCATTTCTTTGCCCATATCTGCAACTGATCTATATTGTGCTGTATTCTTTGCCAGTCATCTACACTATCCACAACTCCACCAATCTTGGTATAATCCACAAACTCACTAACCCACCCATCTACGTTTTCATCCAACACACACAAAATGCTGGTGGAACGCAGCAGGCCAGGCAGCATCTATAGGAAGAGGTACAGTCGACGTTTCGGGCCGAGACCCTTCGTCAGAACTAACTGAAAGAAGATAGTAAGAGATTTGAGGGCGGGAGGGGGAGGGGGAGATCCAAAATGATAGGAGAAGACAGGAGGGGGAGGGAGAAGCTAAGAGCTGGAAAGTTGATTGGCAAAAGGGATACAAGGCTGGAGAAGGGAGAGGATCATGAGACGGGAGGAGAGGAGCACCAGAGGAAGATGGAGAGCAGGCAAGGAGATATAGTGAGAGGGACAGAGGGAGAAAGAAAGAGAGAGAGAAAGAAAGGGGGAAAAATTAATAAGGGGTGGGGTAAGGAAGGGAGGAGGGGCATTAACAGAAGTTAGAGAAGTCAATGTTCATGCCATCAGGTTGGAGGCTACCCAGACAGAATATAAGGTGGTGTTCCTCCAACCTGAGTGTGGCTTCATCTTGACAGTAGAGGAGGCCATGAATAGATATATCAGAATGGGAATGGGACGTGGAATTAAAATGTGTGGCCACTGGGAGATCCTGCTTTCTCTGCCGGACAGAGCGTAGGTGTTCAGTGAAACGCTCTCCCAGTCTGCGTCAGGTCTCGCCAATATATAGAAGGCCACATTGGGAGCACCGGACGCAGTATATCACCCCAGCCGACTCACAGGTGAAGTGTCGCCTCACCTGGAAGGACTGTCTGGGGCCCTGAATGGTGGTGAGGGAGGAAGTGTAAGGGCATGTGTAACACTTGTTCTGTTTACAAGGATAAGTGCCAGGAGGGAGATCAGTGGGGAGGGATGGGGGGGGGGGGGACGAATAGACAAGAGAGTCGCGTAGGGAGTGATCCCTGGGAGAAAGCAGAGAGAAAGGGAGAGGGAAAGATGCGCTCAGTGGTGGGATCCTGTTGGAGGTGGTGCAGAAGAAGTGCTATCATGAGAGACTGGAAAATACTTTTCCTTGGAGTGTCAGAGGCTGAGGGGAGATCTGACAGAGATTTATAAGACTATGCGAGGCATAGATAGAGTAGACAGGGAAGATCTGTTTCGCAGGGTGTGAGGGGTGATTTTTTTGCTCAGAGATGGTGGATGTTTGGAATGCGCTGCCTGGTACGGTGGTAGAGGCAAATACTTTAGAGACTTTTAAAAGACATTTAGACAGATATGTGGATATAAGGAAGATGGAGGAATATGGACATGGTGTAGGTAGGGGGGATTAATGTTTAGTGTGGTGTAGGTAGGGGGGATTAGTGTTTGGCGTGGTGTAGGTAGGGGGGATTAGTGTTTGGCGTGGTGTAGGTAGGGGGGATTAGTGTTTAGTGTTTTTGATTTTCTGTTTAGCTGGTTCAGCACAACAGTGTGGGCCGAATGGCCTGTCCCTGTGCTGTACTCTTCTACGTTCTGTCTTAGTTTGGTTAACAACTGAAACACCTTTAGCATATTAAATAAGCATCAATGTGGATCTAAAACGTAGAAGCCGACTATGAAAACATAACAACAACACGTGAACCAAGTTTAGTTTGAACATTAAACTGGCTTCTCAGATGCCTGTATAAGCAGTTCATGGTTATAAATGTCATGCAATTAGATTCATCTTCTTGCAAACTTTATCAGAACATGTTCTAAGTATAATCATCAGTCATTTTCCAGTTTATTACAGCATGAATGCTCTCTCACAGATTGTGTTAAATGTTTGATTCATCCTGCATGACAATCCCATGATCAGATGGTGGAGACTTAAGGGCAGTATGTGCTTAAAACGGAAGCTTTGAAGTCAGATACAGTAACGGGCATCTTTCATGCTGGAATACGTTCAGCCTATCTGAAGACTCCTTCCTCTGTGTATAAGCTTGAGTTGCACAGAGCTGGGTATAAATAAATTTGTCACAACTCATCCTGCTTGAGGCTTCTCCTGTTTTTTATTACTTCCAGGGACCTGCCAGTAGCTTAGAGACACAACGGTCTGCAGATGCCGGAATCTGGAGCAACAAGTAATGGGTTGGAGGAACTTCTTTCCCGTTGTCCTTTCTGGTTCTCTGACACCCCATCTCTTCTCACCTTTCTGGTGCTCTGACACCCCATCTCTTCTCACCTGCCTCTCATGGCCCTCTTCCTGCTGAGCTTCTCTCACACATTGTTTGTTGGTTTGGTACAGTTTCGATGCTGGATTACACTCTTCCAGCCTATTGTCAGAAGGGACCTGGAGCATGCTGTCACTCTGTGCAACTTGCTTCATCCTTGTTATGGCTTCTCCTGCCCTTGTTTTCCTCTCTTCCTCTCCAGGGATAATTATATTATTGCATTTGGTTGTGCATTTCCAGTGTGTCAAATCGGCTGACTAAGGACAGCTGCTGCTGCTGTTTGGTTGTTTTGAAGGTGTGGGACAGTTTAAGTTGAATTAATTTGTCTCTTAAATGTTAAACATTCAAGTTACTTTGCAGAACCCAAAGTATTCTTTTATGATACACCCACGGATGAATATGAGAACGCCTACACAACGTATAAGACTACTTTACAACACTAGTCATCTGAACAAGTGAAACATTTAATGCAGGAGATTCCACCGAGCTGGATATCCAAAGTAACAGTCATAAAAGGGTGGAGGAACTCAGCAGGCCAGGCAGTGTGTATGGAAAAAAGCACAGTCAATGTTTTGGGCTGAAACCTGTCGACAGAACTGGAGAAAAAAAGCTGAGGAGTGGATTTAAAAGGTGGGGAGAGGGGAGAGAAACACCAGGCAATAGGTGAAACCTGAAGAGAAAGGGAGAGAGAGAGAGAGAGAGAGAGAGAGAGAGAGAGAGAGAATGAGAATGCGAGAGAGAGAGAGTGAGAGAGTGAGAGGGAGGGAGAGAATGAAAGAGGGAGAGTGAGAGAGAGACAGTGAGAATGAGAGAGAGAGAGGGAAGGAGAGAGAGAGTGAGAGAGAAAGAGAGAGGGAGGGAGGGAGAGAGAGAGTGAGAGAGAAAGAGAGAGGGAGGGAGAGAATGAGAGAGAGAGGGAGAGTGAGAGAGAGAGAGTGAGAAGAGTAAGAATGAGAGAGAGAGAGGGAGGGAGAGGAAGAGAGAGAGAGAGAGGGAGAGAAAGGGAGAGAGAGGGAGGGAGAGAGAGAGAGGGAGAGTATGAGAAAGAGAGAGAGTGAGAGTGAGTGAGAGAGTAAGAATGAGAGAGAGAGAGAGGGAGTGAGAGAGAGAGGGAGAGAGAAGGAGAGAGAGAGGGAGGGAGAGAGAGAGAGAAAGAGGGAGAGAGAGAGGGAGGGAGAGAGAGAGTGCGAGAGAGTAAGAATGAGAGAGAGAGGGAGAGAGAGGGAGAGAGAGGGAGAGACAGAGGGAGAGAGAGGGGGAGATAGAGAGAGAGAGAGAGAGAGAGAGAGAAAGAGAGATCTGGATAGTGTCCAAGCTGATGTAAGGAGCACTGATTTTTCCATCTTCCAGTCATTTCTCCCCCTCCCCTTTTTCTCCTTTTCTATTGCTCATTTTGGCTCCCCTCTTACTCCTTCTCTTCTCCTTACCTGCCCCTCATCTCCCCACTAGGTTTCCTGGGTCCCCTCCTCCTTCCCTCTCTCCTCTCCTTTCAGATTCCTTCTTCACCCCTTTACTTTTTTCAGGTATCACCTCTCAGCTTCTCACTTCATCCCACCCTCTCTCTCCTGCCTCCCCCTCATCTGACTTCACTTTATCACCTTCCAGCTTGTACTCCTCCCCGTCTCCCAACTTCTTATGCTGGCTTCATCCCCCTTGCTTTCCAGTCCTGATGAAGGCTGTCAGCCCAGAACATCGAGACTTTGCTCCTCTCTGTGGACGCTGCCTGACCTGCTGAGCTGCTCCGGCATTCTCTATGTGTTTCACTCTGGATTTCCAGCGTCTGCAGAATCTCTGTGCTCCTTAAGCTTTACGTTCAGATTTAATCATTGATGGGGAAGAGAGTGGAGGAAGGGGAGATAAACAATATTTACAAGCTTCTAGTGGTGCTGTTCCAAGGATAGGCAGAAATATCATACTGACTGCATTCCCAAAGGTAAGCTTCCTGATTTCCCAACAACCCAGACTCTTACACAATGGCTTACTACATTGTCACCTGGGACTGACCGACCCAAAATCTCTTTCTATTCTCTGGCAAAGCTCTTTGTAACATCTTCTTAGGCAAATGTCTTTTTAATGGCAAATTTTCCTGTTCAGTCAAAGTTTAAAAGCTCAAATTTCAAAGTAAATTTATTATCAAAGTACACATTTGTCACCATTTACTCTGCTAAGATTCATTTTCTTGTGGACATTCAGAGTAGATACAAAGAAACACAAGAGAATCAATGAAAAACTACAAAGATGAACAACTAATGTGTGGAAGATGACAAATTATACAAATACAAAAAAATAAGAACACAATAATCAATGAATAAATAATAAATAATATTGAGAAGGTGAGTTATCGAGTCCATGGGTTGTGGAATTAGTTCAGTGTGTGAGCAAGCAAAGTTATCCGCTCAGGTGATGTTAATGCCAAATACTTGTCTCTCTTCTCATTTAGGAGCTGTGACACCACGTGGAAACAGAGCACACCTCCCTGTGCTCTACATTAATGACGTCTTTACAATTGATAATCTTCCAACAAACAACAGAACACCAAAAGATGCTTTCGTGATTGCTTCTTTTATACTACGGCTATTGTACACATTGACGTGAAAGTGGCCAGTTTAACGTAGCGAATCTACAAATCTGTATGAGTCAAATTTCTCCTTAATTAAACTTTGTGTTGCAAACATTGAACAGAATATATTTTGAAATAAATGTAATCCTAGCTGACAAGATTTGAACATTGTCATGTTCTAATGAATAAACTCTTCTCTGGCTTCAAGCCAGGTACAGGTATCGATTATAACCAACATTTCGATGACAAACTCTGCTATCTTCATCAGGGATGATGGCTGGGCATGTCCAGTCTGGTTGTATATATACCCCCGTCGTCTGTCCCTCCTGATTGGTTAGTCCTCATCCAATCAGGTTTCCGCTCCCCCACTTTGTTTACAATCGAATTGCAGTTCTGACTTGGAGCAAGACCTTTGTCTTTGTCTTTCCTTTAGTCTTATTTTGATGGAATGGTTGACTCTCTTGTCCCTGACTGATTGGGAGTACGTTGACTGCCCAAGGTGAACTGGTTTCATGAAGGAACACTACGAAGCAGGTCAGGATGTACAACAAACTACTCAAACAATGTGCAGCCCCCTTCACCACTGGACCCAGAAAGGATTGTCATCCACCAAACTGGGCAAAGCCACTAGGTCAGTCCTTGCCAAGGGGTTAAACTTCACTCCAGTCCCCAGAGCGATACCTTAGCAGGACTAATTAGCGGAGTAGAGCAATCAGTCCGGAAACTACCACCAGATACTGCAGAGGAGGTCAGGATAGGGGTCAGCATTGCCCTAAAAAGGGCCGTTTTGCCAAAACCGAACATCGCAAAAGGAGAGTGACTAGCCCTCCAGGCACTATGGTGAAGCCCAGCCATCATGGTTTTACCAGCGGACAAAGCAAACGCTGTAGTCCTGATGTCCTACCACAGGAAAGTCCACCGGGTTCTGGATGATCCCGCCCACAGAGTTCTACAGCGGGATCCCATGGATTCGATTGTGAGGATGAGCTTTGCCTTACTGAAGAAATCCGGACCGCCAGCAAACATCTGTGAGACAATTCTGCCTCAGGCGCCGGTACCACCAAGACTTGACATGTTCCCTGAGAGACACAAGAATGGCTGCCCTCTGAGGCCTATCATCAGTGGGATAGATTCTCCAACTTACTACCTTGCTAGGCATTTAATGACCATGCTCCCCCCACTTTGTTGGGGGCTGTGAGCATCACGTCAAGAATTTGACTGACTTTGTAAAAACGATAACCAACATCCAGCTGACCCCGGAGGACATAATGGTCAGTTTCATCATGGTGTCCCTGTTCATGAGAGTTCCCATTAAAGATAGCTTGGTCTTCCGACAGTCAAGGTCTGACTTTTTTGAACCCATCCTTATATCGATGTACTTCCTCTGTAAGGAGAGCTATTATGAACAAATGGGCAGAATGGCCGTGGGATTGCCCTTGTTACTGGCTATTGCTAATTTCTACATGGAGGACTTTGAGGAGAGGGCTTGAGTTCATCGCCCTTACGCCCCAAATGCTTCTTCATATACATCGATGACACCTTCGCAGAGTGGCCTCATGGACTCCAGGCACTCCAACGGTTCCACAGCCATCTGAACAGCATACATCCAAACATTCAGTGTACGATGGAGATGGAGAAGAATGGTTGCCTCTCATTTCTGGGCATTCTAGTACAATGGAAACCAGACTGTAGCTTCGGACATGGCATCTATCGGAAACCCACTCACACAGACTTATACCTCAACAATAACAGCCACCATCACACCTCCCAACATAGAGCGGTTCTTTTTACTTTGATTAACTGTGCAAAAACTATTTCAGACCCAGGGAGACTCCCCAGGGAAATAAGATGATTACACACAATGTTCCAACAGCATTACTACAAGGTGAAGGAACTCAGCTGGGCCCTTAAAACAGCCAAAAGAAAAACCAGGAAACTTAACAATGAAGAGGAACCTGTCACTACTGCCTGTCTTCCCTGTTTTAAGAATATACAAACGTAACATGAAATAGGAGCAGGAGTAGGCTATTTGGCCTGTCGAGCCTGCCCTGACATTCAATAAGATCATGACTGATCCGACCATGGACTCGTTTCCAGCTACCTCCCTTTTCCCCATAACCCTTAATTCCCATACTATGCAAAAACCTATCCAAACCTGTCTTAAATATATTTACTGAGGTAGCCTCCACTGCTTCGTTGAGCAGAGAATTCTACAGATTCACCACTCTTTGGGAAAAGCAGTTCCTCTTCATCTCTGTCCTAAATCTACTCCCTCGAATCTTGAGGCTATGTCCCCTAGTTCCAGTCTCACCTACCAGTAGAAATAACTTTCCTACCTCTATCTTATCCATTCCTTCCATAATTTTATATGTTTCTATAAGATCTCCTCTCATTCTTCTGAAATCCAATGAGTACAGTCCCAGGCAACTCACTCTCTCCTCATAGTCTAACCCCCTCATCTCCGGAATCAACCTGGTGAACCTCCCCTGCACCGCCTCCAAAGCCTATATATCCTTCCTCAAGTAAGGAGACCAGAACTGCACACAGTACTCCAGATGTGGCCTCACCAGTACCCTATACAGTTGCAGCATAACCTCCTTGCTCTTAAATTCAATCCGTCTATCAATGAAAGGTTGACATTCCATTTGTCTTCTTGACAGCCTGCTGCACCTACAAGCCAACCTTTTGTGATTCATGCACAAGCACTCCCAAGTCCTTCTGCACAGCAGCATGCTGCGTTTTTCACACAGAAACACAGAAAGCCTACAGCACAATACAGGCTCTTAGGCCCACAAAGCTGTGCCGAACATGTCCCCACCCGAGAACTACCCAGGCTTAGCCAATAACCCTCCATCTTTCCAAGTTCCATGTATTCATCCAGGAGTCTCTTAAAAGACCCTATCGTTTCTGCCTCCACCACCACCGCCAGCAGCCCATTCCATGCACTCACCACTCTCTGTGTAAAAAACTTATCCCTGACATCTCCTCTGTACCTACTTCCAAGCACTTTTAAACTATGCCCTCTCATGCTAGCCATTCCAGCCCTGGGAAAAAGCCTCTGACTATCTACACAATCAATGCCTCTCATTATCTTGTACACCTCTATCAGGTCACCTCTCATCCTCCATCGTTCCAAGGAGAAAAGGCCAAGTTCACTCAACCTATTCTCATAAGGCATGCTCCCCAATCCAGGCAACATCCTTGTTGATCTCCTCTGCACCCTTGCTATGGTTTCCACGTCCTTCCTGTAGTGAGGCAACCAGAATTGAGCACAGTACTCCAAGTGGGGTCAGCCCAGGGTCCTATATAGCTGCAGCATTACCTCTCAGCTCTTAAATTCAATCCCACAATTGATGAAGGCCAATGCACCGTATGCCTTCTTAACCACCTGTGTAGCAGCTTTGAGTGTCCTATGGACTCAGACCCCAAGATCCCTCTGATCCTCCACACTGCCAAGAGTCTTGCTATTAATGCTATATTCTGCCATCACGTTTGACCTACCAAAATGAATCAATTCACACTTGTCTGGGTTGAGCTCCATCTGCCACTTCTCAGCCCAGTTTTGCATCCTATCAATGTCAAGCTGTAACCTCTGACAGCCCTCCACACTATCCACAACACCCCCAACCTTTGTGTCATCAGCACATCTATTAACCCACCCTTCTGCTTCCTCATCCAGGTCATTTATAAAAATCACAAAGAGTAGGGGTCCCAGAACAGATCCCTGAGGCACACCACTGGTCACTGACCTCCATGCAGATAGAAAGGTTGTGAGTGCTGGTAAAAATCTTCTGAGGTGTATATATTTCAATGCTAGGAGTATTGCGGGGAAGGCGGATGAGTTGAGGGCGTGGATTGACACGTGGATTATGACGTTATAGCAATTAGTGAAACTTGGCTCCAGGAGGGGCAGGACTGGCAACTTAATATTCCAGGGTTCTGATGTTTCAGATGTGATCAAGGCAGAGGAATGAAAGGTGGGGGAGTAGCATTGTTTGTTAGGGAAAATATTACAGCAGTGCTCAGGCAGGACAGATTAGAGGGCTTGTCTACTGAGTCCTTATGGGTAGAGCTGAGAAACAGGAAAGGTATGACCACATTAGTGGGATTGTATTACAGACCACCCAATAGTCAATGAAACTTGGAAGAGCAAATCTGCAGAGAGATAGCAGGCAACTGCAGGAAACATAAAGTTGTGGTGGTAGGGGATTTTAATTTTCCATACGTTGATTGGGACTCCCATACTGTTAGATGGTTTAGAGTTTGTAAAATGTGTTCGGGAAAGTTTTCTAAATCAATATATAGAGGGACCAACTAGAGGGGATGCAATATTGGATCTCCTGTTAGGAAACGAGTTAGGACAAGTGACGGAAGTCTGTGTAGGGGAGCACTTTGGTTCCAGTGATCATAACACTATTAGTTTCAATTTGATCATGGACAAGGATAGATCTGGTCCTAGGGTTGAGGTTCTGAACTGGAAGAAGGCCAAATTTGAAGAAATGAGAAAGGATTTAAAAAGCGTGGATTGGGACAGGTTGTTCTCTGGCAAAGATGTAATTGGTAGGTGGGAAGCCTTCAAAGGGGAAATTTTGAGAGTGCAGAGTTTGTATGTTCCTGACAGGATTAAAGGCAAATTGAATAGGAATAAGGAACCTTGGTTCTCAAGGGATATTGGAACTCTGGTAAAGAAGAAGAGGGAGTTGTATGAAATGTATAGGAAACAGGGGGTAAATCAGGTGCTTGAGGAGTATAAGAAGTGTACGAAAATACTTGAGAAAGAAATCGGGAGGGCTAAAAGAAGACATGAGGTTGCCTTGGCAATCAAAGTAAAGGATAATCCAAAGAGCTTTTACAAGTATATTAAGAGCAAAAGGATTGTAAGGGATAAAATTGGTTCTCTCGAAGATCAGAGTGGTCGGCTATGTGCGGAACCAAAGGACATGGGGGAGATCTTAAATAGGTTTTTTGCGTCTGTATTTACTAAGGAAACTGGCATGAAGTCTATGGAATTGAGGGAATCAAGTAGTGAGATCATGGAAACTGTACAGATTGAAAAGGAGGAGTGCTTGCTGCCTTGAGGAAAATTAAAGTGGATAAATCCCTGGGACCTGACAGAGTGTTCCCTCGGACCTTGAAGGAGACTAGTGTTGAAATTGCGGGTACCCTGGCAGAAATATTTAAAATGTCGCTGTCTACGGGTGAGGTGCCGGAGGACTGGAGAGTGGCTCATGTTGTCCGTTGTTTAAAAAAAGATCAAAAAGTAATCAGGGAAATTATAGGCCGGTGAGTTTAATGTCAGTAGTAGGTAAGTTATTGGAGGGAGTACTAAGAGACAGGATCTACAAGCATTTGGATAGACAGGGACCTATTAGAGAGAGTCAACATGGCTTTGTGCGTGGTAGGTCATGTTTGACCAATCTGTTGGAGTTTTTCGAGGAGGTTACCAGGAAAGTGGATGAAGGGAAGGCAGTGGATATTGTCTACATGGACTTCAGTAAGGCCTTTGACAAGGTCCCGCATGGGAGGTTAGTTAGGAAAATTCAGTCGCTAGGTATACATGGAGAGGTGGTAAATCGGATTAGATATTGGCTCAATGGAAGAAGCCAAAGAGTGGTGGTAGAGAATTGCTTCTCTGAGTGGAGGCCTGTGACTAGTGGTGTGCCACAGGGATCAGTGCTGGGTCCATTGTCATTTGTCATCTATATCAATGAACTGGATGATAATGTGGTAAATTGGATCAGCAAATTTGCTGATGATACAAAGATTGGAGGTGTAGTAGATAGTGAGGAAGGTTTTCAGAGCCTGCAGAGGGACTTGGACCAGCTGGAAAAATGGGCTGAAAAATGGCAGATGGAGTTTAATACAGACAAGTGTGAAGTATTGCATGTTGGAAGGACAAACCAACGTAGAACATACAGGGCTAATGGTAAGGCACTGAGGAGTGCAGTAGAACAGAGGGATCTGGGAATACAGATACAAAATTCCCTAAAAGTGGCGTCACAAGTAGGTAGGGTCGTAAAGAGAGCTTTTGGTACATTGGCCTTTATTAATCAAAGTATTGATTATAAGAGCTGGAATGTTATGATGAGGTTGTATAAGGCATTGGTGAGGCCGAATCTGGAGTATTGTGTTCAGTTTTGGTCACCAAATTACAGGAAGGATATAAATAAGGTTGAAAGAGTGCAGAGAAGGTTTACAAGGATGTTGCCAGGACTTGAGAAACTCAGTTACAGAGAAAGGTTGAATAGGTTAGGACTTTATTCCCTGGAGCGTAGAAGAATGAGGGGAGATTTGATAGAGGTATAAAAAATTATGATGGGTATAGATAGAGTGAATGCAAGCAGGCTTTTTCCACTGAGGCAAGGGGAGAAAAAAACCAGAGGACATGGGTTAAGGGTGAGGGGGGAAAAGTTTAAAGGGAACATTGGGGGGGCTTCTTCACACAGGGAGTGGTGGGAGTGTGGAATGAGCTGCCAGATGAGGTGGTAAATGTGGGTTCTTTTTTAACATTTAAGAACAAATTGGACAGATACATGGATGGGAGGTGTATGGAGGGATATGGTCCGTGTGCAGGTCAGTGGGACTAGGCAGAAAATGGTTCGGCACAGCCAAGAAGGGCCAAAAGGCCTGTTTCTGTGCTGTAGTTTCTAGGGTTTCTATGGTTTCTATGACCTGTCTACAACCACTCTTTGCCTTCTGTGGGTAAGCCAGTTCTGGATCCACAAAGCAATATCCCCTCGGATCCCATGTCTCCTTACTTTCTCAGTAAGCCTTGCATGGGGTACCTTATCAAATACCTTGCTAAAATCTACATACACTACATTTACTGCCCTACCTTCATCAATGTGTTTAGTCACATCCTCAAAAAATTCAATCAGGCTCGTAAGGCACAACCTGTCTTTGACAAAGCCATGCTGATTATTCCTAATCATATCATTCCTCTTCAAATGCTCATAATCCTGTCTCTCAGGATCTTCTCCATCAACATACCAACCACTGAAGTAAGACTCAGTGGTCTATAATTTTCTGGGCTATCTCTAATCTCTTTCTTGAATAAGGGAACAACATCTGCAACCCTCCAATCCTTTGGAACCTCTCCCATCCGCATTGATGATGGAAAGATCATCGCTAGAGGCTCAGCAGTTTCTCCCTCGCCTCCCACAGTAGCTTGGGTTACATCCCATCCCGTCCCGGTGACTTATCCAGCTTGATCTTTCCAAAAGCTCCAGCACATCCTCTTTATTAATATCTATGTGCTCAAGCTTTTCAATCCATTTTAGGTCATCCCTACAATCACCAAGGTCCTATTCCATAGTGAACACTGAAGCAAAGTATTCATTAAGTACCTGTGCCATCTCCTCCGTTCCATACACACTTTTCCACTGATTGATCCTATTCTCTCACGTCTTATCCTTTTGCTCTTCACATACTTGTGGAATGCCTTGGGATTTTCCTTAATCCTGTCCACCAAGGCCTTCTCATGGCCCCTTCTGGCTCTCCTAATTTCATTCTTCAGCTCCTTCCTGCTAGCCTTATAAACTTCTAGATCTCTATCATTACCTAGTTTTTCGAACCTTTTGTAAGCTCTTCTTTTCTTCTTGACTAGATTTTCAACAGCCTTTGTACACCACAGTTTCTGTACCCTACCATCCTTTCCCTGTCTCATTGGAATGTACCTATGCAGAACCCCACGCAAATATCCCCTGAACATTTGCCACATTTCTTCCGTATGCTTCCCCGAGAACATCTGTTTCCAATTTATGCTTCCAAGTTCCTGCCTGATAGCTTCATATTTCCCCTTACTCCACTTAAGCATTTCCCTAACTTGTCTGTTCCTATCCCTCTCCAATGCTATGGTAAAGGAGATAGAATTGTGATTACTCTCTCCAAAATGCTCTCCCACTGAGAGACCTGACACCTGACCAGGTTCATTTCCCAATACCAGATCAAGTACAGCCTCTCCTTTTGTCGGCTTATCTACATATTGTGTCAAGAAACCTTCCTGAACACACCTAACAAACTCCACCCCATCTAAACCCCTCACTCTTGGGAGATGCCAATCAATATTTGGGAAATTAAAATCTCCCAACACAACAACCCTGTTATTATTACTCCTTTCCAGAATCTGTCTCCCTATCTGCTCCTCGATGTCCCTGTTACTATTGGGTGGTCTATAAAAAACACTCAGTAGAGTTATTGACCCCTTCCTATCCCTAACTTCCACCCACAGGGACTCTGTAGACAATCCCTCTATGACTTCCTCCTTTTCTGCAGCCGTGACACTATCTCTGATCAACAGTGGCATGCCCCCACCTCTTTTGCTTCCCTCCCTGTCCTTTCTGAAACATCTAAAGCCTGGCACTCGAAGTAGCCATTCCTGCCCCTGAGCCATCCAAGTCTCTGTAATGGCCACAGCATCTTAGCTCCAAGTGTTGATCCACACTCTAAGCTCATTTGCTTTATCTATAATATTCCTCGCATTAAAATAGACACATCTCAAGCTATCGGTCTGAGTGCGTCTGTGTTGCCCTTAAGGCATTTATTTGACTTTGCTGGGTCTACGCTTTAAATGATTTGTTTGTAACTATTTTCTAGTTAAAGTTAAAGGTTGATAAATATGTTACAGTTTAACAAAGGTAAATTCATTGTGTATGGTATATCGCGGCATGTGATGACGTCACCTATTGTTTCGCTGCATCTGATGTGTAACTTCCAGTTCGGAGAAGCTGAGAAGGTGGGTGTCATGCCTGCAGCATGATAATGTAGAGCTCCATTTCTACCCACAAAGAAACATTATAGAAGCAACGCCGTAAGTTCATAAGTTCATTTGAAGTAAAAATATTAACGCAGTTTCTGGTAATGAAGTGGCGCGCATGCCGACTTTTCAATTTCAAACATGGGGTGGGCTCGGGCCCGGCGGCGGTTTGACGCGATCCCCTCACTCGCTACTCGGGGCGGCTGGAGACACTCGTTAAAAGAAGAGAGCGCGCGTTGTCTCCAGATGCTGTATATGTTTGTATTTTTTTATCACCAGTTTTCACCATACGATGTTAATGTGGAAGAGTGAACAGTAAATGGTTAACCTCACTACGACTCTGTCTTTATTGGCTCCGGTTTAACTTGGTGTTTAGTCAGAGTTTCAACACACTGCATGAGAACACTACAGTGAAAAGGCGGAATCATCAGACGTTTCGACAAGTGGTACGATGGCTTTGCGATCAAGCACCAGGTCACTTGCACTCAGCGCCAAGAGCAGTAGGACATCGACAAGTGTGGCTGCCCTCGCAGGAGCTAAAGCAGAAGCCGCCAAGGTGCGAGCGTCATACGCTAACCAAGAAGCAAAACTGAAGATGGAAAAGGCTGCCAGAGAAGTGGAAAACCAGAAGGAAAAGGCTGCCAGAGAAGTGGAAATCCAGTTGGAAAAGGCAAGGATAGGTACAGAGTTAGAAGTGCTGACGCTACAACGAGAAGCTGATGCGGCCGCGGTGGAAGCACAAGTATTGGAAAACGCTGAAGAGATTCATGTTCTAGACGAAGCAGGAGATCTATGTCAGAAAGGGCCAAATTGGAACTCACCAGCGAATATATCCAATCTCAAATTGACCTGCAGATTCATTCTCCCTCTCCATACTTGCCTGTTGGCGTCCCATCTCATGTGAAATCACAGGGAAGCTTCATTGCATCGCGTCCACCTGGGGAAGACAACTCACAATTGCACCCTTGCCACAAACTCAAGTATGAAAGGGCTGACTACGAATACTTCTCGAAACCAAACTTACCAGATCCGGCGAGATCAGAGACAAAGGCTGAAGTCAGAACATCAAAGCCCATCATGAACATACACGCTCAGTCATATGTTCCCCGACTTATTCCCCCAGCTAGCACGCCACCTGCAGCAGAACCCTTGGCACAGTATTTAGCGCGACGAGACCTCGTCAATTCAGGACTGTACCAGTTTGACAATAAGCCTGAAAATTACCATGCGTGGTACTCCTCATTCACCAGTGCCACCGGTGGAGTCCAGCTCACAGCAGCCCAAGAGTTGGACCTTATGACTAAATGGCTGGGAAAGGAATCAAGTGAACAGGTGAAACATATACGCTCAGTGTACGTCAACAACCCCAAGCTAGCCTTACACAAAGCATGGGAGAGACTTCGGGACTGCTATGCGGCCCCTGAAATTATTGAGAAGGTGCTATTTCAACGGCTGGACAATTTTCCTAGGGTGTCAGCCAAGGACCACACTAAATTACTAGAACTCGGAGATTTACTCATGGAGATTCAAGGTGAGAAGGAAGTCGGCTGTTTAACTGGCCTGTCGTATCTGGATACTTCATGCGGAGTTGGACCAATAGTGGACAAACTTCCATTTGGGCTGCAGGATGGATGGGTGTCTATTGGCTCAGAGTACGAGGAAGAGAACGGTGGTCGATTCCCTCCCTTTGAATATTTTAGTAGGTTTGTGTGCAAGGAGGCGAAGAGACGAAACGACCCTAGCTTCTTGAATCCAGGCAGCACCACAACTCACACCAAGCCAGTCAAGCCCATTTTGAACAATTTTGTCATCAATAAACCCGTCTCAGTGCATAAAACCGAAGTCTCTGCAATCAATGATGACCCTAGCAAGAATTGTCCATTGCACAACAAACCCCACCCCCTCAAAAAATGCAGAATGTTTCAAAATAAACCCTTTGACGAAAGAAAGGCCCTTGTCAGGGAAAAAAGAATATGTTTTAAGCGCTGTTCCTCTATCTCCCACCTCGCTAAAGAGTGTACGTTCCCTGTAAAGTGCTCGGAATGTAACAGAACTAATCTCGATGGAGCCATGCATCCCGGCCTGTCACCGCAAACTGCCAAGGCTCCTCCACTCCCACAAGAGGATGGCGGGGAGGGAGAGCATCACTCTAATACAACTATTGTCAGCTCCAGCTGCACAGAAGTTTGCAGTCCAGGTCGGTCGAGCCGTTCGTGCTCAAAGATCTGCCTCACGAAGGTATACCCTAAGGGAGCCAAAGACAAGGCCATCAAAGCCTTTGTAATTCTGGACGACCAGAGCAACCACTCACTAGTGAGACCAGAGTTCTTCGAGTTGCTCAGTGTAAAGGGTAATCCGTTCCCATACTACCTCAGAACTTGCTCTGACATCACAGAAACATATGGCAGGAAGGCAGAAGGCTTCCAGCTCGAGTTGCTGGGTGGCAACGTCGTCATCAGTCTCCCTCCACTCTTGGAGTGCAATGAGATCTTAAATAACCAATCCGAGATTCCGACGCCAAGCGCAGTGCTACACCAGCCCCATCTCCACCACATTGCCAAGCACATCCCAGAACTGGATCAGGAAGCAGAAATACTCCTGCTACTCGGAAGAGACATTCTTAGGGTGCACAAAGTCAGGCAGCAGGTCAATGGACCACACAAAGCCTATCGTCTGGATCTGGGCTGGATGGTGATAGGAGAGGTGTGCCCTGGCAACGTACACAAACCGACAGTTAACACGCTCAAGACTAACGTGCTAGAGAGAGGCCGCCATTCAATTTCTCAGCCCTCCACAAGTGTTAATTGTATCAAGGAAGCACAGTAAAGGCACGAGCATAGTAAAGTAACTGAGAAGACACTGGGACAGTCAGTCTTCGCTCAAACTAAGCACGATAATAAACTTGCTCCATCTGCGGAAAACACCATCTTCTTAAAAATAATGGACACACAGGTCTTTAGAGATGAAGCAAACAACTGGGCCACCCCACTACTGTTCAGAGAACCATGCCAGCGCTTGCTAAACAACAAAGAGCAGGCAGCCATGGAGGCCTTCCCACCCGATGACTGTGCTCAGGCGATCAAGGACCTAGATCTAGGTGGAGAAACTATACCCACACAAAGGAGTTTGGGTCTCCTTTGGGAGATCACGACTGACACATTCACGTTCTCCGTGCCGACCACGAGCAAACCATTCACCCACCGTGGAGTTCTCTCCACTGTCAACAGTGTTTTCAATCCCCTGGGTCTACCGGTGCCGGTTACGATCCAGGGAAGAGCCCTCCTCAGAGAACTTACCCCTGAGCTCTCCAACTGGGACACTCCGCTACCAGAAGACAAGCTAAGCAGATGGGAAACTTGGAGAGATTCACTTCAAGACCTGAAACAGCTTCATGTCCCACGTAGGTACACTGTGACCTCACTCACCGAGGCCGCGCACAGAGAATTGTGCGTGTTCTCAGATGCGACAACCAAGGCCATCGGTGCTGTGGCCTACCTGAAAGTAGTTCGGAAAGATGGTCAAGTTGAAGTAGGATTTGTAACTGGCAAGGCGAAGCTAACACCTCAGTCCGAGCCTACAATCCCAAGGCTTGAGCTCTGCGCAGCTGTTCTAGCTGTGGAAATGGCAGATCTTATCCAGGACGAGCTAGACCTAGAGTTGGATGCCACCAAGTTCTACACAGACAGCAAAGTAGTGCTCAGCTATATCTATAATGAATCAAAACATTTCCACGTGTATGTTCACAATAGAGTTCAACGCATCCGCCTGTCCTCAAAGCCTGAACAATGGCATTATATATGTACAGAGGAAAACCCTGCAGACTACGCACCGAGATCCTTACCTGCATCCTGTTTGGTGCAAACTTCCTGGTTCACCGGACCCTCCTTCCTGCGTCAGCCACCAGCAGAAAAGACACAAACGAGTGAGACATCTGAGCTGATCGAACCCGAAAGAGACTTGGAAATCCAGCCGCCAATACAAACCTGCACCACTTACAGGAAGAGTCAATACACACCACTGACCACTTTCAGCGATTCTCCACCTTGAACTCCTTAGTGAGAAGAATTGCATTCCTCATCCACATCGCCAGATCCCACAAACACCCACCCCAAAATAGCAAATGCAAAGGATGGCACAACTGTGGCTTACCTCGCACTCCGGATGAATTGCCCAGGCAAAAGATGTCATCCTTAAAGCAACTCAAAGGGCAGCCTTTGCAAAGGAACTTTTAGCCCTCCAAACTAATAAACCAATACCCAAGAACAGCCCTTCGAGGAAACTCAGCCTGATCCTAGAGAATGATCTCATTTGCGTTGAAGGTCAATTAGCATACTCTCACCATCAATGTTTCTTACGCAGAAGGCAGGAGTTCCCCCTCCACCTGGAGTCTTCTCGGACAAGGACTTGTACACGAAGCAATGGCGACAGGTTCAGGCTCTTGCACATCTGTTCTGGACCCGTTGGAGCCACGAATATCTACCTTTGTTGCAACACAGACAGAAGTGGACAGCACCTCGCAGGGACCTTCAAGTTGAAGATCTAGTCCTGCTCAGGGACAAGCAGATCGCTCGCAACTGCTGGCCAATGGCCAGAATCACTGCCACACTCCCTGGAAGGGATGGACATGTCAGGAAGGTTGAGTTAAAAGCTACCGACCAGGGTGATATGAAAACTTACCTGAGACCAGTTACAGAGGTCGTTCTACTTCTACCTAAAGACTGATCTAGAGACTACAGTTCGATACCATGTTTATAGTGACCTTACAAAAGTCAGGCGGGGAGTGTGTTGCCCTTAAGGCATTTATTTGACTTTGGGTCTACGTTTTAAATGATTTGTTTGTAACTATTTTCTAGTTAAAGTTAAAGGCTGATGAATATGTTACAGTTTAACAAAGGTAAATTCATGGTCTATGGTATATCATGGCATGTGATGACGTCACATCCGGTTTCGCCACGTCTGGGTTCGGGAAGGTGTGAAGGTGGGCGCCGTGCGTGCAACATGATCGTGTAGAGCTCCGTTTCTACCCACAAAGAAACATTATAGAAGCAACGCCGTAAGTTCATAAGAAAGTATTTGAAGTAAAAATATTAGTGCGGTTTCTGTTAAGGGAAGTGGCGCACATGTCGGCTTTTCAATTTCAAACGTGGGGTGGACTCGGGCGCAGCGGTGGTTTGACGCGACCCTCTCGCCCCCTACTCAGGGCAGCTGGAGACACTCGCTAAAAGAAGAGAGCACGCGTGGTCTCCAGAATGAAACAGACGCTGTATATGTTTGTATTTTTTATCAACAGTTTTCACCATGCGATGTTAATGTGGAAGAGTGAACAGTAAATGGTTAACCTTACTATGACTCTGTCTTCATTGACTCCGGTTTATCTTGGTGTTTAGCCAAAGTTTCAATACACTGCATGAGAACACTACAGCGTCCCTTCTCTATCACTTGCCTATCCTCCCTTTCACACTGTCTCCAAGCTTTCTCTATTTGTGAGCCAAGCTCCCTTTCCTCCGCCACTTCAGTTTGGTTCCCACCCCCCAGCAATTCTAGTTTAAACTCTCCCCAATAGCCTTTGCAAACCTCCCCACCAGGGTATTGGTCCCCCTCAGATTCAAGTGCAACACCGTCCTTTTTGTACAGGTCACTCCTGCCTCAAAAGAGGTCCCAATGATCCAGAAATCTGAATCCCTGCCCCCTGTTCCATCCCTCAACCACACATTTATGCTCCACCTCATTCCATTCCTATAGTCGCTGTCACGTGGCACAGGCTGTAATCCTAAAATGACTACCTTTGAGGTCCTGCTTCTCAACTTCCTTCCTAATTCCCTGTAATCTGTTTTCAGGACCTCCTCCCTTCTCCTACCTATGACGTTGGTACCAATATGTACCACGACCTCTGGCTGTTCTCCTTCCCACTTCAAGATATCGTGGGTGCGATAATCATGATATGCTCTTTCATTTTTCCTTTCAAAGTGGATGACCTCGTATTTACCAATATTATACTCCATCTGCCAGGCCCTTGCCCACTCACTTATATCTCTCTGCAAACTCACCGTATTTTCTGCACAATTTGCTTTTCCACTCAATTTAGTATCATCAGCAAACTTAGATACACTACACTCTTCCAAATCATTAATGTATACTGTGAACAGTTGCGGGTCCAGCACCAACCGCTGTGGCACACCACTCACCACTGATTCCTAACCAGAGTAACACCCACGTATCCCAACTCTCTGCTTTCTATTAGTTAACCAATGCCCTATCCATGCTATTATATCACCTCCAACTCTATACATCCTTATCTTATGGATGTCTTTTATGTGGCACCTTATTGAAAGCCTTCTAGAAATCCAGAGTAAATAACGTCCATCTGCTCCCCTCAATCCACTGCGCTTATTAAATCTTCAAAAAACTCCAGTAAGTTTGTCAAACAGGACCTGTCTTTGCTGAATCCATGTTGCATCTGCCTGATGGATGTATTTCTTTCCAGATGCCTCGCTATTTCTTATTTAATGATAGGTTCAAGCATTTTCCCAACTACAGATGTTAAACTAACTGGCCTATAGTTACCTACCTTTTGCCTACATCCTTTTTTAAACAGTTGCGTGACACTCCCCTGCTTCAAATCCACCAGGACCTTGCCAGAGTCCAAAGAATTTTGGTAAATTATCACCAAAGCCTACACTATGACCTCTGCTATTTCTTTCAGTACCATGGGATGAATTCCATCAGGACCAGGGGATCTGTCTATCTTCAGGCCCACGAGCTTGCTCAGCACTATCTCTTTAGTGATAGCTGTTGTATTGAGATCCTCACCTCCCACCGCATCCATAACATCTCTCTATGGCATGTTAGACGTGTCCTCCACCATGAAGGCCAGTTGGTTTCCATAGTGTCTGGAATGATTGCCAGGATCCTGAAGAAATATCGGATTAATACCATCCACAAACCTGTAAGGAAGCTCAAATCACAGCTTATGTGGGTCAAAGATGATCTGGGACTCCAGGTGACTGGCGCTTACAGGATACCCTGTGAATGCGGAGTAGTGTATATCAGCCAGACAGGATGCATGGTGGAAACCTGCATCAAGGAGCACAGGAGGTGGATCTGTTTGGGTTACCTGGGGAAATCAGCGATAGCAGAACACTGCATTGGCAATGGCCACAGGATTGACTTTGATGGCACAAAACTACTGTGCTGCGCCAATGGCTTTTAGGACCATCTGGTGAAGGGAGCCATTGAAATAAAACTAGAGAGAAAGAATTTAAACAGAGACGAATGATTTGCTCTGAGAACTTGGTTTCGATTGTAAACAAGGTGGGAGAGCAGAAACTTGACTGGATGAGGACTAACCAATCAGGAGGGACGAACAACAGGGTATAAATACCACTGGACTGGACATGCCCAGGCATCATCCCTGATGGAGATGGTGGAGTTAGTCATCAAAACAACAGTTAAAAGCGATAACCTGTACCCAGCTGGAAGCCTGAGACAAGTTTATTTGTCATATGTGCCGGGAAAGGACTAGGTCCTTTTGTCATATCCTCTTTTGAAATTCAGTTACAGAGTTCCATTCGTGCAAGAAAGCAAGTTTTTCTTCTTTATCAATTTAACAACATTTGCATACATCAAAAATGTACAATTCTAACTGAATGGGTGTAAATTAAACATGCCTGCATGGTCCCACACATTGAGCATTTCCCTGAATGCATGAGAGGGAGCAAGGTCCAAAGTTTATACATCAACTTGTGTAATTTTTCAGTTTATTTGAGCTCTGTAGCTTTTACCTAGTGAAAAACCACATTTTAATAGTCCCCGGTAAGCACTGTTTTCAAAGATTTCAACAGCACGGAAAATCAAATGCTCTTACTTGCACTTTACTTCATGAAACTTTGGCTGCATGGGGAAGTGAGTTTGTAAGCCTGCATACGTGTCCCTGGACAGGCTTTCATTACGTTTCTGGTCACCTCGTTATAGGAAGGATGTGGAAGTTTAGAGAGGGTGCAGAGGAGATTTACCAGCATGCTGCTTGGATTGGAGAGCATGTCTTACGAGGATAGGATGAGTGAGCCAGGACTTATCTCTTTGGAGAGAAGGAGGATGAGAAACGACTTGATACAGGTGTACAAGTTCTTAAGGGACATAGATCGAGTTGACAGAAAGTACAGTGAGGACGCCAGAGATAGTATTTTTTACACAGAGAGGGGTGTAAAAGGGTGATGGTAGAGGCAGGTACATTAGGGACATTTAAGAGACTCTAGATAGGCTTTTTAATGAAAGTAAAATCAAGGAGTATGTGGGAGGGAAGGGTTAGATTGATCTTGTAGTAGGCTAAAGGGTCAGTACAACATTGTGGGCTGAAGGGCCTGTACACTGCTGCACTGTTCTATGTTCTGTGCACAGAACAATTTGCAACTCACTGATCTTTGGTAAGTTTACTGATACTGATTTGAAACTGGAAATTGTATGTCAGAGTTAAGCTGCATGATTTTATAAATATCCTAGAAATGTGAAGACTACCAATTCTGGTTTTAGTGGTTCTTTGCACTAAATGTTAAATAGACATCTGACTTAATGATTAAAATCTACCATCAGGAAGCAAACAATATCGTAGGCAAGTCATGCTCTCCCCATAGCCTTGCCTGTTTAGACAAAGTTACACCATTGTCAAATTTCTCTGATTCAGATATGGCACCACAAAAATCTATTGGAAATATATTTTCAAATAAACCTAATCCTAGCCAACAAGATTTGCATGTTGTGATTTGAAATTCAGTTATATAGTTACTTTCCTGTAAGGAAGCAACATTGTCTTCTGTATCAAGTTAAGTAGATTGGTACACCTAAATAAAGTACCTTTTTGATCAAAAATATACAATTCTAAACAAAAAATAACATTTAAACAGGCCTGAATATAGAACATTGCTTTGAATGAGAGGGAGCTTAGATCCAAACCAATAACCTTGTAGATCACATTCTGCATTTTCTCATTTACTTCACACACATACAGTCACACAGCCGGATGAAACGGTGTTCCTCTGGGCCAAGCTGCAAAACACTGTACATACAGTCACACAGCCGGATGAAACGGTGTTCCTCTGGGCCAAGCTGCAAAACACTGTACATACAGTCACACAGCCAGATGAAACAGTGTTCCTCTGGGCTAAGCTGCAAAACACTGTACATACAGTCACACAGCCGGATGAAACGGTGTTCCTCTGGGCCAAGCTGCAAAACACTGTACATACAGTCACACAGCCGGATGAAACGGTGTTCCTCTGGGCCAAGCTGCAAAACACTGTACATACAGTCACACAGCCGGATGAAACAGTGTTCCTCTGGGCTAAGCTGCAAAACACTGTACATACAGTCACACAGCCAGATGAAACAGTGTTCCTCTGGGCTAAGCTGCAAAACACTGTACATACAGTCACACAGCCAGATGAAACGGTGTTCCTCTGGGCTAAGGTGCAAAACACTGTACATACAGTGACAGGGATAAGTGCCCCAGAGCCATGTGTCTGCAAGAATGAGTACGCAGCAGCTTGCCTCCCATTGGGTGAGCCACAGGCAATCCAATTGTGTTCTAGAGAATTATAGATTCACCAGTCAGGTCTGGTCTTCAGATCTGATTGGAGCAGGATTTGAGAGCAGATTTTCCAGTTTAATCCCTTGCAAGCTGATCTCCATACAGATCCTACATTGTTAGTTCAGGTCCCTGCCCTGCAAAAGGTGAAGCTCCATTGATAGATAGAGATTAAAGATTGGGTTTATTCATCCCATGGACATTGAAATTTCAAAACATGTAGTGAAAGGAGTTATTTGTGTGAAATCAATCAGTGACGATTATGTCGCCATGATTCTGAAGCCAACCAAACATGCAGACAATTCATTGACTCTGACTGCATGCCTTTGGAAGGAGGGATGGAACGGAGTTGCCCATAGGAACGGGGAAGAAGTACAAACTGCTTACTGAGAGCGGTGGGAATTCAACCCGAGCTTTCAGCTGGTAACTGCTTTTCTCCTAATTGCCACCATTAACATCAGCATTAAGGAGTTTGCTGACGTGAGTCAAGAGTGTGTAGATGCCAGATGAATTACAATGGGGTTCTGTTACGACAGGCGCTGAATGCGGGAATGGGGTTCTGTTACGACAGGCGCTGAACGCGGGAATGGGGTTCTGTTAAGATGGACACTGGATGCAGTAATGGGGTTCTGTTATGACAGGCGCTGAAAGTAGGAATGGGGTTCTGTTAAGATGGACACTGGACGCGGAATGGGGCTTTGTTACGACAGGTTCTGGATGCGGGAATGAGGTTCTGTTATGACGGGCACTGGGCATGGGAATGGGGTTCTGTTAGGCAGGTGCTGAATGCGGGAACGGGATTCTGTTATGACAGGTGCTGATAACTGGAATGGGGTTCTGTTACGATGGACACTGGACGTAGGAATGGGGTTCTGTTACGACGGACACTGGACGTAGGAATGGGGTTCTGTTACAACAGGCGCTGAATGCGGGAATGGGGCTCTGTTACGACAGGTGCTGAATGCGGGAATGGGGTTCTGTCATGACGGGCACTGAATGTGGGCAGGGGATTCTCTTTGTATGACAGGCACTGAATGTCATCTCAGCCATTTCTCCTGTGTATGGACAGTGTGGAAATGTGTCCGAGGATGCACTGGGGGCTGGGGTCAGACTGCAAGTGTCACCACACATTCCAGCACCAACATATCGTACCCATAATGCTCAGAACACAACAAGCAATAAACAATAATGGCCAAACAAGCCCCTTTCTTCCCTCCTATCCACCCAGAAACACACACAGACAGCCCCCACCCCCAACTCCAGTCTCTTGTCTCCAGTCTTCAGTCTCTAGGCTTTGACTTCAGGATTTCCCATTGACCTTTGGCCTTCAGTCTTCGCTATTGACGGGACCCTGAACTCCAGACTCTCAGACCTAGGGGCTTACTGACCCTCATGCCTCAACACTATATGGGCCTCCTTCAGAACTTATCTCTTTCAGAACTGAGTGAGGTGGGTGGTGTGACTTTTGATCATTTGTTCCACCAGCCATTGCAGTTCAGTTAGCAGCTGACTATCTTCAATTTCGGATGTTTTGTATTTACATCTACCTCTTTTATTTACCTTAGTAAGCAATATTACAAAACAACTTGCAGGCCACTACTTTGCCTGTGCAGCCTACCTGTTTAATTTTATCCTCCGTCCAGAGGTCACTCAAATGTCTCAATATAACAATTGTCCAGAGCCAGCATACCCATCTTTTGGTGTGACACATGGCAGATGCTGAGTGCGGTCAACCAAAGCTTTTTATAACCTCAGTGTAAGGTTTAGCCCACAAAAGCTGTCAACCGACATTAACGTTCTGATCAAAATCTTTTTCCTTTGATGTGGGAGTAAGAGATACTCATATCCTCCTACTGATAACTGATAACAGATCATTCAAAAATTGTGAAATATTTCAGCCTGTAACAAGACTCTGCCCTTTGTTTGCTGAATAATGTTCTAAATTACCATAGCAATTGGCATGGATTTGATACCTGGGAATTTCCCTGGGCTTGTTCCCAGTATAGAGACCATAAACGTAATGGGAACTTGAGGAAACTGGAGCAATTTCAAGGAGATCCCAGCATACATCTTTAAATCTGGCTAATTTCAGTGAGATTTAACTTTACAAAAAGCTAACAAGTAATCTTTACTCACTTCATGAATTGATAAGAGGAGAATTAATTATCTTTTTCCTTATTATACATTCTATATCAGATTAATACTATGCATGATTTTGATAATGTTTATTTCACCTTCTTTATGTATTGCTATTGATATATACACTTGAGATAATTTTCCTTGTGTGTATATGTGCTCTTTTTACATCAATAAAAAGATTGGGAAAGCAAGCTAACAAGCACCACCATAGCACAGCGGTTCGCGCTGCCCGATTATATAGCATAGCGATTAGCGCTACTGATTACATAGCATAGCGATTAGCGCTACCCGATTACAGCCTGGGCTTCAGAGTTCAGAGTTCACGTTTGATGTCATCTGTAAGGAATCCGTTCATTCTCCCGGTGGAATGCATGAGTTTTCCCCGGTGGAATGCATGGGTTTTCCCCGGTGCTCTGGTTTCCTCCCACAGTCCAAAGACGTTAGGCCTGTAAGTTAGTTGATCATTGTCAATTACCCCATGATTAGGCTCGGTTTAAATTGGGGGGTGCTGGATAGAAAGGCTCAAAGGTCCACACCTTGTCTTTGTGAGAGATTGCAGTGTTTAACTATTGATTTACTCCTGATATAGGCCCTGTGACCATCCCTGACCTGTCAGAGAAGCAGGTTAGAAAGTTTTTGCAGGTCAAAGTTGCTTTACCTATAAAAGCTGGTGAAGTGATTGCTGTAGTAACATGAATAGAATTCAGTTAAACCACGAGACTGAAGCAGCAAGGCGAGTGTGGAGGGTGAGTGCTGGCTGCCTTTTGATCGACCAGCTATGGAGAGGGGAAGGCATGCTTCTGACTTTTCCCAGGTGCTTTGCATTTTGGGTATGGACTTCGGACTCTAGACTTCTTTTCAGTCTTAAATGCTTTTTTATTTTCTGTTTCTCACCTGATTTTTCTTTTTTTGTGTGTGGGAGAAAGGATTTGGGGATCAATGTACCTATTCCATTTTGTTTGTTTTTCTGTGGGGGGTTAATGTGCTTATTCTATTTTGTTATTGTTTTGTGGGGGGAATTTGGCGGTTGATGTGCTTGCTTTGTTCTTGGTTTTTTTTTGTGCGGAAAGCGGGGAACTCGTGCTGCCTTCCTTTTTTCTCTTGGTTTCATGGCTACCCGGAGAAGAAGAATTTCAGGTTGTATTTTTTGATAATAAATGGACTTTTGAAACTTTGAAGTGAAATACTCAAAATATGATGTTTTGTTTAAGATGAGATTAGCTTTATTTCTCAAACATACACTGAAACATCAGATCACACAGTGAAATATATCATTTGCAACAACAACTGGAACAGTCCGAGGATGTCTTGGAGACAACTAACAAGTGTCACCACACTTTCGGGGCCAAAGTAGCCCATCCACGGGTCACTGACCCTCACCCCTACGTCTTCGAAATAGCCCGTCCACGGTCACTGACCCTCACCCCTACACCTTTGAAATAGCCCGTCCACGGGTCACTGACCCTCACCCCTACACCTTTGAAATAGCACGTCCACAGTCACTGACCATCGCCCCTACGCCTTTGAAATGTGGGAGGGACTGGAGCGCCCTGAGGCAATCCACGTGGTGACAAAGAAATGCACAACCTCCTTACTGACAGAGGCGGGAATTGAAACCTGATCCCTGGCTCTGTAAAACATTACACTAACGGCTAAACTACTGTGCGCTTGAGTTGATCATAATATTTTTTCTAAAATTAAATCTAAATGAAATGAAGCTTAAGCCAATAGAGTTACACTGGGAATTTTCTTGAAATTTCTCCAACTCTCTCAGGCTTCTGTCATATTTATGGCCTGGATAGTAGAACAAATCCAAGGAATTTCCCAGACACAGAAACCAGGCCAATTGCTGTGTAAGAGTTATTGTAAAGAATTCTTCCCCCACCCCCAACAGATGTTGCTCGACCTACTGAGGTACAGTGCCTGCAGTCTCTTGTGTGTCCATTGTGAAGAGTTGCTTTTATCGCGTTCAGGGGTCCCTACCTTGGACCTCTACCATTATCTGCATGGTGGGGAACCACTAATCTAGTCAATCAAACCATTAAAAGTAGTCAGGTTCACACAGAAATGATGTCTTAGCCTTTCTGGAAGGTTTTCCACTGACGATGTCTGCCTTTTCTTGACATTGATACTGATTATCTCTTCCAAAAGATTTCCTGTTTGTTAGGCATCTAGAAAGGTTAGCTGACAGTGATCAGAGGAGTATGGTGAACACTTGTAGACAACTGCAGGCCTTACAATGATCGGAGAAACACGGTGAACGTGTGTAGACAACAGCAAGCCTCACAGTGATAGAACACGGTGAATATCTGTAGACAACAGCAGGCCTCACAGGCATTCTGTCACTGTAATATAAGTAACTAATTTTCAGCCAAATAAATTCATTTTCGAGGGGAGAAGGCTTGAATGCTGCACTTCTGCAAAACAGCTAAAATATGATTAAAAACTCTCCAAGTACTCTGAATGTTTGATAATCTAGTTACCCTGTAAGAAAACTGCATGTAGTGATATGTAGGCAGAGACCTCTTTTACAAAGGCTAAAACATCTTTTATACTCACTGGGATGAATGGAATTTTAATTTTGTCATCATATTCTTAGAAGCACTGAGTAGGAAAACAGGTCCTTCAGCCTGGTGTATCCATACTGACCCACAGATTTCACAGAGACTACAGCACAGAAACAGGCACTTGGCCCATCTAGTAATGCCGGCCTGGTCTTCTGCCTAGTACCATCTACCTGCCCCCAGACCACAATCTTCCATAGCACTCTCATCCATTACCTATTCAAACTTCTCTTAAATGTTACAATTGAACCCACATTTAAAACTTCCACCAGCTGCTCGTTCCACAATAGACCCACCCCTCTGAGAGAAAATGCTCCCCCTCAGGTTCCTTTTCACCTTTCACCTTTAACCTATCTAGTTTTGGTCTCACTCGACCTGAGGAGAAGAAGACTGCATACATTTACCCTATCAGTACCCCTCATAATTTTGTATACCTCTGTAAGATCTCCTCTCATTTTCCTGTGCCCCAGCCAACAAAGTTTTGAGCTTTCCTTATAACTCAGATCCTCAAGTCCCAGCGACATTCTTGTCTGTATCTCATTTCCCAGCACTTGACTCATTGCTTTCTCTGCCATGAGTTGTGTGCTCCGATAGAATCACGTTACTCTTTGCTTTGCTAGTCTGATAGTTTCAGTAATCTGGGATATTTTTCCCTGGAAATGTATCAACGTCGATTTCTTCAGCCGACTTGTAAGCATATAGGAGCAGGTGTAGGCTCTCTAACTTCTCTTCTATACAGTTACATCATTACTGATCTGGTCTTTGCCTTGGCCTTACTTTCCTAACTGGTCTCTCTATTTCTCAACGCTACCAAATTATAAAACTCCATTCATCTCAGTCCTGAATATGCTTAATGACTCATCCTCCAAAGCAGTCTGAAGTTCACAAAAGAAATCTGTCCTTATGTCTGCCTTGAACACTTACCCTGAAACGATGTCTCTGTTCTGGGTAACACACCAAGGAAAATATTCATGACTACCTTGTCAGTTTCCCTCAGGATCCTGAATAAGTCAAAAAGCAAACAACGTAGGAAATAACATATGTGAGCAGGGTTAAGACTCTTAGCTACTCAAGCCTGATCTGCCAAGTAATATGATCATTGCTGGTTTGTCCCTGATATCAGACCTTAAAACATAGGAATGGAGTTAGACCACTCGGCCCATCAGGTTTTCTCCACCGTTCCTTAATGGCTGCTTTATTATCCTTCTCAATACCAATCTCCTACCTTCTCCCTATAACCTTTGATCCCCCCCTTAATAATCAAGAATCTATCAACCTCGCTTTAAATATACCCAATGACTTGGCCTCCACAGCCGTCTGTGGCAGAAAACTCCATAGATTCACTGCCCTCTGGCTAAAAACATTCCTCCTCATCTCTGTTCTAAAGGAACATTCTTCTATTTTAAGGTTGTGCCTTCTGATTCAAGTCTCTCCCACAGTAGGAAACATCCTCTCCACATCCACTCTTCCCATGCCTTCCAATATTCGATAGGTTTCAATGAGATCCCCACTCATTTTTCTAAACTCCAGTGAGTACAGACCCAGAGACATCAAACACTTCTCTTACACCAACCCTTCCATTCCCGGCATCATTCTGAATCTCCTCTGGACCTTCTCCAGTCATCTGGTACAGCAGTTCCCCATAGCCATGAATTCCTTGACCTATTAAAAAATATCCGGTTCCTTTTTGCATCTTGTAATTCATGAAAATGCCCGACGCAGACCTCTCATGGTCTGAGTCGACGTTCCCTCCCCCCTCTTCAAGTACCCCATGGGTCTAACCTCCACAGCCCTGTGGAAGTTCCAACACCTCAGTTATAAATCACCACCACCTGATCTTGTAACTAAATACCACTTGCTTGGGATCTCCAACTACTGGAAACATTTTGATATTGACTCATTAACTCTTCTGGATCTTAATTTTTTTGATATGATCACCCTTTAGTCATTTTTGTTTGAGCCTTTGGAGCCTATCCATCTTGAAGGACTCACACCAGTAAGGAATTCCCTCTTCTCATTATTTCCATCAGGGAGGAGGACCAGGAGCCTGAAGTCACATGCTCAATGATTCAGGAATAGCTTCTTCCCCTCCGTCAGATTGCTGAACAGTTCATCAAACCATGAGAACTACCTCACTAACTTTTACACTACTTTTTTTTATATTTATTTTCATAATGTAGTATTTTTTAATAAATCTTTTAGTTTTTCTTAATTTTTTTTTTAACTTACAGTAATTTTTAGGGTTGGGAAGTGTTAAATCATTGTGGATAGACCTAAGGAACTGCAAGGATAAGAAGAATCTTATGAGAGTTGTATGCAGACCCCTGGACAGTAGTAAGGATGCGGTCTACAAGTTACAAGGGGAGACAGAAAATGCATGCCAAAAGAGCAATGTTACAATAGTCATGGGGAATTTCAATATGAAGGTAGATTAGGAAAATCAGGTTGGTGCTGAATTACAAGAGGGGGAATTTCTAGAATGCCTAGACAGTGGCTTTTTAAGGGTGCTCATGGTTGAGCTATTCTGGATTAGGTGTTGTACAATGAATCAGAATTGATTAGTGAGCTTAAGGTAAAAGAACCCTGAGGGGAAAGTGATCATAATATGACTGAATTCACTCTGAAATCTGAGAAGGAGAAGCTAAAGTCAGATGTATCAGTATTACAGTGGAGTGAAGGGAAAGAATTGATTGGAAGAGAATTCTAGCAGGGATGACAGCAATGTCTGGAATTTCTGGAAGCAATTTGGAAGGCACAGGATATATACATCACAAACAGGAAGAAATATTCTAAAGGAAAGATTACACAACCGGGGCTAACAAGAGAAGTCAGAGCCAACGTAAAAGCCAAACAGAAGGCATATAATAGAGCAAAAATTAGTGGGAAGTTAGAGGATTGGGAAACTTTTAAAAACCAGCAAAAGGCAACTAAAAAAAATATTAAGAAGGCAAAAATGGAATACAAAAGTAAGCTCGCCAATAATATTACAGAAGCTACCAAAAGTTTCTTCAGATACTTAAAATGTAAAAGAGAAGAGAGAGTGGAGGTTGGACCACCAGAGAACAATGGGGGACAAGGAAATGGCAGACAAATTGCATAAGTATGTCGCATCAGTCTTCACTGTGGAAGACACTAGCAGTATGGTGGAAATTCCAGGTGTCAGGGGTCATGAAGTGTGTGAAGTTACCTTTACTAGAGAGAAGGTTCTTGGGAAACTGGAAGGTTTGTAAGTAGATAAGTCACCTGGACCAGATGGTGTACACTCCTGAATTCTGAAAGAGGTGGCTGAAGAGATCATGGAGGCAATAGTAATGTTCTTTCAAGAATCACTAGATTCTGGAATGATTCCGGAAGACTGGAAAATTGCAAATGTCACTCCACTCTTCAAGAAGGGAGAGAGGCAGAAGATGGGAATCTATAGGCCAGTTAGTCTGACCTCAGTGGTTAGGAAGATGTTGGATTTGATTAGTAAGGATGAGGTCTCAGTGTTCTTGGAGGCACATGATAAAGTAGGTTGTAGTCAGCATGGTTTCCTCAAGGGAAAATCCTACAGACACATCTGTTGGAATTCTTTGAAGAAATAACAAGCAAGATAGATAAAGGAGAGTCAGTTGATATTTTGTAGTTAGATTTTCAGAAGGCCTTTGACAAAGTGCCACATAAGCTATGACTCCAAGGAAAGATACTAACATGGATAAAGCAGTGGCTGATTGGCAGGAGGCAAAGAGTGGGAATAAAAGGAGCCTTTTCTGGTTGGCTGCCTGTGACTAGTGGTGTTCCACAGGGTCTGTGTTGGGACTGATTCTCTTTACGTTATATGTCAATGATTTGGATGATGGTTATACACTTTCACAGAAGAAATGAAAGGGATGTCTATTTTCTAAATGGAGAGAAAATACTAAAATCCGAGGTGCAAAGGGACTTGGAAGTCCTTGTGCAGGATTCCTGAAGGTTCATATGCAGTTGAGCCTGTGGTGAGAAAGGTATATGCAATGTTAGCAATCATTTCAAGAGGACTAGAATATAAAAGCAAGGATGTAATGTTGAGACTTTATAAAGCACTGGTGAGGCCTCACTTGGAGTTTTGTGAGCAGCTTTGGGTCCCTCATCTTAGAAAGGATGTGCTGAAATTGGAGAGGATTCAAAGGAGGTTCACGAAACTGATTCCAGGATTGAATGGCTTGTCATTGGAAGATTGTTTGATGGCACTGGGCCTGTATTCTCTAGAGTTCAGAAGAATGAGGGATGACCCCATTGAAACCTATTGAATGTTGACAGGCCTCGACAGAGTAGATGTGGAGAGGATGTTTTCTATGATGGGAGTGACTAGGACCAGAGGACACAGCCTCAGAATAGAGAGGTGTCCTTTAGGAACAGAGATGAAGAATTTCTTTAGCCAGAGAGTGGTGAATCTGTGGAATTCTTTGCCACAGGCAGTTGTCGAGGCCAAGTCTTTATGTATATTTAACGCAGAGGTTGATAGATTCTTGATTGGTCAGGGCATGAAAGGATATGGGGAGAAGGCAGAAGATTGGGGTTGAGAAGAAAATTCGATCAGCCATGATGAAATTGTGGAGCAGACCCGATGGGCCAAATGGCCTAATTCTGTTCCTATATCTTATGGTGTTATGGTCTTAATTTTTATAGCAATGTACTGCTGGCACAATACAACAAACTTAATGACATATATCCCTGATTATAAACCTGATTCTGATTCTGATCTAAGTAAGAACATAAGAAGAAATAGGAGCAGGAGTAGGCCATCTGGCCTGTCGAGCCTGCTCTGCTGTTCAATAAGATCATGGCTGATCTGGCCATGGACTCATCTCCACTTACCTGCCTTTTCTCTATAACTCTTGACTATGCAAAAGTCTATAACCTATCCTTAAGTATATTTACTGAGGTAGCCTCCACTGCTTCATTGGGCAGAAAATTCCACAGATTCACCACTCTCTGGGAAAAGCAGTTCCTCCTCATCTCCATCCTAAATCAACTCTCCTGAATCTTGAGGCTATGTCCCCTAGTTCTAATCTCTCCTACTAGCGGAAACAACTTTCCTGCCTCTATCTTATCTACCCCTTTCATAATGTTATACGTTTCTATAAGATCTCAACTCATTCTTCTGAATTCCAATGAGTGCAGTCCCAGATGACTCAATCTCTCCTCATAGTCTAACCCCTTCATCTCTGGAGTCAACCTCCAAAGTCAGTACATCTTTCCTCAAGAAAGGAGACCAGAATTGCACGCAGTACTCCAGATGCAGCCTCGCCTGTACCCTGGACAATTGCAGAAAACCTCCCTGCTTTTAAATTCAATCCCTCTATCAACATAGGCCAACATTCCATTCGCCTTCCTGATAGCCTGCTGCACCCGCAAACCAACCTTTTGAGTAACGCGCACAAAATGCTGGAGGAACTCAGCAGGCCAGAAAACATCTATGGAAAAGAGTACAGTCAACATCTCGGGCTGAGACCCTTCAGCAGGACTGGAGAATAAAAGATGAGCAGTCAGATTTAGAAGGTGGGGGAAGGGAAGGGAGAAAAGCAAGGTAATAGGTGAAACCAAGAGTGGGGGGAGGGGTGAAGTAAAGAGTTGGGAAGTTGGTTGGTGAAGTAAAGATAAACATCGATTTCTTGAACTTCCTGTGATAGCCCCCTCTATTCTCCATCCCCTTTTCCCTCTCTCCTTGCCTGTCCATTGCCTCCCTCTGGTCTCGGACCCAAACTTCAACTGCACTCTCTTCAGTGGATGCTGCCTGGCCTGCTGAGTTCCTCCAGCATTTTGTGTGTGTAACTTGGATTTCCAGCATCTGCAGATTTTCTCTTGTTTGTGATGGGATTCTGATTCAGTTTATTAATTCTTTCCTTTTTTGGGAATCAGTACGATGGATGTACTTTGCATTGCCTCCAATATGTTTCCTTCTCTAAATGAAGACACCGAAATTGGACACATGGTCAGACCAAAGTCCTGAGTAATCGTAGTGAGCCTTTCTTACTCCTACGTACCACCCAGAGGTTTGTTTTCCCACTGATTATAGACTCTGCATTCCAGACTATCAATTGAGTTCACAGCAAAGCCTAGCTTAATAACACCATAGAGAAGAGGCACAATTTTTAACTTCATTTCTTGGCTGGCAAGGTGACAAAGCAAAGAAAGAAATGAAGAATAATAACTGGGTTAATCTTCAAAGGGTTCCTTTCTGTTGGAGGGACATTGGACATAGGAGCATCTTAAAGAGGTGCATTACTGGAGAAAGGGGACAATCACAAAGATGCTTAGGCAGCTTAATAGGTCAGACCATCAAACATAGGAACAGAGTTAGGCCACTTTACTCATCAAAGCTGCTTCACCATTCAATCATGGCTGATTTAATTTCCCTCTCAGCCCCGTTCTCCTACCTTCTCCCCATTACCTTTGACACCCTGGCTAATCAAGAGCTCTACTGATCAAAATAAAAGGGTTAAGAGAAATATGAGCCAAACTCTGTCAAATGGGACTAGCTGACCAGATGTCACGATCAGCAGGGATGAGGGATCACAGTATTAATTATTATTTGAAAATGCTGGTGGCAGCTCAGGGTTACCTTTGCCAGCCGATGCTGCAGATTTCACCTAGTGAAAGTAGAGTAGAACTGGAGTTATCTCAGAAAGCAAGACAAGCTTATGTGTGGCTGATGTATGTGTAGCCTCTTAAGAACAACTGCTCCCTGTGTGATTATTGCTACGTCATTAGTGTTCAGTGTAGTAGAATCAGTTTACCTATCTTGTATAGAAGACACAGAAAAAAACTCTCTATTTCTCCCTCTTCCCTTCTCTCCCTTTCTCCTCTCTCTCCCTCTTTCCCTTTCCTCCTCTCCCCTGCCCCTCTCCCTTTCTTCTTCTCTCCCTTTCTTCTTCCCTCCCTTTCTTCTTCCCTCCCTCTCCCCTCTCTCTCTCCCCCTTTCTCTTCCTGTCCCTCTCTCCCTTCCTTCCTCCCTTTCTCCCTTTCTTGCTCACTTCCTCTCTCCCCTCTCTCGCCCTTCCCCTCCTCCCCACCATTCTCTCTCTCTCTCCTGTTTGATAAAGTGCTTCGTTCGTTTAAACTGCATGCTATCTGATATCTGAGAGACTGATACTGACACACTCCAGAGTTGAACCATTAGGGTGGTGCACTCAGTAAGGGACTGATGGAAATATCCAAAACAATTGCAAAGAGCCGTGTGCCTCGCTACATTGGGAACTAAATATGCAGCAGGGAGAAGGAGCAGAGGAAGTGAGGGAGGAAAAGGAAACAGATGGAATGCTGAGAGGTCTATTGAAACAGGAGGTCCATTTCCAGTCGCAGCCCATTACAAACACTGCAGAAAGTGACTCCCTGGAGACATTTATCCACACAACTACTTCTTCTCCAGTTCTTCCACCAAAGGGAAAGAATTAAATAATGTCAGCATCACGGGAGGCAAGCTAATGGGACCAAAGTCCGATCAGTTTCCAGGACAGGAGGGCTTCCATTCTACAATACAAAAGAAATGGTTATTTAGACTGTAGATACGGTGTTTGTAATTTTCCACAGTTTCTTAGATTCTGGAAAGGAATTGTAGGAGTGGAAAATAGCCGATGTGACACTCCTATTCATATAAATGTGAAGACAAAAATCAGGCAACCAAAGGCCAATTGGTCTAGTGTCACCTTTGGGAAAGTTTAGGCAACTGAAGGCTGATTGGTCTAATGTTGTCATTGGGAAATGTAATAATAATGCAGGAGGAATTGGCAAACATTTGGAAATTGAATATAACATCAGGGAATGGAAATTATTTATTAGGGTGCTTCGAGGAAGTATCATCCTGAGGGGACAAAGGGGACCTGATAGCTGTAGTGCATCTGGATTTGCAAAAGGTGTTTTAAAAAAAGCCGCACTATTGATTATCTCACAATATTGGGGGTGATATGTTATCATTTTTACGGGTCTGGCTGTCGAGCAGAAATCAGGGAGAGGGGGTCATTTTCAGACTGGCTACCTGTAACCTATGAGATGCTTTGGGGATCAGTTCTGGAAAGCAGCTACCTACTAATACATCAGGCAAAGGGAAGGGAAGTGAACTACAGAGTTACAGAGAGAGGGTGAACAGGCTCAGCCATCATTCATTGGACAAAGGTTCAGCTTATAGAGTCGCGTGGAATAATGAGGAGCACAGGCAGGATGAATTCAGAGTCTCTTTCCCAGAGCTGGGGAACTATGTAGTAGAGGGCATTGGTCTGAGGTGCGGAGGAGAGTTTCAGTAAGAACTTAATGTGCAACCTTTGCAGCAGAGAGCGGTCAGTACATGAACTGAGCAGGCAGAGGGAGTGGCTGACGCAGATACATTAACAACATTTAAAAGTCTCTTGGACAGATTCATGATTAGAAAATGCTTAGAGGGAAATGGATCAAACAGGGGCAAATGGGACTGGCTTTGATGAGCAAGAACCTGTTCTCCTGCTCTGTGTCTCTGCTGTAACCAGTGCTGTGGATGATACAGAGTCGGTGGGGGCAAAACAGATTACAGCAGAGGTTCCCAACTTTTTTGATGCCATGGAGCCTTACCATTAACTGAGGGGTCTGTTGACCCCAGGTTGGGAACCCCTGGATTACAACGAGGTTTTGGTAAGTGAATTGAGTGGACAATAAGTCGGCAAATAGAACATAGAAAATTGGAAGGAAGAGTAATAAAATGATTATTAAATGGTGAAAAAGTGGAGGAAGCTGCTGCACAAAGGTATTTGGGGCTCCTCGTATATGAAACTATAGGTAAAGCAGGCGATAGGAAAGGATTTTGGAATGCCAGCTTTTATTTCAAAGGGGAAATTCATATCACAGCTGTTATAAGGCACTAGTGAAGACATACCATTATATATCAATCTACTAGGGTAGATTGCTAAGAATATTAATCCTTGTTGTTGGGGAGCAGTGTCTAGGACCCGCAGATATAGCCTCTCAACAAACGAGCATTCATTTAAGACTGAGATGAGAAAGATTTTCTTTTCTCAGTGGTTTGAGTGTCTAGCATTTCTTGCTGCACACATTTATGAAGACTGAATCCTTGCATATATTTAAGGCTAAGATAGATTTTTAATCAGTAGAGACATCTGTGGTTATGAGGACAACACAGAAAGTGGCTGAGGAAAGTTGGATTGGCTGGAATCTCATTGAATGATGACACGGACTCAACTGACCTACTTCTTATTTCTGGTGGTCTTCTTATAGTCTAAGCTCCTAGATCTTTCTGTCACCTGTCCAGGCTCTAGGCTCCATCCCTCCCCCTCCCGTCTTCTCCTAACATTTTGGATCTCCCCCTCCTCCCACTTTCAAATCTCTTACTAGCTGTTCCTTCAGGTAGTTCTGACGAAGGGTCTCGACCCAAAACATCAACTGTACCTCTTCCTAGAGATGCTGCCTGGCCTGCTGCGTTCACCAGCAACTTTGATGTGTGTTCCTAGACCTTTCTGCTGAGTTGGCTTACACAAGATTTCAAGCAGTCAATAAATCTAAAAAGTGTTGTCAGGACTGCCTTTTGCTACGGCTGCAAGTCCTAGCGATTGAATCATTGGCTCCATTTCATCATTTTGATTCTTGACTGGCTGTCTTGGGTTCTGAGATAGCTCGGGGCTCCAGGTTGCCCATTCTTTCTCTCCCTCTTCAGGAGGATGCTCCTACTGGCATCTTGTCTAAATGATTGGTGATGGTTGCACAACAGCCCATTGCTTTGTCATCAGGGAGTTCCTGTGCAACTTCTAACACCTTCTGCAATAGTGTTGCCACAGAGGACATGTCCACATCAGCTTTTTGCCATTTCCGCTCTGCGTGGCTAGACACAGCTCTCCGGATGTCTGAAGGTGCTGTTCCTGGAAGAAGATGCATGAATTTTATTACAGGATTGAGTGGCTCTCAAGCAACAGCAGCCTGGTAGTCCTTTGTATGGGCAGGGGGTCAGAATCGGGTTTATTATCACCAGAATGTGTTATGAAATTTGTTAACTTACACATACTCACTCACACTTACTCAGTACGGGGAGAACACAGGAAGACCGCCAAGAATGAAACTTGCAAACTTCTTGTTTTTCACTATATTTACAGTAAGTACTGCGGTGTACTCGATGAGTTTACAGTGGGAATACACAACCTCTCCAGACCCTGGCACTGGTCGCAAAACTACCCATGTCTGTAACCCCTGGTGTTCAAGACCCCAAACCCAGCCTCAGCTTCATATCTAGCCCATGGTCCCACTTGCTCGGGCGGTAGCCCTGCATGGCACTCTGGAGACTGAAGGTTGTGAATGAATGATCTAGATGCCAAGCATAAGAACAAAGTCAAAGTAAATGCACATCCCCGTAAGATTTATTTTCTTGCAGGCATTTACAGGAAAATAAAGACATAAACAAAGACTAGCAAACACTTAATATGCAAAAGGGACAAATAGATAAATAAATAAATAACACCGAGAACAGAAGTTGTTGAGTCCTTGAAAGTGAGTGAGTCTGTAGGTGTGGAGTCAGTTCCGATATAAGAGCAGGGGTTGGCCTTCTGGCCTGCTGAGACTGCAATGCCGTTCAGTAAGATCATGGCTAGTCTGGCCATGGACTCAGCTCCTCATACCTGCCTTTTCTCATATGTCTTAATTCCCCTGCTATGCAAAGAAATATCTAACGCAAGCACAAGGAAATCTGCAGATGCTGGCAACACGCACAAAAAATGATGGTGAACACAGCAGGCCAGGCAGCATCTATAGGAAGACGTACAGTCGACTGTACTTCTTCCTATAGATGCTGCCTGGCCTGCTGTGTTCACAAAGAAATATCTGTTTCTTAAGTATATTTAATGAGGTAACATCTACTGCTTCCCTGGACAGAGAATACACAGATTCATTACTTTCTGAGAAAAGTAGTTGTTCCCCATCTCTGTCCTAAAACCAACAGGACTTTCCAAACTTCAGGTGCTAATTTTCAGAGATTTATTATACAACTGAAAGGTGATGAATGTTATTCCTCTGTTTTTTTAAACAGCAGTCTATGGCCTTTAAATTCTCCAATAATTTTGCACTGATTTGCTCAATTTCATTTGGATTTGATTCGAACCCGTTCAGCTTGGGTGAAACTTCACTCTCAGGTGTTAGAAGGCATTAATGCCCGCTGCTGCTCCACACTACTTGTGAAAGGCAAATTCATACCATTCTTGAAGATGGTCATGCATCACAGGACACCTCTCAGCACTTGCTCACTACATCAGACTCAGAACCAGAACCTGATGTATTAACACTGACATATGTTGTGAAATTTGCTGTTTTGCTGCAGCAGTACAGCACAACACAATTCAGTGATTGGCTGCATGATGCACTGAGAGGCCACTTAGTTCATGGAATCTTTCATGGAACAATTCAAAAATGGCTCCTAACCAAAGCACAACTCACATTTAAAAGGGCAATTGAAATCACTGTATCAATGGAAACAGCAACCAGAAAAGCAATTGAGTTGCAATCAGAAATGAAAGTGAGCATGAACGAAATTGCAATGTCTAAACAGAAACTTGCCTGGCTGAACAAATTGTCTTACCATTGTGGCAGGGGCTCACATACACCAGATCAATGCAGGGTTATGGGCGAAAATGCAGAAAATGTTACAAAGTAGGGCACACATGAAGAGCATGCCAGGCAGACAAAAATAAATGGACTGCACAGGGATTAGAAAAAGATAAAAAGCCAAGTTGCAGTTTCAAAAAGAGCCCTAATCTGCATGCTGTTGATGAAAAGTCTGATAATGATGAGAGTGATACAGGACTGAGTGGCCTTGAGATTTACCATGTGAAAACTAACAATAGACAAGCAATCTGGTTTACACCAGAAGTGAACAGCAAATTAATTGAAATGGAATTGGATACTGGATTGGCTGTTTCCATCTTTCCAAAAAATGAGTTTGAATGGCATTTTAGAGATACTGAACTAAAGCCTGCAGATATTCATCTAAGAACTTGTACTGGAGAAAAGATAACTCATGTGGGAACGACATTCGTAACAGTGAAATACAACAACCAACAAGTTATATTGGGCTTGTATGTGTTAAAAACAAGAGGACCAGCATTATTGGGCTGTGATTGGTGAGACAGCTACAACTTGACTGGAGATCCACCCACCATTTACATGCCATATTCCCTGTAATAGAGTCAACAGAAAGTGAATTACATAAAGTACTGGATGATGCCACAGCAGTGTTCAAATTTGGATCTGGAAGACTCAAACATATCAAGGGTAAAATAATGTTGCATGGAAATGCCAGACCTAAGTTTTAAAGAGCCCTTCTGGTTCCTTATACCATCCGTGATAAAGTAGTCAGTGAGCTAGATTGCGTGGAGGCTAAAGAAATTCTTTCCAAGATTCGGGGGCGGGGGGGGAAACACCGGTGGTCCCAGTAACTAATAAGGATGGGTCTGTCAGGAACTGTGATGATTTTAAGATCACCATCAACCCAGTACTGTAAGTAGATCAATACCCTCTGACCAGGATAGAGGATATCTTTGCAAACCTTTCTGGAGGAAAACATTTCAGCAAAGTGGACAGCTGAGGCCTACCTCACAGATGGAAGAAGAGTCTAAAGTGTTTCTCACCATAAGCACTCACAAAGGGCATTTTTGCTGTAATAGGCTTATTTTTGGAGTAGTATCTGCTCCTGCACTCTGGCAGAAGGCTGTGGACTGGGCACTGCAAAGTTGCCCAGGTACTCAGAGTTACCTGGATGACATCGTTGTAAAGGATATCTCAAGACAGTTTTATAAAGATTGGAAGATTATAGGCTCAGAGCACAATGCAACACGTGTAAGATCTTTAAACCGAGCGTCACTTACTGTGGTCACACCATTGATACACAAATGTGCTGAAAAAATTCAACCAAAGGCCAAAAGACGTGTCACAGTTGCATCCTTTTTAGGATTTGTCAATTATTATAACAGGTTCCTGCCAAAGCTGACTACTCTGCTTCACACCTTGAACTTCATTACTACAGATCAGAAAGAAATTACAATGGACAAAGCAGGGTGAGCTGGCTTTCATAAAGGTAAAGGAAATAGTGACATCAGACACTGTAATCACACGTTATAATCTATATTGTCCAGTGAAGCTTGCCTGTGACGTCTTGCCTTATGGGATAGGTGCAGTCCTGTCACGTGTTATGAGTGATGGAAACTTTGCATCACTTTCCCTTATCATTGCAGAGAAAAATTATGCATAGATTGACAGAGAGGCCTTGAGTCTTGTTTGGGGTGTAAAACATTTCAACCAGTACTTGTACGGGAGAGAGTTTACCCTCATTACTGATCATCAATCACTAGTGTCCATTTTCAGTGCGTGGAAGGGTGATCCACGACCAGCAGCAGAACGAATGCCGAGATGGGCTCTGTGTACTTGGAGGACGCAATTACAAGATCGAATTCAGGAGGACACTCATTACGGAAATACTGATGGATTGTCCCAATTGCCCATGGAAAAGGAAATAACTGAAAAATTTATAAGAGGACATTTTCTCCCTAACACAATTCAAAAGTCTCCCTATTTCAGCAGAGATGATCTGAAAGAAAACTAATAAAAGGTCCTCCACTGTCTCAGGTCTACATGGCAATCCAAACTGGCTGCAATATGCAGCCAAAATTCTAGTTCCCTCATTTTTACCAACGCTGGGATGAGATTGCCCTTGACGGGGGTTGCCTTATGTGGGGATTGAGGTTTGTTGTAACATCCAAGCTGAGAGCTAAGGTGTTGGAGGAGCTACTAGGAGGTCATCTAGTTGTGGTCAAAATGAAAGTATTGACTTGAAGTATTGTCTGGTGACCTGGGATAGATCTGCAGGTTGAACAGTTTGCCATGCATTGTTCCAGATGCCAACACGACCAGAGGATGCCAAGAGCAGCGCCTCTCCATCCCTGGGCTTGGTAGAGGATTCAGGTGGATTTTGTCAGACATTTATGGGCACAAATTTCTTAGTAGTAGTGGATGCAGCTACAAAGTGACCAGAAGTGTTCCCAATAACCTTCACTACAGCTACACACACTGTTGATGTGTGGAGAATCCTCTTCCCAAGGACTGGTGCTCCAGAACACTTTGTCTGTGATAATGGAACAGTTTCAGTCATTTCTGAAAATGAGTGCAATAAGACATATCACATCTGCACTGTATCACACAGCTACAAGTGGCCTGGTGGAAAGGTTTGTCCAGAGTCTAACGAACACATGACAAGCAATGTCAGCAGAACACACTACACTGACACTGAATCAGAAGCTCACCAATTCCCTCCTTGTATATCACAATGAGGCACTTTCCACAGCAATTAAATCTTTAGGTCTGAATGAGACAATTTAAAATTTACTATGCTGTGGATGTCTATATAGCAATAGTAATAGTAATAGAATATATATATATATATATATATATATATATATATATAGTCTAGAGAGTAATTCATGATATCCTTGAGTTGAGATTGATTCTATATTGAGTTAGAGTTTATAGCTAAGCAGGGACGATTGTTGTGTATTTAATACTTCAGTGATATTTGAGTAATCTTTTAAATATATTGTTTGACTCAGCATTCTTTGTTTGCCTACATAATTTATTTCGGTTATATATAAAAGTATGTGAATGGTATATGTCATTACGACATCACGTCATATATGAGCTCCTCACTAAAAAGAAAAACTGAGTAGACAAATAATCTTGGCTCCTGTGTTTTTTCTTTAGATTCATTTCTGGAGTTACAAAACAACAGTGATGTTCATGAACTGTTCAGAATCTGATGGTGGAGGGAAGGAGTTGTTCCTAAAACATTGAGTGTGTGTTTTTGGGCTGCTGTAGTTCTTCCCTGACGGTAGTACAGTTTAATTGAAAGGTGTATGCGGTGGATGACCTGACAGTTTCTCTGAGAGAGCAGATAACAGGACGTCTCCATGTTTTGTGTGCTGACTTGTGGAGGTTGCTGACTGTTCTCAGAAAGGTTTGCTCAGTGCAAGCTGTGACCTGTTAATAAAATGATTGGATTATCAGTGGGCCCATTTATTTTGGCACGGCAATCAAGACTATTCATTGTTTGTTCAAAGATTCAGTGGACTTGGTGATTTCATTTTCACTCTGTTATCTCCACCCAAATAACTTTAAACCCTTCACTGAGAGGAAGGTGACTTTAGGCTCCAGGGAGAACAACCCTCCCTTCCTGCATCTGTTGCAGTGGGACCTCAGATTTTCCCGGGATTCCTACTTCCAGACATTGTTCCTGAGTCTCTGGCGGTTTTCCTTGCAGCTGGTCTCCACTCTCCTTCTACCACAGTGAAAAGCCCCTTTCATGTTAACAGCATACAGCAATGGTCCAAACGCTGAACTAGTACCAGGGATATTTACCATGGATCCACTGATGTGAATTCATATCCCACTTTAGTAGCCAGGAAATTTTAATTTGAGTCAGTAAATAAATCAGCAACTAAGGGTCCAGCACCGGTAATTGAGACGATGAAGTTACCTGACTGCTGTTTAAAGTTCTGTAAATGTTCAATATCTGCTAACCTTACTTGGCCTGTTCCCAAGTATTCTGAAGCCAGGGCAGCCTGGCAGAGCCTACAGTGGCCCGGGTGAGACACTTACTTCAAGATAATTATGGGATGGAAATAACCTGGGAAGTCTGTAATTGACTGACGATTGGGTAGGGTTGTTCTCCAGTCTTGGCAAATGACTTGCAAACGTTTTGTCGTCATAGAAGGAGCCAAGCATGTGGAGGACATGTCACAATTAACAGTGCACTGATGTTGTTGTCTCATACGGCGATGAAGCATTTGCAAGTAAATTGCCAAGATCAGAGAAAAACTGAATCCAGCCATAATTATGGAATGGCCAGTGGTACATACTTCCTGTGAATGAAAATTCCTCAGGATTTTCTACCTTCCAACTAATTTTGATATCTGCCAAGTTCCCTGTACCTAGTTCTCATGTCAAAGGACCCTTATTAATTATTTGTTTTGCATTTATCAAGATAGCATATATCCGTTCTGTATTCAATACAAGAAGATGAAGGGCTTTAATTTTCATATTTTTATAGATAAATTAGAGATGTTCAAAGAGGAATGCTACACCTTTACATTAAGAATTTGTCTACTAATATTGCCAGAAAACATTTTCGGAGCAGTTCCTTTATTTATACAATACTCCTTATCGGTTTGAAAACCTTGTCTTGTTGAGCTCATTACTGATAACACAGCCCTGAAACTTCAATGGAAGTGGATTGCTGATGTAATTCTGATGTCAGAGGAAATGTGATATTTGCTTCCCCTGGTATTTCTTTGAATGAGCTCTTACCCAATCAGTGGAAGACTGAAAAACAGCTATGAAATAAGGGGCCAGCTATTTAAAACTGAGATGCATGGAAAGTTCTTCTTTCAGAAAGTAGTGATGTTATCGGCCTCTGAGAGTGGTGGAGGCCAAATGTATTCCATCTGATGTGTATAAGGTGAGATAGATGAATATTTGAAAAGCTGAGGAATTGAGGGCTTCAGGGAACTGGCTTAGAAGAGGACTTTGATCAGCCTTGATCATATTGCATGGCAGAGTATGTTTGAACGGCTGTCAAGCCAAATCCAGGCCCGATTTTCTTGAGTTCTTGTGAAAAGTACAAAAGAAACACAAACTTAAAGTAATACACACAAAATACTGGAGGAACTCAGCAGATCAGGCAGCATCTGTGGAGGATCCTGAAGAGAATTGACTGTTTACTCTCCTCCACAGATGCCACCTGACCCATTGAATTCCTTCAGTATTGTGTGTGTTATTCTGGATTTCCAGCATTTACAGAATCTCCTGTGTTTACAAATCTAAAGTATGCATTCCATTTGCAATTCTGCCATTTCAGCAGTTCTCTGAAGCATTAGGATTAAAAATCGAAGTGTTTAATGGCAGGAAATGCATTTCCTTTTGAACACTGGTGTTGATGTAAATCAAATTGATACATCCTTGCATGTGACATCTTGTGAACAATAAATATTGTGAACAGCTGCTCTTCCTTATTGAACACAACAGGTACCCTGCCCAGTGTTTTTAGTTCAAGGTGTCCCTTTTTAAAATACTAGAATGTGTACACAGGTAATGGAAAAGAGATAATGGAAAGGATGATAACAGAAAGGTTATCGTATGAGCTTGAGAAGAGAGGAATGCTGGCAAGTTACCAGAGTGGTTTTAGGAAGGGAAGGAATTCCATGGACCCAGTGATAAGGTTAGAGACTGAAATAAGGAAGGCCCAGGCAAATAAAGAGTCAGTAGTGGCAGTGTTCTTTGATATTGAAAAAGCCTATGATATGATGTGGAAGGAAGGATTGTTAACTAAACTGCACAAGATGGGGGTTGGTGGGAGAGTTTTTAATTGGATTAAAGATTTTTTGTTTGGTAGGAAAAATTCAAGTTCGGATTGGATCAGAATGATCAAAACAGTACATACTGGGAAATGGCACACCTCAAGGTAGTGTGATTAGCCCGTTACTTTTCATCATTATGATCAATGATGTCTTCACAAAGGTACCTAGACAAGTCAAAGTGTTGATATGCTTAGATTCATCCTCAGTTCCAGCAAGTTTAAGGTCTTTTCACTCAAACAGTCGGCAAGATGTACTTTATGAAGTCCTTCAGTCAGTCACAAGAATTGTAAATCAGGGAGGTCAGGTAAAATTTCTATGGGTTCCAGCACATGTAGGGGTGAAGGAGAATGAGAGGGTGGATGAATTGGCAAAGAGGGCGTTAAAGAAATAAAATATAGAAATGCACATTAGTATTAGTAAAGCAGAGGTCAAGTGTGTAATCTGGGAAAAAAATCAACCAAATGTGGCAAGAAAAATGGGACAGGAAGGGGAAAGGGAGACATTTATATCAAATACAAAAGAGTGTTGCAGGTACTGAGATAGGTAGTGGATACAGAAGAGAGGAAACTGTGTGGACTAGGTTAAGGCTGGGGCACTGTGCATTAAACAAAACATTGGAAATGATAGGGAAACACCAGACAGGATTGAGTGAGGAATGTCAGGAAGAGGAGTCAGTAGAACATGCAGTTCTGAGTTGCAGGAAGTATGGGTTACAGAGAGAGATGATGAGAATCAATCTAAGGGAATTGGGGGTGCAGGAATTCACATTAAAAGGGTTGCTGGGCATGGGTGAGAGAGCACAGGTCAGGGTATTTTTAGCTTTCTTAAGGGGTACAGGGGTTTTTTATAGGATATGATGGATAAGCAGAAATAGGGTACTAGGATGGCCAAAGATGGGAGGATAAAATGTAGATTAGGGTATGTGCGTATGTGAGTGGGTGAAGGAATTTGGAATGTGTCTATTGCACACTCCAGAGCAGAAGGTGGAGGTAATGCACCAACAAGCTGGGTGCCAACCACCGTAAAACAAGAAGAAGAAGAAGATTAGTCAGATCACAGCAGGTCCAAACAACCTCACATTCCCTTTCCTGATGTACAAGTGTATTGGTTAGTGATGTTGACTATTCTTTTGTCAGATGTTATAAGACCATGAGACATAGGAGCAGAAGTAGGCTCTTTGGCTATTGAGTCTGCTCTGCCAGTCCATTATGACTGATTTATTATCCTTCTCAAAACCATTCTCCTGCTTTTCCCTCATAACATCTGACACACTTACTAACCAAGAACCTATCATCCTCCTCTTTAAACATACCCGATGACTTGGCCTCTACAGCCACCCAATTTGGAGTATTGTGTGCAGTTTTGATCACCTACCTACAGGAAAGATGTAAATAAGGTTGAAAGAGTACAGAGAACATTTACAAGGATGTTGCTGGGACAGAAGGACCTGAATTAGAAGGAAAGATTGAATAGGCTAGAGCTTTATTCCCTAGAATGCTGAAGATTGAGGAGAAATTTGATAGTGTACAAAATTTATGAGTGGTATAGATGAGATAAATGCAAGAAGGCTTTTTCCACTGAGGTTGGGAGGGACTATGAAAGAGGTCATGGGTTAAGGGTGAAAGGTGATTATGAGGGAAACTTCTTTACTTAGAGGGTTGTGAGAGTGTAGAATGAGCTGCAGCGCGAGTGTTAGATGCGATTTTGATTTCAATGTTCAAAAGTAGTTGGATAAGTATATGAGTGGGAGGGCTATGGTCCGAGCGCAGGTCAGTTTAAATAGTTCGGCATGGACTAGATGGGCCAAAGGGCCTCTTTCTGTGCTGTATTTTTCTATGTCTCTGTGTCTCTTGACAGGCATCTGAAACTCTCAGAGGGCAGTTCAAATAGTTGCTTGACAACTGGACTCTGAACTTTGGTTGTTATCGCACAATAAACACAAGAGATTCTGCAGTTGCTGAAATCAGCTTGGGGGAAGATATAAGGTGAAGGGGAGGGTGAACTGAAAGGTAGGGAGTGTTTGGTGGAAAAGGTAAAGGGCTGAAGAAGAACGAATCTGATAGGAGAGGATAGTGGACCATGGGAGAAAGGAAAGGAAGGGGGTGGCAGAGGGAGGTGATGTACAGGTGAGAAGAAGTAAAGGGGAACCAGATTAGGGGATAGAAAAACAGAGAAGGGGAAGGGGGAAGAAATTACTGGAATTTAGAGAAGTCGATGTTCATGCCGTCAGGTTGGAGACTGTCCAGAAAGAAAATAAGGTGCTGCTCCTCCAACCCGAGGGTGGTCTCTTTGTGGCAGTGGAGGAGGCCATGGACCAACGTGTCAGAATGGGGATAGGAATTAGAATTAAAATGGGTAGCCACGGGCAATCCCAGCTATTGTGGTGGACGAAGTCATGTGTTCAATGAAGCAGCCCCCCCAGTCTATGTCAGGGCTCATCCACATAGAGACGACTGCATCAGAAACACCAGGTATGGTAGACAACCCTGATACAGATGGAAGTGAAGTACCATATGAATTAGTTAATGCCTATGTTCCATTTTCTTTGCTAAGTACCTTCTCTCTCTTTGCTGAATCGAGTGACCATTTGCTGTGGTACCATTTCACTTGTGCTGTCTGTTCTGTGGTACATCCCCCAAGTCGCACTCCATGACGTGTGAGTCATTGGCTCTGATTCACTGAGAAGGAGAAAAGGAGGAGGAAGATGATGCATTCATTCAAAATGCACTTTGGAATCAAGGCAGATTGATCAATAGACAGATCACTGGTTCAGCTTTCCTCAGCACTGAGTCAGGAACAAAACAAATCACCCCAGCAAATTAAAACACAAGAGATTCTGCAAATACCGGAACTCTTGAGCAACACACGAAATGCTGGAGGATCTCAGCAGGTCAGACAGAATCCATGGAGGGGAATAATTGTCAACATTCTGGGCAAAGTCCCTTCGTCAAGACTGACAAGGAAGCTGAAAGAAGCCAGATTAAGAAGGTGGATGAAGTAAGAAACTGGGAGGTGATAGGCAAAGGGCTGATAGCAGCAAACAGTGGACTGTGGGATAAAGGGATGGAGGAGGGGCACCAGAGTGAGGTTGAAATTCATTTATCCTCCTTTAAATAAACGATTTACACATGCAATACTTTCATCGCCACCTTTGATGTTAAGGATAAAACCCGCCTGGGGATAACAAATAAAAATCACCTCCTGTAAATGTTTAGCTAAAACCGTTTATAAAATAATTGACCTGTGGAAGTTGTAGCAGAGCAAGGGTTAAAATAATGTCCTGGCAAGGAGAGTTTGCAAAGAGTGCGCAGGAAAGGTCTTCGAAAGTGGGTGGGTGGAGAAGGGGAATGAAGTAAGACGGTGGTAAAAGTAAAAGATTGCAATTAATATTCAAGCTGAGAACATCAAAGGAAGTACTCAACCTACTAAAATTCTGAGACTTCTAGATTGATTCGGCTGATTGAGCACAGATCAAAGCATGTCTCAAAACAATCCTTGCACCCACAGTTGGAGTAAGGCAGAACCCCAAGAGCTTATGCTTTCTCTTTCTAAGAACAGGTACATCACAACAAAGACCCTACCTAACATTAACTGTACCTTATACTCAAAGTAATTTGGTTGCATCATGTTAGGCTGACAAGAGTCTCAGCCTGAAAATGTTGACTGTTTAACTCTTTTCCACAGACGCTGCCTGGCCAGCTGAGTTCCTCTAGCACCTTGTGTGCGTTGCTTTGATTTCCAGCACCCGCAGATTTTCTTTTTTTTTGTTAAAGTGTCAAAGGTTCATTTATTATCAGAGTATACAACACTGAAATTCTTCTTCTCCAGGTAGCCATGAAACCAAGAAAGAAAAGAAAGACAATACAATCATCAACCTTAAAATCCCCCTCCCCACACAAAAAATGAACGAAAATGGAACAGGCACGTCCACCTCCAAATCCCCCTCCCCCAGAACAAATCAAGAAAGATCAGGTGAAAATGACAGAATATAAAAAACTCTTGGGAGAAGTCTATAGTCCAAGTCCACATCCAAAACACAGAAAACCTGGGTAACATTCTTCAGGCACAGCAGGCAGTTGGCGCTCACCTTCTGCATTTTCCTCAATGTTTCAATCTCCCTTGTTGCTTTAATCAGGGCACAATGGAAGCTTTAATTGGTGAAATGGAGTTGAACATTGGCTCACATCCTGTCCTGCAGCCTGCCCACCATGAGGGTTGCTCACACTGCCTCTGTTCCCTGAATCCTCCCGAGACTGCAGAGCACTGAAACACCCAAACAACCTCCAAACTGCAAACAGCAGACTCCAACAGTTCCAGCATCACATCCAGGATGAAGAACAAATGTAAAAGACATAAAAAAAGTGAAATATATGGTTCAATGTGGATGTGGAAACCATAGAAAGGGTGCAGAGGAGATTTATAAGGATGTTGCCTGGATTGAGGAGCATGCCTTACGAAAACAGGTTTAGTGAACTCGGCCTCTTCTTCTTGGAACGATGGAGGGTGAGAGGTGACCTGTTAGAGGTGTATAAGACGATGAGAGGCATTGATCATGTGGGTAGTCAGAGGCTTTTTCCCAGGGCTGAAATGGTTGCCACAAGAGGACACAGGTTTAAGGTACTGGGGAATAGGTACAGAGGAGATGTCAGGGGTAAGTTTTTTTACTCAGAGAGTGCTGAGTGTGTGGAATGGGCTGCCGGCAACGGTGGTGGAGGCAGATATGATAGAGTCTTTTAGTAGACTTTTGGATAGGTACATGGAGCTTAGAAAAATAGAGGGCTATAGGTAAGCCTAGTAATTTCTAAGGTTAAGGACATGTTCAGTTCAACTTTGTGGGCCAAAGGGCTTGTATTGTGCTGTAGGCTTTCTATGTTTCTATGCTTAATGATCTATCGAGAAGATATCGACCGAAAGAGCATTGTACACAGGCACAATCTGAAGTGTATCATGAGTTCCACTTTCTAAAAAGTTTTGAGCAAACACACTCTTTAAGGCAGAGTGGAGGAAGAGTTAATTGATCAGGGAGGCTTTGATTTCAGTGGAGAAAAGGAAGCTATCCTCAGCACCTCCCATGTCAGGGCTGACCTGGGAGTAGCTAATGAAATGGTACAAAACAACATCAGTCTAAATTTAATTTCATATGTCAGGTGCCGTAATGAGAGACAATAATGAGATGTTGCATATTACAGTGCAATATGAGATTATTTACTCCTTCATATCCATCCTGGCTTCTTAATTAAACTATTAAATAAACTCACTAATTTGCTCTTTACTCATAGGCTTGTAAGATTCTTCCTACATCCAATCCACTATTAAAGTAATTGAGCAATCTGTTACAACCCTTACAAAAAGTGCCAATTATCTTAATTTTGTCTCCTCTGAATCCAAGTCCACCTCCTGCCTTTGGGTTTTCTCCTTATTTCCTTGAACAATATCTGCATCACACCTTTTCTTAGTTTATTTCTTTCTCTAAGGAGTTGAATCCAAGAAACTACAGTATCTCCTCATAACTGAGGTCTTCACATCCCTGACACCAGTAGTAAATCTCCTCTACACCCTTCCCAAGTCCTTGACTTCCTTCTCAAAAGTGTTGTGGCTGGAACTGTCCACAATATTTCATCTGAGGTTTGACGAGCAGTTCTTAGTTTAGCATATTTCTCGAATCTTCTTTTCTTAGACTGGAGAATCTGATGCATTTGTATAACATTACAAACCTGCTCTGTCACCTCTAGACACTGGTGCTTGTACACCCTCCTTTACAATTCTATTATCAATCCCTCCTTCCAAGCCAGTCATATTTCCTCACCATTTCCTGTGCTTCTGAATGAATTAACCCCTTTAGACAGTCTGACAAAATGCTCCTAACGTCAGCCATTATCCCCAGCCCTATACGTTTCTGAATTTCATGTGATCTGCAAACTTTGAAATGTTATCCCATGAACCCAAGTCTAGGTCATTCCCTCATAACAAAGACAACACTTCCCTCAATACTGACCCCCGAACAATAGCTCAGTGTGCTCCTGCCGGCCAGAAAACAAGTCAATTTTGTATCCAGGCAACGATTGTCATTAGATTTCTATTCTGTTGCTCCTATTGCAGGCACCTTTTGATCAAGAGGTGATTATACAATACAATAACATCATAAAATATAGAAGCAGAATAAGGCCATTCAGCCCATTAAATCTGCTTTGTTGTTCAATGACAGCTTATTTTATTTTCTACCCCATTCTCTTGCCTCTCTCTGTAACTCTTAGCCCTTTCACCAATCACGAACCTATCAATCTCTGATAAATTCACCAAATGACTTGGTTTCCAAAGGCTTGTGTGCCACAGATTTACTACCCCCGCTGAAGAACTTCCTCCTCAGCTCAGTTTTCCACAAATTTACACAGAACATAGAATAGTACAGGCCCTTTGGCCCACAATGTTGTGTCGACCCTTAAAACCTGCCTCTCATATAACCCCCCACCTTAAATTCCTCCATATACCTGTCCAGTAGTCTCTTAAACTTCACTAGTGTATCTGCCTCCACCACTGACTCAGGCAGTGCATTCCACGCACCAACCACTCTGAGTGAAAAACCTTCCTCTAATATCCCCCTTGAACTTCCCACCCCTTACCTTAAGGCCATGTCCTCTTGTATTGAGCAGTGGTGCCCTGGGGAAGAGGCGCTGGCTGTCCACTCTATCTATTCCTCTTATTATCTTGTACACCTCCATCATGTCTCCTCTCATCCTCCTTCTCTCCAAAGAGTAAAGCCCTAGCTCCCTTAATCTCTGATCATAATGCATACTTTCTAAACCAGGCAGCATCCTGGTAAATCTCCTCTGTACCCTTTCCAATGCTTCCACATCCTTCCTATAGTGAGGCGACCAGAATTGGACGCAGTACTCCAAGTGTGGCCTAACCAGAGTTTTATAGAGCTGCACCATTACCTCGCAACTTAAACTCTATCCCTCAACTTATGAAAGCTAACACTCCATAAGCTTTCTTAACTACCCTAACTACCTGTGAGGTAACTTTCAGGGATCTGTGGACATGTACCCCTAGATCCCTCTGCTACTCCACACTACCAAGTATCCTACCATTTACTTTGTATTCTGCCTTGGAGTTTGTCCTTCCAAAGTGTACCACCTCACACTTCTCCGGGTTGAACTCCATCTGCCACTTCTCAGCCCACTTCTGCATCCTTTCAATATCTCTCTGCAATCTTCGACAATCCTCTACGCTATCCACAACACTAGCAACCTTTGTGTCCTCTGCAAACTTGCCAACCCACCCTTCTACCCCCGACATCCAGGTCGTTAATAAAAATCACGAAAAGTAGAGGTCTCAGAACAGATCCTTGTGGGACACCACTAGTCACAACCCTCTAATCCAAATGTACTCCCTCCACCATGACCCTCTGCCTTCTGCAGGCAAGCCAATTCTGAATCCACCTGGCCAAACTTCCCTGGATCCCATGCCTTCTGACATTCTGAGTAAGCCTACCGTGTGGAACCTTGTCAAATGCCTTACTAAAATCCATGTAGATCACATCCACTGCAGTACCCTCATCAATATGCCAGGTCATCTCCTCAAAGAACTCTATCAGGCTTGTTAGACACGATCTTCCCTTCACAAAGCCATGCTGCCTGTCCCTGATCAGACCATGTTTCTCTAAATGCCCATAGATCCTGCCTCTAAGAATCTTTTCCAACAGCTTTCCCACCACAGACATAAGGTTCACTGGTCTCTAATTACCTGGACTATCCCTACTACCTTCTTTGAACAAGGGGAAAACATTCGCCTCCCTCCAATCCTCTGGTACCATTCCCATGGACAACGAGGACATGAAGATCCTAGCCAGAGGCTCAGCAATCTCTTCCCTCGCCTCGTGGAGCAGCCTGGGGAATATTCCATCAGGCCCCGGGGACTTATCCGTACTAATGTATTTTAACAACTCCAACACCTCCTCTCCCTTAATATCAACATGCTCCAGAACATCAACCTCACTCATATTGTCCTCACCTTCATCAAGATCCCTCTCATTGGTGAATACTGAACAGAAGTATTCATTGAGGGACTCGCTCACTTCCACAGCCTCCGGGCACATCTTCCCACCTTTATCTCTAATCGGTCCTACCTTCACTCCTGCCATCCTTTTGTTCTTCACATAACTGAAGAAAGCCTTGGGGTTTTCCTTTACGCTACTCACCAAGGCCTTCTCATGCCCCCTTCTTGCTCTCCTCAGCCCCTTCTTAAGCTCCTTTCTTGCTTCCCTATATTCCTCAATAGACCCATCTGATCCTTGCTTCCTAAACCTCATGTATGCTGCCTTCTTCCACCTGACTAGATTTTCCACCTCACTTGTCACCCATGGTTCTTTCACCCTACCATTCTTTATCTTCCTCACCGGGACAAATTTATCCCTAACATCCTGCAAGAGATCCCTAAACATCGACCACACATGTCCATAGTACATTTCCCTGCAAAAAAATCATCCCAATTCACACCCGCAATTTCTAGCCTTATAGCCTCATAATTTGCCCTTCCCCAATTAAAAATTTTCCTGTCCTCTCTAATTCTATCCTTTTCTATGATAATGCTAAAGGCCAGGGAGCAGTGGTCACTGTCCCCCAGATGCTCACCCACTGAGAGATCTGTGACCTGACCCGGTTCGTCACCTAATACTAGATCTAGTATGGCATTCCCCCTAGTCGACCTGTCAACATACTGTGACAGGAATCCATCCTGGACACACTTAACAAACTCTGCCCCATCTAAATCATTGGAACTAATCACGTGCCAATCAATATTAGGGAAGTTAAAGTCACCCATAATAACAACCATGTTATCTTTGCACCTTTCCAAAATTTGCCTCCCAATCTGCTCCTCTGTATCTCTGCTGCTACCAGGGGGGCTATAGAATACCCCCAGTAGAGTAACTGTTCCCTTCCTGTTCTTGACTTCCACCCATACTGACTCAAAAGAGGATCCTGCTACATTACCCACCCTTTCTGTAGCTGTAATAGTATCTCTGACCTGTAATGCCACCCCTCCTCCCCTTTTTCCACCCTCTCTATCCCTTTTAAAGCACTGAAATCCAGGAATATTGAGAATCCATTCCTGCCCTGGTGCCAGACAAGTCTCTGTAATGGCCACTACATCATAATTCCATGTATGTATTCAAGCTCTCAGTTCATCACCTTTGTTCCTGATGCTTCTTGCATTGAGGTACACACATTTCAGCCCTTCTACCTTACTGTCTTTACACCGTTTATTCTGCTTCCCTTGCCCCAAAGCCTCTCTGTATGTTAGATCTGGCTTTACTCCATGCACTTCTTCCACTGCTCTATCGCTCTGGGTCCCATCCCCCTTGCAAATTAGTTTACACCCTCCCGAACCATGCTAGCAAACCTACCTGCATGGATATTGCTCCCCCTCGAGTTCAGGTGCAACCCATCCGATCTGTACAGGTCCCACCTTCCCCAGAAGAGATCCCAATGATCCAAAAATTTAAAACCCTGCTCCCTGCACCAACTCCTCAGCCACACATTCAACTGCCATTTCCTCCAATTCTTACCATCATTGTCCTGTAGCACTGGCAGCAATCCTGAGAACGCTACCCTTGAGGTCCTGTTCTTCAGCCTTCTGCCCACTACCCACTGGCTGAAGAACTTCTTCCTCAGCTCAGTATTCAAGATGAGTCCCTTTATTCCGAGGCTGTACCCTCATATCCTAGAAGCTCCTACTAATGGAAGCATTCTCCCTACATTCACTCTGTCCAGGTCTCTCAGTATCATTAGGAAAAGTTCACTTTTCACGCCACAAGATTGAAATGTTGCTCATGTTCTGAGTGTCGTATTGGTATCCGTGAAGGTTATCTGCATTGTGAACACTATCAACTTGATCTTTGTGATCTTCATCAATGTGACCTTTTCTCATCCCTTTGAACACCAGTGAGGACAGGCCCAGAGCCATCAAGCGCTCGTCATGTGTTAAGCCTTTCATTCTGAGGTCATTCTCATGAACCTGTCCAGGGTCGGCACATCTTTCCCTGAAATTGCTCACAATATTGTGAAGATGTCTAGGTTTTAGATGCATAATATAAAAAGGTGAGAAGAGAACAGCATTGGAAGTGTTCCTCGTTCCAGTTCTGCATACCCACAGTAAGTTAGATTCTCAATTAGATTAACATGACACAGATGAAAGTCATATTATCTCACAAAGCTCAGATCTTTCAGCTGCAGCTTGGCAGATGTGACAAGGTTATGCCCGTTCTACATCGCCTTTTCCCACATGCAAATCAAAGGAATTATTTATGAATTCCTCTCCGCTTGTCATATGGGATGGGTTACCACGGTACACTTCAGATATTTTAGCCCCATAAACAGCAGGGCTCCAGTTTAGGCAGGAATTAATTCTAGCAACGAACAAACTTTCATTTCATTACGTCCAGAGCTGAAATAGCATTGCTGTAACTGCTGTGTTACTGTGGCGCCCTCTCAAAGCATTTCATCACAGTAGGTGTGAGCACTACCAGGCAAGAGTCGTTCAGTATGCTCACCCTGTTCCTCTTCCTCCGCTGTCTGTACAGAATTTGTACCTTCTCCCTGACACTGCGTGCTCTCATTCCTCCCACATTCTAACGATGCATGGGTTAGTAAGGATTAAGTCGTGAGGGTGCTACATTGGTGACGGAAACATGGAAACATCTATGGGCTGCCCCCAGCTTGTCCTCGGGCTGTATTGGTCATCAAGGCAAAACAACAGATTCCACTGTATGTTTCGATGTACATGTGACAAATAAAGCTAATCTTTAAAATGAGATGAAAAAGATTCAAGAACTTAAGACGTAGGAGCAGAATTAGGCAATTCAGCCCATTGAGTCTGCTCCACAATTCCATCATTTAAAGAGGATTTGAGGGGTAATTTTTACTTTACACAGAGAACGGTTGATATCTGGAATGTGCTGCCAGTGGAGGAGGTGAAATTAGATGCACACACTATATTTAAGAGGCATTTAGGCAAGCACACATATAGGAAATTTATACACACACAAAATGCTGGAGGAACTCAGCAGGCCAGGCAGCATCTATAGAAAAGAGTACAGTCGCTGTTTTGGGCCGAGACCCTTCGGCAGGACTGGAGAAAAAAGGATGAGGAGGAGATTTAAAAGATGAGGGAGAGGGGAGAGAGAAACACAAGGTGATAGGTGAAACTTGCCACCCACCCTCTCCTTCACAGTTCCCCATCCCCTTTTCCCTCTCTCACCTTATCTCCTCACCTGCCCATCACCTCCCTCTGGTGTTCCTCCCCCCCTTCCTTTCTTCCATGGCCTTCTGTCCTCTCCAATTAGACTCCCCCTTCTCCAGCACTGTCTCTCTTTCACCAATCAACTTCCCAGCTCTTTACTCCATCCCTCCCCCTCCTGGTTTCACCTATCACCTTGTGTTTCTCCCTCCCCTCCCCCACCTGTCAAATCTACTGAACACACAAAATGCTGGAGATACTCAGCAGGCCGGGCAGCATCAATGGAAAAAGTGCAGTCGATGTTTCGGACCGAGACCCTTCGGCAGGATTGGAGAAAAAAGCTGTGGAGTAGATTTCGGGGGGGGGGGGGGGGGAGGGGAGAGAGAAACACCAGGTGGTAGGTGAAACCTGCAGGGGGAGAGATGAAGCAAACAGCTAAGGAAGTTGATTGGTTAAAGAGACAGAAGGCCATGGAGGAAAGAAAAAAAGTGGGTGGGAGGGGGAGCACCAGAGGGAGGCGATGGGTGCGCAAGGAGATGACATGAGAGAGGGAAAGGGGGATGGGAAATGGTGAAGTGGTGGGGGGGGGGGCGGTGAGGGGCATTACCAGAAGTTAGAGAAATCGATGTTCATGCCGTCAGGTTGGAGGCTACCCAGACGGAATGTAAGGTGTTGTTCCTCCAACCTGAGTGTGGCCTCATCAAGACAGTGGAGGAAGCCATAGATGGACATATAGGAATGGAAAGTGGAATTAAAATGGGTGGCCACTGGGAGATCCCACTTGTTCTGACGGACAAAGAGTATATGCTCGGGGGAGTGGTCTTTCAATCTACATTGGGTCTCACTAATAAATCTACTCCTCGTCTTTTTTCTCCAGTCCTTCCAGAGGGTCTCCGCCCGAAACGTCAACTGCTTACTCTCTTCCATCGATGCTACCTGGCTTGCTGAATTCCTCCAGCATTTGTGTGTGTTGCTTGGATTTCCTGCATTTACAGATTTTCTCTTCTTTGTGATAGGAAAAGCATACACCTAGTGGCCACTTTATTAGGTACACCTGCACACCTGCTCGTTAATGCAAATATTTAATCAGCCAATCATGTGGCAGCAACTCAATGCATAAAAGCATGCAGACATGGACAAGAGGTTCAGACAAATCTCAAGTTTGTATATATTATACTACTTTGATAATAAATGTGGGTTTTTTTCAGACCAAACATCAAAAAGGGGAAAAATGTGATCTGAGTGACTTTGACATGGAATGACTGTTGGTGTTCGATAGGGTGGTTTGAGTAATCTGATCTCTCTGGATTTTCATGCATAACAGGCTCTAGTGTTTATAGGGAATAGTGCAAAAATCAAAAAAAATCCTGTGGGCGAAAATGCTTTGTTAATAAAAGAGATCACAGGAAAATGGCCAGACTGGTTCAAGCTGACAGGAAGGCGACAGTAACTTAAACAACCATGTGTTACAACAGTGGTGTGCTGAGGAGCATCTCTGAATGCACAACATGTCAAATTTTGAAGTCAATGGGTTACAGAAGCAGAAGACCATGAACATACACTCAGCAGACTTTGTTAGGTACAGGAGGTAGAAAATAAAGCGGCAACTGTGTGTAGAATGATATTGTCAAATATGATGGACAAAACATTCAGCATGGATGTGGTGAGACGAAGGGAAAAAATCTCTGCTGTATCTGTCCATGACCCAAGATTTTCACTGCTATATCCAAATGCGCCTTCTCCACTTTCTGATCATGGACACCCAGGAGTCAGTGAGGGTGTTGTATTTCTTCAAGGAAATATTGAAATCTTTTCCTCTGTACCTTTGGTAATCCATAAACACGACAGGACTTGGAGTTTGTTCATTACCTTTACACATTCAATCAATACCTTGAGGACACAGTTTAATGGTCTACAGACAGCTTTTGATCAGACAGACTCCTATAACAATATATTTGATGTTAATGCTATTGGTCAGTAGCTAGTGGGTTTTGACGGATACTTGCCGGGTTTCCTTATTGGAATTACTACTGCTTCTTTCCATGCACTTGGTAATCTTCCCTCCTCCCACACTCGGTTATAAAAAATGCAGAAACTTCAAGGGCACTCCTTTTTTAGCATAACATAGCATATCAGTTCTTTCCCTGGGGAGGTTGGTCTCGATCTCTTTATTGCTCTCACCATTTCTGCCAATGTAAATGGATCATCAATTGTATCATCTATTTCTTCCCTCCTGTTTACCACACCTAGGTGTTGATTCATTGTTCTTTCCCTTCTCCTTTCTTCAGACAAATTTTCTGAACTGTGTATCTGTACAAATGACTTGGCCATGATCTCAGCCTTATCCCTAATGGAGACTGCTGTTTCCTCCTCAGCCTGACAACATTCCTCTGTCCACCATGGTACCAGTTTTCTATTCATCCTATTTTTACTCCTGGGTATAGATCCTTCTGCTGCCATAATAGTTGCTGAAGTCACCTGACTGCTTAATTCATCTATATTTCCAGAAACGTCAATCTTCGTCAATGCCTCTTCACTCAACTTCTGGAACTTATCCCAATCTGCTTTTCCAAACACCCACTTTGGGATTCCACCACCTGGTCTTATTTCAATTATTTCACCCACTGAACATAAAACTGGGTAGTGATCACTGCCTACTGTTGAAGCAGTCCAAACTCCCCAGTTACGAACGCCAGCCAACATATTAGACACAAACATATATCTAATACTGACTCTTTTCCTGTTGTTAAGTTTATCCTTGTTCCTCTACCATCGTTCATACACACCAAATCCCTTTCTTCCATCAAATCTTCAATTACCTTTCCATTTGAATCTATAATTGTATCCCCCCATATTGTGCTATGAGCATTGAAACCTGCACACCACACTACTTTATGTCTGTTTTGTCCTTGTATCCTTAATAGGCTGTCCAAATCCAACCTTTTACATGGCATGGATTGTAGTAGTTAATTATAACCACTCCCTCCCCTCTCTCCCACACTTCCACCACTATGTATTCCTGATCATCTCCTTTTTCCAATATCCTATATGGTATACCTTATTTGATTAACATTGCACAACCCCCTCCTCCCCCTAGAATTCTATCTTTCCTTATCATTGTATACCCATACACCACAAAGTCTAAAGTTGGTTTCAACCAAGTTTCCTGAATACATACTATATCCAGTTTTACAACTATTTCTTTAATAAAGTGCTTGAACTCCTGGGTATTGGCCAGTAAGCTCCTTGCATTCCATTGCAAAAGAATCACCATAATTAGTATTAACCAACCCATGACACTTCCTGGCTTGACTGATTAGTGAGGTTCTCCCTCACTTCTTCCCATGTCAGTCCTACTAACCCTAAATGGTTCACTGCTGCTTTGACCACCAGCTGAATTTTATGTAACACACATCAAAGTTGCTGGTGAACGCAGATTTTATCACTTTTTGACTTTACCTCAGCTGCACTATTTAATCATTCCTGCAATGAATGTTGACTATTATTAGGAAGAGTGACAAATGAACAGTTCTCCATTATGAAGTCACATATACTGTGTGCTGTCTAACAATTAAATCGTTTAATGTTCCAAAACAGTTAGAAATCAAATTTTTCTCATTGGGTGTAAAGCTGTCTCAAATGAATCTCAGTCTGTTTTTGTTTCTGACTGTTGTATTAAAGGGCGCCAAGTCCAAATGCCCAACACAACCAGCCTGGGCAAGAGTCGGAATGGAGGTTCTTCAAGAGGATCTTGTTGACATGAAGCTTCCTTCCGCTCCTAAGTGGTGCCTGCCATATCCCCTTGAAAGAGTGTGCTTTGGAGCCATCGACAGGATGCAGATTCAAGAGTGGGTCACACGTCCACTTATTCCTATCAAAACCTTATGCTCTTTGTTCTTCATTCTATGCTTAATGCTTCTCAAGGGGTGTTGGAGGTGCAATGATGAACTGGTGAGTGATATTTGTCAATCAATTTCCATTTCAGCGTCACAAGGTCACAGGGTAGGCTCTACATTCAGCTACAAATCCCCTTCAAGAACTCTACAACTTATGTTCTCAGTATTTGTTTATTCATCCATTCATTCATCTATTTGTTACTTTGTTTATATATTTATATATTTATTTACTTACTTTATTTTGCTATTGCATAGTTTGTTTTCTTTTGCACATTGGTTGTCAGTCTTTGTGGGCAGTTTTTCATTGACTCTATTGTATTTCTTTGCTCTACTGTGAATGTCTGTAGGAAAAATAATCTCCAGTTACATATACATTTTTTTAAATATAAATTTATTTTGAACTTTTGAGCAAAGGTAAGTATCAAGGTTATCAATTTAATAGATAAGAGATGTAAGGTTTGTTCTCATCACCGAGCTGAAACCCGTATTAAGTTGGATATACAAGCAGGACGAAGGGTCTCAGCCTGAAACTTCGACTGTACCTCTTCCTAGAGATGCTGCTTGGCCTGCTGCATTCACCAGCCACTTTGATGTGTGTTGCTTGAATTTCCAGCATCTGCAGAATTCCTGTTGTTTAAGTTGGATATACTTCAGGCATTCATGAAGCACTGGAAGGAGGCCTGAAGCTAGGCCTCACTGTGTGATTTTGACTTCCCATTTCTAACTGGTAAATGTTCGAGCAAAATCAAGCCATATTTTACTGCTTTTTCTCATGTTTTGAAACCAAACCTCCAAAAATTATGTACCCTAAATTCTTTCAGCAGACATCCCACCCTGCAAAAATTCATTTCAGGGAAGTAGCACCATCAATTGCGGGAGACTTCCAGGAGAGGTTAGATTTTTAGATCATTGGGATCTCTTCTGGGGAAGGTGGGACCTGTACAGATTGGATGGGTTGCACCTGAACTCGAGGGGGAGCAATATCCTTGCAGGTAGGTTTGCTAGCATGGTTCGGGAGGGTTTAATCTAATTTGCGAGGGGGATGGGACCTAGAGCGATAGAGCAGTGAAAGAGGTGCATGGAGTAAAGCCAGATCTAACATCGAGAGGCTTTGAGGAAAGAGAAGCAGAATAAACGGTGTAAAGACAGTAAGGTAGAAGGGCTGAAATGTGTGTACCTCAATGCAAGAAGCATCAGGAACAAAGGTGATGAACTGAGAGCTTGGATACATACATGGAATTATGATGTAGTGGCCATTACAGAGACTTGGCTGGCACCAGGGCAGGAATGGATTCTCAATGTTCCTGCATTTCAGTGCTTTAAAAGGGCTAGAGAGGGCGGAAAAAGGGGAGGAGGGGTGGCATTACAGGTCAGAGATACTATTACAGCTACAGAAAGGGTGGGTAATGTAGCAGGATCCTCTTTTGAGTCAATATGGGTGGAAGTCAGGAACAGGAAGGGAGCAGTTACTCTATTGGGAGTATTCTATAGGCCCCCTGGTAGCAGCAGAGATACAGAGGAGCAGATTGGGAGGCAGATTTTGGAAAGGTGCAAAAATAACATGGTTGTTATCATGGGTAACTTTAACTTCCCTAATATTGATTGGCACCTGATTAGTTCCAAGGGTTTAGATGGGGCAGAGTTTGTTAATTGTGTCCAGGATGGATTCCTGTCACAGTATGTGGACAGGCCGACCAGGGGGAATGCCATACTAAATCTAGTACTAGGTAATGAACCGGGTCAGGTCACAGATCTCTCAGTGGGTGAACATCTGGGGGACAGTGACCACTGCTCCCTGGCCTTTAGCATTATCATGGAAAAGGATAGGATCAGAGAGGACAGGAAAATTTTTAATTGGGGAAGGGCAAATTATGAGGCTATAAGGCTAGAACTTGCTGGTGTGAATTGGGATGATGTTTTTGCAGGGAAATGTACTATGGACACGTGGTCGATGTTTAGAGATCTCTTGCGGGATGTAAGGAATAAATTTGTCCCGGTGAGGAAGATAAAGAATGGTAGGGTGAAGGAACCGTGGGTGACAAGTGAGGTGGAAAATCTAGTCAGGTGGAAGAAGGCAGCATACATGAGGTTTAGGAAGCAGGGATCAGATGGGTCTATTGAGGAATATAGGGAAGCAAGACAGGAGCTTAAGAAGGGGCTGAGAAGAACAAGAAGAGGGCATGAGATGGCCTTGGCGAGTAGGGTAAAGGAAAAACCCAAGGCATTCTTCAATTACGTGAAGAAAAAAAGGATGACGGGAGTGAAGGTAGGACCGATTAGAGATAAAGGTGGGAAGACGTGCCCGGAGGCTGTGGAAATGAGCGAGGTCCTCAATGAATACTTCTCTTCAGTATTCACCAATGAGAGGGAACTTGATGGTGGTGAGGACAATATGAATGAGGTTGATGTTCTGGAGCATGTTGATATTAAGGGAGAGGAGGTATTGGAGTTGTTAAAATACATTAGGACAGATAAGTCCCCGGGGCCTGACAGAATATTCCCCAGGCTGCTCCATGAAGCGAGAGAAGAGATTGCTGAGCCTCTGGCTAGGATCTTTATGTCCTCGTTGTCCACGGGAATGGTACCGGAGGATTGGAGGGAGGCGAATTTTGTTCCCTTGTTCAAAAAAGGTAGTAGGGATAGTCCGGGTAATTATAGACCAGTGAGCCTTGCGTCTGTGGTGGCAAAGCTGTTGGAAAAGATTCTTAGAGATAGGATCTATAGGCATTTACAGAATCATGGACTGATCAGGGACAGTCAGTAGGGCTTTGTGAAGGGCAGATCGTGCCTAACAAGCCTGAAGGAGTTCTTTGAGGAGGTGACCAGGCATATAGATGAGGGTAGTGCAGTGGATGTGATCTATATGGATTTTAGTAAGGCATTTGACAAGGTTCCACACGGTAGGCTTATTCAGAAAGTTAGAAGGCATGGGATCCAGGGAAGTTTGGCCAGGTGGATTCAGAATTGGCTTGCCTGCAGAAGGCAGAGGGTCGTGGTGGAGGCAGTACATTCAGATTGGGGGATTGTGACTAGTAGTGTCCCACAAGGATCTGTTCTGGGACCTCTACTTTTCGTGATTTTTATTAACGACCTGGATGTAGGGGTAGAAGGGTGGGTTGGCAAGTTTGCAGACGACACAAAGGTTGGTGGTGTGTTGTAGATAGTGTAGAGGATTGTCAAAGATTGCAGAGAGACATTGATAGGATGCAGAAGTGGGCTGAGAAGTGGCAGATGGAGTTCAACCCGGAGAAGTGTGAGGTGGTACACTTTGGAAGGACAAACCCCAAGGCAGAGTACAAAGTAAATGGCAGGATACTTGGTAGTGTGGAGGAGCAGAGGGATCTCGGGGTACATGTCCACAGATCTCTGAAAGTTGCCTCACAGGTGGATAGGGTATTTAAGAAAGCTTATGGGGTGTTAGCTTAAGGGAGCTAGGGCTTTACTCTTTGGAGAGAAGGAGGATGAGAGGAGACATGATGGAGGTGTACAAGATAATAAGAGGAATAGATAGAGTGGACAGCCAGCGCCTCTTCCCCAGGGCACCACTGCTCAATACAAGAGGACATGGCTTTAAGGTAAGGGGTGGGAAGTTCAAGGGGGATATTAGAGGAAGGTTTTTTTTACTCAGAGAGTGGTTGGTGCGTGGAATGCACTGCCTGAGTCAGTGGTGGAGGCAGATACACTAGTGAAGTTTAAGAGACTACTAGACAGGTATATGGAGGAATCTAAGGTGGGGGCTTATATGGGAGGCAGGGTTTGAGGGTCGGTACAACATTGTGGGCCGAAGGGCCTGTACTGTGCTGTACTATTCTATGTTCTATGTTCTATGTCTGCAATAGAGTAGCTCCTTAGCAGCTAGCCAGCTAGTTTAAATAACATTAGCTATGCCAATGAACGAATGAAACCTGTTAAACTCACCTCAACACGTCTTTTACAGTCTTAACCCACCATGGGCAATAGAAAAGACACAGCGAGCAACGCTGTCATTATTTTGACCCCCATTAGGCAGGGGTACACTTTAGTGTAGTCTGGGGTGACATACATTTAATTTTTTCTTGGAACACTCTGCCATGGCACGTTCTCGTTCGCTCTCTCTCTCTCTCTCTCTCTCTCATGGTCGCTCGTGCACTCTCAAGTGCTATTGCTTGCTTCTCTCTCTCGCGCTCTCTTGTTCACGCGCTCTCGCTTGCTTTCTCTCTCTCGCGCTTTCTCTCGCTCGCTCTCAAAAAAATTGATTTCTGTGATATTGTATATAATTTGCGGGCATCAGGGAGTCACTATTCATATGCCGGAGACTCCCGGAACTTCCGGGAGAGGTGGGATGTCTGTTTCAGCAACTGGCAATATCTTTTCCACTCCAGCACATTTTATTTCATCGCTAGGTGGACTGGATAAATTTTATTGAACCTGTAAATGTTCATAAGCAAATGCTGACTGTGTACTTTATACTCAATGATAAAATTGCCGCAATCTAAGAGAAAAGGACAGGTTTGCATTTGAAATGCTGCACACACTGTAGTCATACTGCTTGCCTCTCTCCCTTCCAATCTACTCACTACCCAGGCCGACAGGGCCTATCGCGAGGCACAGCGGTGTACCTGAAGAAGCAGCTGTCTCACTTCTCCAGCGACCTGGGTTCAAATCACATCTCCAATGCTTCAGAAAAACTGACCTCCAGTGTCTGATGTGTGCAAGATTAGGAGAGGCACACAGAGCACAGCCAGCACAACTTGCAGCCAAAGAAGAACTTCCCTGAAGTGCTGTCGCTATTGTAATAGAGGAAACATGGCAGCCAATTTGCACATTGAGTCATGGAGGCCCAACTGACAAAGATACTCTACTGAGCTATTCCCATTTGCCTGCATTTAGCCAGTATACCCTCTAGGCATTTCCTATCCATGCACCTGCCAAGTGCCTTTTAAATATTGTCAATATAAATGACTTAACCACTTCCTCTGGCAGCTCATCACTCTCTCGGTAAAAGGTTTGCCCTTCAAGCTCCTATTAAATCTATCACCTTAGACAGATGCCCTCAAGTTCTTGATTGCCCAGCCATGGAAAAAAAAACTGTGCCCATTTGCCTTGTCTCTGGTTTTCCATAGCTTCCTTCTCAAACACTCCAGTGCATAAAGTCCCAAGCTGTTCAGCCTCTCTCTATAAGTCAGTCCCTTGGAGTCCTGGAAAAATTTTTGTAAATCCCCTCTGTGCTCTTTCTAGCTTACTTGTATCTTTCTTGTAGCAGGGCAACTAAAGCTGTACACACAGCAAGCTCCCAGAAATTATGATACATCAGGTTAGAGTTATTTATCACATGTACATTGAAACATACAGTGAGACACGTTGTTTGCATCAAACCAGATCAGCAGGGATTGTGCTGGGCCAAATGTTGCCTTGCGTCCTGCATCACCGCGACCTACTAACATTAACTGTATGGAAGGATACCGGAGGAAATGCACGCGGTCGGGGAGAACGTACAAATATCCTACAGACAGCGGCGGAAATCGAATCCAGATCAGTACTGGTACTGTAAAGCAACTACACTAACCGCTATGCCACTATACTGTCCAGTCATGGCCAAAAACCACAACACCACTGTACTGTCCCGTCATGGGCAAATCTCTTCAAATGCATATCCTCTGGGGTTGGCCATTGTCACCCCAGGAAAAAGGTGCTGGCTGTCCACTGTACGCCTCTTCTACATGTCAGAAGCCAGAGATCCGTTCTGCTGAATTATTGCAGGTGGGATTTGAACACAGGGTGCTGGAGATGTGAGACAGCTGCTCCACCATTACGGGATAGGCCCCGAGGGCAAAGGTAGTGAATAGGTTGGGTTGGGAGAGAGGCAAGCTGGTAGGACAGGGTTCTGGCTGGCGATTCCATTTTAGAACGGCACTTTGGCCCAAGATGTTGTGCTGAACTTTGACCCTAGTCTGAGATCAATCTAACCATTCCCTCCCTCGTAGCCACCACCCTCTATTTTTCACTCATCCAGGTGAATTTAAGAGATTCTTAAATGTTATATGCTGTATCTACCTCTACCACCACCCCACCGTGTAAAATAGGTACCTCTGACATCCCCCCGCAAAACTTTCCTACAATCTCTTTAAATCTATGCCTCTTCATAATAGCCATTGTTGTCCTGGGGAAAAAAGTCTCCGGCTCTCCACTCTAACTTTGTCTCTCAGAGTCACAGAGCACTACAGCTCAGAAACAGGCCCTTCAGCCCATCTGATCCATGCCAACCCAGTCCCTTCAACCCACAGCCCTCTGTACCCCTCCCATCCATGTAATTATCTGAACCTCTCTTAAATATTCCAATCAAACCCACATTGACCACTTCTGCTGGCAGCTCTTTCCACACTCCCAACACCCTCTGAGTGCAGAACTTCCCCCTCAGGTTCCCCTGAAAGATTTCCAGTTGTAGTCTCACACAGCCCCTGTGGAAGGTGCCTATTTGCCCACTTATCTTCTTGTATCATATTTTAGCACCACATCCCAAAGTATTTCTGTTTGCTATCCATCATTTAGTTGGGACACGAGCTGTATGGCTGACGTTCCAGGTGTCAGGGAGTGTGCAAAGTTACCAAACTAGGAGAATGTTCTTGGGAAACTGAAAGGTCTGAAGGTAGGTAAGTCACCTGGACCAGATGGTGTACAGCCCAGGGTTCTGAAAGGGGTGGCTGAAGAGATTGTGGAGGCATTAGTAATGATCTTTTAAGAATCAATAGATTATGGAATGGTTCCAGAAGACTGGAAAATTGCAAATATCACTCCACTCTTCAAGAAGGGAGAGAAGCAGAAGAAAGGAAACTATAGGCCAATTAGTCTGGCCTCAGTGGTTGGAGTCGATTGTTAAGCATGAGGTCTCAGAGTACCTGGATGCACATGATAAAATAGGTTGTAGTCGGCATGGTTTACTCAAGGGAAAATCTTCCCTGATATATCTGTTGGAATTCCTTGAAGTAGTAACAAGCTGGATAGACAAAAGAGAATTGGCTGAGGTTGTGTACTTGATTTTCAGAAGGCCTTTGACGAGGCGCCACACATGAGACTGCTTAACAAGCTACAAGCCCATGGTATTTCAGGAAGGATGCTAGCCTGGATAGAGCTGACTGGCAGGAGGCAAAGAGTGGGAATAAAGGGAACTTTTCCTGGTTGGCTGCCAGTGACTAGTGGTGTTCCGCAGGGGTCTATGTTGGGACTGATTCTTTTTGTTATATGTCAATGATTTGGATGAAGGAATTGATGGCTTTGTTGCAAAGTTTGCAGACAATATGAAGGGACAGGTAGTTTTGAGGAAGTAGAGAGGCTACAGAAGGACTTAGACAGATTAGTAAAATGGGAAAATAAATGGCAGATGGAATACAGTGACAGGAGGTGTATAGTCATGCACATTGGTAGAAGAAATGAAAGGGTTGACTATTTTCTAAATGGAGAGTAGATACAAAAACCTGAAGCAGAAAGGGACCAGGAGTCCTTGTGCAGGATTCCCTGAAGGTTAATTTGCAGGTTGAGCCTGTGGTGAAAAAGGCAAGTGGAATGTAAGCAGTTATTTCAAGAGGACTAGAATATAAAAGCAAGGATGTAATGTTGAGACTTTATAAAGCACTGGTGAGGCCTCACTTGGAGTTTTGTGAGCAGTTTTGGGTCCCTCATCTTAGAAAGGATGTGCTGAAATTGGAGAGGGTTCAAAAGACGTTCACAAAACTGATTCCAGGATTAAACAACTTGTCATGGCAAGATCATTTGATGGCACTAGGCCAGTATTCTCTAGAATTCAGGGGAATGAGGGATGACTCCATTGCAAGCTACTGAATGTTGACAGGCCTCGACAGAGTAAATGTGGAGAGGATGTTTCCTATGGTGGGAGAGGTTAGGACCAGAGGACACAGCCTCAGAAAAGAGGGGTGTCCTTTAGGAACAGAGATGAGGAATTTCTTCAGCCAGAGAGTGATAAATCTGTGGAATTCTTTACCACAGGCAACTGTGGAGGCCAAGTCTGTATATATATTTAAGACAGATGTTGATAGATTTTTGATTGGTCAGGACATGAAGGGATTGGGCAGGAGGTTGGGGCTGAGAGGAAAATTGGATCAGCCATGATAAAATGGTGGGGCAGACTGGAAGGACCAAATGGTCTAATTCTATTCCTATATCTTATGGTTTTATGGAATCACTTAACAAAAACCTGGACTTATCTGCATCCAGGGTTGCTGATAATCAATGAACTTCAAGAAAAAATGCAGGTAATTTGATATGTAGAACAGAATCTGACACCGACACCTTGTGCCATATATGACTCAGCAGCATGTCATCCAGTGCACTCATTCGCTTAGTCATCCAGATAGCTTGTTATTCCACTTTGAAGGTCAGCATTGCCTGGCAATACAGCTCCTCAATACAACAGTGGCTTGTGCCCAAGGACACGGTTAATGCTTGCAGTCTCTGAAAAGGACACTCATTCTAAGTCACTGCACGAGAGGGGTGTGTTAATTGCAATCATTCAGCACAGGGATGAGTAGGTAATTGAAAATTAGAGAATAGAAAAGCATGCGTTCTTGAGACAGCATGAAGAATTTTACAGCTAATTATGTATTTCTGAGGTGCCAAATTATGGCCAACCAAGTTCCACAAACAAATGAATCAAATTAGACAAGTGAATTGGACACAAAATCACAGGGCTGCTCCTGCTCCTGCCCTGCTGCCCATGCCCCTGTTCCTGCTCCTCTTCGTATTCCTGTTCCTGCCCCTGCTCCAGTTCCTGTTGCTCTTCGTGTTCCTGTCCCTGTTCCGGCTTCTGTTCCTGTTTCTGCTCCCGTTCCTCCTACTTTTCCTGTCCCTGCTCCTTGTTCCCGTTCCCACTCCCGTTGCTCTTCGTGCTCCTGTTTCCTGTTCCTGCTCCCGTTGCTCTTCGTGTTCCTGTTCCCGTTCCGGCTCCTGTTCCCACTCCCGTTGCTCTTCGTGTTCCTGTTCCCGCTCCCGTTGCTCTTCGTGTTCCCGTTCCCTGTTCCTGTTCCCGCTTCTGCTCCCGCTCCTCTTCTTGTTCCTGTTCCGTTCCTGCTCCTGCTCCCATTTCCATTCCTCTTCCGATTCCCGCACCCGTTTCTCCCCCTGTTCCTGTCCCTGCTCCAGCTCCAGCTCCTGTTGCTCTTCGTGTTCCTGTTCCCTGTTCTGGCTTCTGTTCCTGTTCCCGCTCCTCCTCACATTTCTTTTCCTGCTCCTGCTTCCGTTCCTGTTCCTGCCCGTTCCCTGCTCGTCTTCCCATTCCCGCTCCTGTTCCTGCTGCTCTTCCTGTTCCGGCTCCCGTTCCCATTCATGTTCCTGTTCGCGTTCTTGCTCCTGCTCCTGTCCCTCTCTCTCTTCCTGCTCCCTGTCCCTGCTCCCTGTCCCGTTGCTCTTCGTGTTCCTGCTCCGGCTTCTGTTCCTGCTCCTGTTCATGTTCTGTACCTGTACCTGTGCCTGTGCCTGTTCCTGTTCATGTTCCTGTACCTATGTCTGCTCCTGCGTCACAATGGGGGTGCTGGGAACAGACCCAAACGCAAGGCACAGACACAGAAGTACAAGGAACAGTACTTGACTAGAGTAGGGACGTGACAGGATTCAGGCAAGGAGCAGGGACAAGAACGCAGAGTTGGGCTAGGGAAAGCGGGACCAGGACTAGGAACCATGGACTAGGAGACAAGGCTTGGACTCCGAGCCCGAGACTGGACAAGGACCCAGAACCTGGGTCTTGCCTCGGGCTCAGATCCTGGAACCAGGCAAGGACATGGCATGGCTTGAGGCTTGGGTCCTCGGAGCTTGGCCGCGGGATCGTCGAGGCTTGGGTCCTCGGAGCTTGGCCGCGGGATCTTCGTTTTGAAATGCGGAGGCTGGAGCTGAGAGACAGACTGGGAACTGAACATCAACATAGAGCCGGGACTTATCCTACGACAAGCCGAGACTCAACTTCATCTCCACACCAAGGTGGGACAGGTCCACCTGTTGGGTAACAGCAGGATGGCCAGACTTACTCAACAGAGGCAAAGACAAGACATGACCCCCCCCGCAGGGCAACAGCAAGACGGGCTGACTTACCCCATGGAGGTGAGGACAAGACAAGACATAACCCCCCCCCCCCCACAGGGTAATGGCAAAACAGCCTGACTTACCCCACAGAGGACAAGACTAGACAAGACATGACCCCCCACAGGGCAACAGCAAACAGCCTGACTTACACCATGGAGGCAAGGACAAGAAGAGACAAACACCAAAGAACAACAGACAGTTCCATCTGTGCTCCAGGGAAGCTCCAAGTCGCAGTTCAGCCAGCAACCTCAGCTGGCTACAGAAACAGCTGGATTCCTACCTAGCTCAGAGTGGCTGGCAGCCACTCAGCTGGCCCGGGAAACAGCCAAATCCATACTGCAAAGACAGCTCCAACTACCGACGGCAAGGCTCCATGAAGCGATGGATCTCCAATACAGACTAAAGATGACAAGTGGCTGCTCTAGCCTTCCACCAGCAGGTTGCTCCAAGGAGGACTGACAAGACAAACCAGCCACCCACACTCACTCCCAAGGCTACTTATATTGCAAGCCCAAAGGTGGGAATCAGGTGCCTTTGATTTAGTCAAACAAGGGACAGCTGGAAGACCCGGAGTCCTGAGTCCATGGACCAGACCGTGAACCGGAGTGCAGACTTCACGGAACGGACCATGACATCCTGTTCCTGTTTTTAACTCCTGCTCCTGCTCCTATTCCTGCTCTTGTTCCTGTTCCTGCTCCTATTCCTGTTCCTGTTCATGTATTCTTCCTCCTCCTGCTCCTGTTCCTGTTCCTGTTCGTGGTCCTGTTCCTACTCCTGCTCCTGTTCCTGTCCCTGTTTTCTTCCTGTTCCTGCTCCTGTTCCTGTTCTGCTCCTGTTCCTGTTCCTCATTCTGCTCATGTTGCTGATCCTCTTCCAGTTCCTGTTCCTGCTCCTGTTCCTGTTCCTGCTCCTGTTCCAGCTCCTGTTCCTGCTCCTGCTCTTGTTCCAGCTCCTGTTCCTGCTCCTGCTCTTGTTCCAGCTCCTGTTCCTGCTCCTATTCCTGTTCCTGCATCTTGTTCCTGTTCCTGCTCCTATTCCTGTTCCTCCTCCTCATCCTGTTCCTGTTTTCTTCCTGTTCCTTTTTGAGTTTTTGCTCCTGTTCCAGTTCCTGTTGCTGTTCCTGCTCCTTTTCCTGTTCATGTCCCTGTTCCTGTTCCAGCTCCGTCTTCTGTTCCTGTTCCTGCTCTTGCTCCTGTTCCTGTTCCTGTTTTTACTCCTGTTCCTCCTTCTGTTCCAGTTTCTGTTTTTACTCCTGTTCCTGTTCCTGCTCCAGCTCCTATTCCTACTCCTGCTCCTCTTCCTGTTCCTGTTGTTGCTCCTGTTCCTGTTCCTTTTCTTGCTCCTTTTTCTGTTCCTGTTCCTGCTGCTGTTCCTGTTTTCTTCCTGTTCCTGCTCCTGCTCCCGTTCATGCTCCCATTCATGTTCCCGTTCATGTTCCCGCTCCTGTTCCCGTTCCCACTCCCGCTCCTGCTCCCCTTCCCGCTCCCATTCGTTCTCATATTCCTGCTCCTGTTCGTTTTCCTGTTCCTGTTTTATTCCTGCTCCTGCTCCTGCCCCTGTCCCTTCTCATATTCCTGTTCCTGCTCCTGCTCTTGTTCCAGCTCCTGTTCCTGCTCCTGCTCTTGTTCCAGCTCCTGTTCCTGCTGCTATTCCTGTTCCTGTTCCTGCTCCTATTCCTGTTCCTCCTCCTCATCCTGTTCCTGTTTTCTTCCTGTTCCTTTTCGAGTTTTTGCTCCTGTTCCAGTTCCTGTTGCTGTTCCTGCTCCTGCTCCTTTTCCTGTTCATGTCCCTGTTCCTGTTCCAGCTCCGTCTTCTGTTCCTGTTCCTGCTCTTACTCCTGTTCCTGTTCCTGTTTTTACTCCTGTTCCTGTTCCTCCTCCTGTTCCAGTTTCTGTTTTTACTCCTGTTCCTGCTCCTATTCCTACTCCAGCTCCTCTTCCTGTTCCTGTTGCTGCTCCTGCTCCTGTTCCTTTTCTTGCTCCTTTTTCTGTTCCTGTTCCTGCTGCTGCTCCTGTTTCTGTTCCTGTTCCTGTTTTCTTCCTGTTCCTGCTCCTGCTCCCGTTCATGCTCCCATTCATGTTCCCGTTCATGTTCCCGCTCCTGTTCCCGTTCCCACTCCCGCTCCTGCTACCCTTCCCGCTCCCATTCGTTCTCATATTCCTGCTCCTGTTCGTTTTCCTGTTCCTGTTTTATTCCTGCTCCTGCTCCTGCCCCTGTCCCTTCTCATATTCCGGTTCCTGCTCCTGCTCCTGTACCAATTCCTGTTCCTCCTCCCATTCCTCATCCTGTTCCTGTTCCTGCTTCTTCTCCTGTTCCTGTTGATGTTCCTGTTCCTGTCCTCATCCCCGTCCCCGTCCTCATCCCCACTCCTTTTCCTTCTCCTGCTCCTGTCCCTGTCCCCGTTCCTTTCCGTGTTCCTGCTCCCTGCTTCTGTTCCTGTTCCCACTCCTGCTCCTGTTCCTGTTCCCACTCCTGCTCCCATTCATGTTCCCACTCCTGTTCCCGCTCCCGTTCCCACTTCCGCTCTCGTTCCTGTTCCTTCTCACATTCCTGTTCCTGTCCCTGCTCCTGTTTCCGTTCGTGTTCCTGCTTCTTCTCCTGTTCCTGCTCCTGCTCCTGCACCAGTTCCTGTTCCTGTGCCTCCTCCCGTTCCTCCTCTTCCTGTTCCTGTTCCTGTTCCTGTTCCTGTCCCTGTCCCCGTCCCCATCCCCGCTCCTTTTCCTTCTCCTGCTCTTGTCCCTGTCCCTGTTCCCGTACCCGTCCCTGTACCCTTCCGTGTTCCCGCTCCCTGTTTCTGCTCCTGTTCCCGCTCCCACTCCCGCTCCTTTCCCTGTCCCTGTCCCTCTTCCTGCTCCTCTTCCTGTTCCTTTTCCTGTTCCTGTTCATGTTCCTGTTCCTGTTTCTGTTCCTTCTCATATTCCTGTTCCTACTCGCTCCTGCTCCTATTCCTGTCCCTGACCCTGGTCCTTTTCCTTTTCCTGTCCCTGCCCCATTCCGGCTCCTAACTCTATTCAGGGTACGAGGCCCTTCCAGTCCCGCAAGCCCACTTCGCCCAATTACACCCATGTGACTTACTGAATCCATCATGTGACTTACTAAATCCATCATGTGACTCACTAAGTGTTTAGGATGTGGGAGGAAACCGCATCACTTAGAGCAAGGATGCCGTCACAGGGAGAATAGATAAACTTCTTCCAGTCAGTAGCAGCAATTGAACCCGTGTCTTTTGTGCTGAAATAACAAAACACTACTGCTGGGACACCATGTCACCACAGCATTGTTCCATGTTGTAATCTACTTTATTTTGTTCATGATATTGGCTATGAGTTATATTTTGGCCAGATGATGTAAGGTTGGATTTGTCTACTCCTTTGTAGTAATCACATGGGATCATTGAAAAATGCTGAGGACAGATAGGGGATTCTGAGTATCTGGAAAAGAGCAGCTTCATTAACCCAGCAATCCTGTAGGGACATGCAGAAACATCAGCCGAGATCGCATAGCCAAAGTGGGAATCGAACTCGTCACAGCTGGCCCACATTAATAAGTGACAGTGACAACTGGGAACAGATCTCTGGATCCTCAGAAATGATCCTATCCAGCGTGGTATGACAACTGCTGCAAGAAATTACAGAGCTGTGGACACGCCTCAGCACATGATGGGAATTGGCCTCTCCCTTGTGGATTCAGTCTAATCCAGACTAATCAAAGATCCCCCCCACACCAGACATTCTCTCTTCTCCCCTCATTCATCAGGTAGAAAATACAAAAGCCTGAAAGCACCTACCGCTCAGCTGAAGTAAAACTTCTCCCCCCCTCTGGTATAAGATTATTGATTGGTTCCCTAGTTTGATAAAATGGACCCTTGACCTTATAATGGACTTCATTGTGATCTTCAGCTCAATGTTCACCTGCACTAAACCTCCTCCGCATTCAGTTATTATTTTGGCTTGTACTATCTCAATGCACTGTGTAACAATCTGACCTGTGTGCAAGACAAGCTTTTCACCCCACCTCAGATCATGTGGCAATAGCAATCCAATTCTGATGGGTGCCAGAATGCAATGGATTGAACAACTTATGCTCCTGGTAAAAGGAAGAGGGAAAGAAAAAGATAAAGAATGCAAAAGAAAAAACGAATGAATGAACCAGATTTTGAGTGGAAAAAAAAGCAGAACCTGGCACAAATGGAGATGACAGTGTTTTCTCAAGCTTGGAAGATAAACTCCTGTAAATCACTGGAATTCATTTTTAGGAACAGAATTTTCTTTTTGCAACTATCGTTGACTTGTATTTTACTGGATAAATAACTTTGTTTTTAATTGTAGATACTGATTATAATGTTTGCTCTAAAAGAGATCCTGTTCAATGGTATGTGCTGTGTCTAGTAAGACCACTGCCTCACCGTTTCAGACTGCTAGGTTTAATTCAGACCCTTGATGCTGACTGTGTGGTGTTTGCATGTTCTCACTCTGGCCCTGTCAAAGTGAGAGTTGTGCCAAGTGTGTAGTTGAGTGGCAGAACTGGAGGGAGGGAGGACGAGAGGGAGTGGGATTAACGTAGGATCAGTGTAAGTTTGAGGCTGCACTGTGGTCCTGGTTCAATTCTTGTATATTTCCCTGTGAATACATGGTTTTTTCCAGGTGATCTGGTTTCCTCTCAGCTTTCAAAGATGCATGGGTTAATAGGTTAATTGGTGACATGGGTATCCTTGAGTGACGTGGGCTTGTTCAGTTGTAATCACGAAAAAGCACTCCAGCGTGTGGTGAAAATTGCCCAGCGGATTATCAGCACCCAATTGCCCACCATTGAGAAAATCTACCATAAACGCTGCCTGGGCAGGGTGAAAAGCATTATCAGGGATGCATCTCACTCTAACCATGGACCTTTTACTCTCCTTCCATCCGGTAGGCGCTACAGGAGCCTCCGCTTCCGCACCAGCAGGCACAGGAAGAGCTTCTTCCCTGAAGCTGTGACCCTGCTGAACCTCTCATCACAGCACTAAGCAGTATTGCACCCATATTGTACTGTATCAGTACTTTTATATTTGTGTGCTGTAGCACTTCTTGTATTCGCAGTTATTTTGTAAATAACACTATTCTTTGCATTTCTGGTTAGATGCGAAATGCATTTCATTGGCTTTGTATCATTGGCTTTGTATCTGTACAATAAAGTTGAATCTAAATCTAAAAAAAATCTAAAAGGTGGTGGGAAGATTTAAAATGGTTGCTTGACGTGAAAAATTAAATGTGTCAAAGTGAGTATCTCACCATGACTCCATGAATAAACCTCATCTAAAACTTACTGGTTAAGGCAAAACAACTCATCGGCTGACAATTCTGTCAATAGTTACTACTTAAGTTAAACATATGTTATATTTCACTAGAGCTCTCTGAGTACTGATTACACTGGTTCGCATTCAGACAACTTCATTTATGCAGACGGCCCTGAGGATATTGACACAATCCCTTCTGGGATAGAAGACCTTCTTGGGGAAATGCAACAATCAGAGGGGAAGCCTTTGGAAAAGAACTACAGCAAAGTGCCAGTGTGACACTTGTAAGATGTTTCTCCGCTGTTTAGTATTTGTCAAAAACAATTTTTATGGATTATAAACATCTTATCAATTCATATGTTCCTAATTAGGTATAACCCAACTCATGTTTCCTCTTAAATTAATACATAAAATAAACTGTTCATTGTATTGTCTTCAGGAATTGTGTATTGATTTGATTATTAAGTTGAAAATGTTGTCAAGGTAAGGGGTGAGGGAAACAGACATCTGCACGTTATCATCTTTCCGGTGACGTTGGCACAAGTTCTCGCCACTGTGCCTCTGTGGCCACCTGTGTAACAGGTCACAGAACTTGTGGCCAGAGCTGACTTCTCTTGGCCTCGCAGAGTGACAGCAGCTGTAACACATATCACAGAATGGCTGCATTGTCTCCCACAGCGCTGTCCAAATTTAGACCTGGAACACTGTGCTATAAGCACATTTGAAAATACACGTTCCCTTTCGAAAGGAACTAAGGAGAAATGTTGTGTTTACTCATTCAAGCGATTGGGAAGTAGAGAGGGTCTCGAACCCGCAAGCCTGACCTGACGGCAGATTGCTCAGATTCCATCAGAACTGCCTTGCATTCCACGCGAAATTTCCTTCTCTCATTCTGCACCCCTCAGGAGTAACGTTTGACTCAGGGCAGAATTTCAAATTATATTCAACCACTGTGAACTGCTTTTTCCAACTTCTATGAAATTGCCTGAGATTGGGGAGGATGGTGCTGTTGAAATCCCTCATGCTAACCTTTGTCAGTTGTCAGTCCAAGTTCCCCATGGTCAGGCTATCTCTCAGTCTCCACCGGTATAAAATCCTCAGAGCCCAAATCTGTCCCAAATCCTGTTTTTAAGTAATAAGACCTAGGAGCAGAATTAGGCCATTCAACCCATCAAGTCTGCACCATCATTCAATCATGGTTAATTTATTAACCCTCTTAACCCAATTCTCCTCCCTTCTTCCCGTAACCTTTGATGTCCTGACTAATCAAGAAACTATCTTGCACTTTAAATATACCCAATGACTTGGCCTCCACAGTCATCTGTGGCAGCAAATTCTACAGATTCACCGCCCTCTGGTAAAGACAGTCCTCCTTATCTCTGCACTAAGGGAACATCCTTGTAGTCTGTTGCTTTGCCATCTGGTCCTAGACACCCCACCAAAGGAAAAGTCCTCTCCATGTTCACTCTATCTATGCCTTTCAATATTTGATAGGTTACAATGAGATTTCCCCCCTCCAATCCCCATTCTTTCATTTCTAAAACTCTCCACAAAACTCTATGAGATTGCTGTTCTACAACCAAATTAATTTCAAATTTTCACTGTCCACTCCTTCTTTTGCCTAGTAACTCATTTACTACCAGAGGTGACTGACTTCCTGTCAGTTCTAGCTTCCTTCTGTTCTTATGTCTGAGGAAGTTGTGATTTTCTGAAAATGCAAAGCAATCCAACATTTTCTTGTTGCTCATGCAGTTGAGAATGGCCAAGGTACCCAGCCAGACATGTCCTGCATTTGGCCATGGAGTTGAGAGGGTTAAGGTACTTATACTTTATACTTTATTGTCGCCAAACAATTGGTACTAGAACGTACAATCATCACAGTGATATTTGATTCTGTGCTTCCCACTCCCTGGATTACAAATATTAAATATCAAAAATAGTAAAAATAGTAAAAATAAATATTTAAATTATAAATCATAAACAGAAAATAGAAAAATGGAAAGTAAGGTAGAGCAAAAAAAAACTGAGAGGCAGGTCCGGATATTTGGAGGCTATGGCCCAGATCCGGGTCAGGATCCGTTCAGCAGTCTTATCACAGTTGGAAAGAAGCTGTTCCCAAATCTGGCCGTATGAGTCTTCAAGCTCCTGAGCCTTCTCCCGGAGGGAAGAGGGACGAAAAGTGTGTTGGCTGGGTGGGTCGTGTCCTTGATTATCCTGGCAGCACTGCTCTGACAGAGTGCAGTGTAAAGTGAGTCCAAGGACGGAAGATTGGTTTGTGTGATGTGCTGCGCTGTGTTCACGATCTTCTGCAGTTTCTTCCGGTCTTGGACAGGACAACTTCCATACCAGGTTGTGATGCACCCTAGAAGAATGCTTTCTACGGTGCATCTATAAAAGTTAGTGAGGGTTTTAGGGGACAGGCCAAATTTCTTTAGTTTTCTCAGGAAGTAAAGGCGCTGGTGGGCCTTCTTGGCAGTGAACTCTGCTTGGTTGGACCAAGTCAGGTCATTTGTGATATTGACCCCAAGGAACTTAAAGCTTTTGACCTGTTCCACTTGCGCACCACTAATGTAAATTGGGTCGTGCGGTCCGCTACTCCTTCTGAAGTCAACAACCGATTCCTTCGTCTTGCTGATGTTGAGGGATAGGTTATTGTCTTCGCACCATGCTACCAGGTTCTTAATTTCCTCTCTGTACTCAAACTCATCATTACCTGAGATATTGTGTGTCATCAGCAAACATATATTGAGTTTGATGGAAACTTGGCTACACAATCATGGGTGTACAGTGAGTACAGCAGGGGGCTGAGTACACAGCCTTGTGGGGCACCGGTGATCAGAGTGATTGTAGAGGAGAGCTTGTCCCCTATTTTTACAGCCTGGGTCCTGTCTGTGAGGAAGTTGAAGATCCAGCTACAGATCTAAGTGCTAAGGCCCAGGTTCCGGAGCTTAGGAATCTGTTTATTTGGAATGATGGTACTAAAGGCAGAGCTGTAGTCAATGAAAAGGAGCCTTACGTATGTGTCTTTATTCTCTAGGTGTTCTAAGGAGGAATGTAGGGCCAGAGAGATGGCACCTGCCGTTGACCCTGTTGCTCTGGTAGGTGAATTGCAAAGCGTTGAGGTTGACCGGTAGGCTGTGGTTGATGTGTGCCATAACCAATCTCTCGAAGCACTTCATAGCAATTGATGTCAGAGCCACAGGTCGATAGTCATTCAGGCATGCCATCTTGTTCTTCTTCAGCACTGGGATTATCGTTGCCTTCTTAAAACACGAGGGGATCTTAGACTGAAGCAAGGAGCAGTTGAAGATGTCAGCAAACACTCCAGTTAGCTCACTTGCACAGGCCCAGAGAACCTGTCCTGGGACGCCATCTGGGCCCGTCGCCTTCCTTGGATTTATCTTTAGGAAGACCCTTCTAATGTCCTCCTCGGTGACGATGAATCTCGATGCCACCAGGTCCGGTGCATCCGGAGGGAGCAGGACGCTCCACTTCTGTTCGAATCTTGCGTAGAATACGTTAAGTTCATCGGGAAGAGAAGTGCCACAGTTATTGATATTCCCAGCCTTTTCTTTGCGCCCAGTGATTTCATTTAGACCCTGCCATAGTCTACTGGCATCCTTCTGGTTAGCCTGGACTTCCAACTTGGCTCGATATTGCCTCTTGGCACCCTTAATGGCTTTCCGGAGTTCACGTCTGGATTCCCTGTAGCGACTGGTATCCCCAGACCTAAAAGCCGCAGCTCTAGCCTCTAAAAGGGACTTGACCTCATAATTCATCCAAGGTTTCCGGTTAGGGAATACCTGGATCGTTTTGCGAGACACACAGTCCTCCGTGCATTTCCAAATAAAGTCCGTGACAGCTGAGGCATACTCATCGAGGTTAGCTGCCGAGTCCTTGAATACTAACCAGTCCACTGATTCAAAGCAGTCACGGAGGACTTCATCCATTTCCTTCGTCCAATGCGCCACTACTTTTGACACCGTGACCTCCTGCTTCAGTTTCTGTTTGTAAGCCGGGAGGCGGAGTACGGCCTGATGGTCTGATTTTCCGAAGTGAGGCCGTGGGACGGAACGGTAGGCATCCTTGACTGCTGTAGCAGTGGTCAAGTATATTCGGGCCTCTAGAGGGGCAGGAGACATGTTGGTATAACTTTGGCAGTGCCTTTCTGAGGTTGGCCTAGTTAAAGTCCCCGGCTGTAATGAGCAAGGCCTCCAGATACCTGGTCTCAAGTTCACTGATGTTGGCATACGGTATGTTCAGAGCACACTCCACGTCCACCTGGGGGGAATGTAGACCACTGTCAGTATGACCGAGGTGAATTTCCGTGGCAGATAGTAGGGACGACACTTCACCGACAGGTGTTCCAGGTCCGGGCTGCAGGAGCTTGTCTGTGCCACTGTGTCCAAGCACCATACAGTGTTGATCAGTAGGCAGACACCACCTCCTCTCGTCATGCCCGAAAACGCTGTACGGTCCATCCGATGGATCAAAAATCCCTCCGGTCGGATGGCACAGTCGGAGGTGGCAGGGGAGAGCCAGGTCTCGGTGAAACAGAATGCACAGCAGTTCTGCATCTCCCTGCAGTAGGTGAGCTGGTAATGCCCTGCAGTTGATATCATGCCTGTTGACAACTTTGCAGACTAGGAAAGCCAAGAGGATAATGGAAGCTTGAGGCACTCTTAGTAACGCATTGTGAATGAGAAGAAACATTGTACTCCTTACCCTCCCCAATATTCTTATTTTTGTGTCTTCCTCCTTCCTTTCCAAAGCCCAAAACATCAACTGTTTATTCCCCTTACTAGATGCTGCCTGACCTGCTGAATTCCTCCAGTATTTTGTGTGTTGCTGTGGATTTCCAGCATCTGCAGAACCTCCTTCTGCTCTTCAATCCCTGTTTATGATCTTCAGCCCTTTGCTTTTTCCACCTCTCACCTCCCAGATTCTCACTTCAACCCCCTCCTCCATCCACCCAGCAGCTCTCCCTCACCTGGTTTCACCCATCACCTGCCGGCATGTACTCCTTCCCCTCCCCCACCTTTTTACTGGAGCAGCTTCTCCCTTCTGTTCCCGTCCTAATGAAGGATCTCGGCCTGAAACATCAACTGTTTATTCCCCTCCACAGACCTGCTGAGTTCCTCCAGCATTTGCTTGATTGTCAAAGACATGCTGGCTGCACTGAGAAATTGAAGTGACGACACTTTGATGGTGGAACTGAATTTTGGAAGTAAATTGGAGCTGCTGAAAAGCACATGGTCCTGGGAATGAAAGAGTTAATGTACGGCTCTGGGCCTGCACTCGCTGGCGTTTAGACTAATGAAAGCGTTAATGTATGGCTTGGGCCTGCACTAGGTGGAGTTTAGACTAATGAAAGAGTTAATGTATGGCTCAGGGCCTGCACTAGGTGGAGTTTAGACTAATGAAGGAGTTAATGTATGGCTCAGGGCCTGCACTAGATGGAGTTTAGGCTAATGAAAGAGTTAATGTATGGCTCTGGGCCTGCACTCGCTGGAGTTTAGACTAATGACGAGTACTCATTGAAATCTATCAAATACTGAAAGGTCTGGACAGAGTGGATGTGGAGAGCATATTTTTCACTGGGGAGGAGTTTGGACCAGACGGAACAGCCTCAGAATACAAGGACATTCCCATAGAACAGAGATGGGGAGGAATTTCTTCAACCAGCGAGGGTGGTGAATCTGGAATTCATTGCAAGGGACAGTCATGAAGGCCAACTCATTGGGTATATTCAGAGCTGGGGTTGATAGGTTCATTATTAACAGGGATCAAAGATATAGGGAGAAGGCAGGAGAGTGGGATTAGGAGGGTTAATGTATCAGGGAATGGCAAAGCACACTTGATGAGCTGAATATCTTTTTTTTCTTTTTAAATCTTTTTATTAACTGTTATTGAAAATCAACAACAGAGAAAAATACGTCAAAATAATCAAGATAACATATCCACATGCAGAGTAAAAGTTAAACTATCAACCAGGCTAAACAGTATATCAATAATAATCAAAAAACAAAGTATTAAAGCTTTTTTTTAATGGAAAAAAGGAAAGAAGGAAAAAAAAAGAACCCCTACTAACTGAAACAGAGAATAACCCCTAATAACTAAAAAAAGGGGGAAAAAACCCCATTTGGAGCACAAACCCGGAGCTATACGCCATACAAGCTTCCATAAAAAAAAAGACATCAAACTGCCAACCAAATCCATATACCCAAGCATCAGAAAAGGACCATCTGTATTAACTCAAATCAAATGATAATAACGGGCAAAAGAACCCCACCTTTTCTCAAAGTCAAATTTAGGATCAAAAGTTCGACTTCTAATTTTTTCCAGAGTAAGACATAACATCACCTGAGAGAACCATTGTATCAAAGTGGGAGCAGAGACATCTTTCTATTTTAATAAAATAGCCCTTCTAGCCAATAATGTGACAAATGCAATTACATATTGGTCAGATATAGAAATACCATGAATATGTTGAGGAATTATACCAAACAAAACTGTCAATTTATTAGGTTGTAAATTGATTCTTAAAGCTTTAGAGATTATAGAAAAAATAGATTTCCAAAATTGTTTCAGTACAGAACATGACCAAAACATATGTGTCAATGTAGCTATCTCAGTTTTGCATCTATCACACTGATTATTTACATTAGGAAAAATTTTAGACAATCTCTCCTTCGTCAAATAATAACGATGTACAATTTTAAATTGAATTAGAGAATGACTGGCACAATTCGAAGAAGAGTTAACCAGCTTCAAAATTCGCAACCAATCCTCTGTTGTCAAGGTCATGTTAAGCTCTCTTTCCCAATCTTGCTTGATCTTAAGTAAAGGATAATTGTCCTGTTGTAATAATAAATTATAAATTTTCCCAATAAAGCCTTTCACTAAAGGGTTCATTTTTAAAATAATGTCTAACAGGTCAGAATCTTGTATATATGGAAAATTACTTAAATATTCTTGTAAAAAATGTCTGACCTGAAGATATTGCAAAGAATGTGAATATGCGAGAGAGTATTTAGTTACTAATTTCTCAAAGGACATTAATCGACCTTCTTGAAACAAGTCCATAAAGGAAAAAATTCCTTTATTCCTCCAAAGAGAAAAGGTAGGATCATTAAGTGAAGGTTTAAATAAATAGTTTAGATAAATTAAACTAAAAAGGTTAATTTTTTTAAGATTAAAAAACTTACGAAACTGATACCAAATTCGTAATGATTGATTAATCATAGGATTTATATTTAGAATAGAAATTTTGGCTAATTGTACAGGTAAAGGAGCTCCTAATAATGAAGCTAAATGAAATTGTTTCACAGTTTTCAATTCCAAGTCAACCCAAGATGGTCGTTCATTTTTATCAGTCCAATACAACCAAGAACACGCATAATGTATATTAACCGCCCAATAATACATTCTTAAATTAGGCAAAGTAAGACCTCCATCCTTTTTTAATTTTTGTAAATGACATTTTCCAATTCTTGGTCTTTTATTATTCCAAACAAAAGATGAAATAATAGAAACAACAGGAATTCTGCAGATGCTGGAAATTCAAGCAACACACATCACAGTTGCTGGTGAACGTTCACGAGCAACTTTGATGAAATAATAGAGTCAACTTGATCAAAAAACTTCTTAGTTAGAAAAATAGGAATGTTTTGAAATACATATAAAAATTTTGGTAAAATCATCATTTTAACTGCATGAATTCGACCTACTAAGGAAAGTGTAAGTGGATTCCATCTAGAAAAAAATTGCTTCATAAAATCCACTAAGGGAACTAAATTAGCTCTATAAAGGTCTCCATAATTTTTAGTAATGGTAATACCTAAATATTTAAAAGAATCTGTAACTTTTAAAGGAATGTTATCATATATAGCAGCGGAATCATTTAAAGGAAATAATTCACTTTTATGCAGGTTTAATTTATATCCTGAAAACAATCCAAATTCATTTAATAATTTCAATAAGCTAGGAATAGATTCTTCGGGATTCAAAATATAAACCAAAAGATCATCTGCATAAAGAGAGATCTTATGAATAGTCCCATTTATAGAAACTCCTTGAATATTTTTAACTTCACGAAGTGCAATAGCCAAGGGTTCCAACATCAAGCTAAATAACAGAGGACTTAACGGACATCCTTGTCTCGTAACCCGACAAAGTTGGAAAAAGGGGGATCTACAATTATTCGTGATAACAGTGCCAATAGGGCTTTTATATATCAATCTAATCCAGTTATTAAAAATAGTACCGAAGCCAAATTTCCCTAAAACTTTAAATAGATATTTCCATTCAACTCTATCAAATGCCTTTTCAGCATCTAGAGAAACAACACATTGGGGAGCCTTAGAGAGGGATGAGTATATAATATTTAACAATCTCCGAGTATTAGAAAAAGAAAAATGGCCTTTTATAAAACCCGTTTGATCCTGAGAGATAATTTTTGCTAGTATATTCTCCATCCGATTAGCCATTATTTTTGAAAGAATTTTGGCATCCACATTTAATAATGAAATAGGTCTATACGAAGCACAATCAGTAGGATCTTTATCTTTCTTAAGGATTAAGGAAATAGAAGCTTCATAAAATGTGGAAGGTAACTCTCCTGACATAAAAGAATCTTTAAGCATTTCTAACATATAAGGAGTAAGCAAATGATCAAATTTTTTTTATAAAATCCTACAGTAAAACCATCCAATCCAGGAGCTTTACCAGATGGCATTGAAAGAATAGCTTTCTGAATTTCTCTTTCAGTAAAAGGAGCATCAAGAATTTGCTGATCTTCAACAGATATTCTAGGAAAATCAATCTTTTGTAAAAAGGCATACCTATTAGAAGGGTCAGCTGGAAACTGAGATTTATAAAGTTCACTGTAATAGTCTTGAAAAATTTTATTAATATCTTCATAATTACAAGCAAAACTACTCTTACGAATTTTTAAGATTTGTCTTTTAGCTCTAACTGCTGTAAGTTGAGATGCTAATAGCTCATTACTTTTATCTCCAGACATATAAAATTGACTTTTTAATTTAAGCAAATTTCTTTCAATTGGATAAGTTAATAGGAAATTATATTGAGATTGAAGTTCAACCTTTTGTTTAAATAGATCAACATTAGGAGAAACTGCATAAGTGTTATGTAGATCTTTAATTAGTTTGGAAATTTTAATTCTATTTTTGTCTGTTTAGCCAAATAAGATATCATCTGACCTCGCAAATATGCTTTGAGTGTATCCCATATAATCAATTTCGAAACACCTCCCATATTATTAAAAAGAAAGAAATCTTTTATATGAATCTCTATAAATTTAACAAAGTCTGAACTTTGTAATAAATTTTCTGGAAAGCGCCAAGGCAAGTTTACATTACTAACATCATTTAACTCAAAAGTTAAACTTAAAGGCACATGATCCGAAACTGCAATAGCATCATATTCACATTTCTGAACTTTGGACAAAAATCGGAAATCAGCTATAAAATAACCAATTCTCGAATATTTATTATGAACATGTGAATAAAAAGAATAATCTCTGTCATTAGGATGTAAGTTCCTCCAGATTTCTATCAAACCATAATTAGTTAAAAAGAAATTAATAAGTGTTGCCGAACGACTCGGAAGCTGCTGATTGGTTGAACTTTTGTCAATCAAAGGATTTAAGCAACAGTTGAAGTCACCTCCCATTAGCAGCATATATTCATTTAAGTCTGGTAATAAACCAAATACATTTTTAAAAAAAGGATCACCTACATTAGGTCCGTATAGATTAACCAGGACAATTTTTCTATTACAAATAGTTCCTTTAATAATTAAACATCTACCATTATTATCTGAAACAATGTCTTCTTGAATAAATAAAAAATATTAGATTTAATAAAAATAGATACTCCCTTTGTTTTATTATGACAGGTAGCATGATATTGAAGGCCCTTCCATGTTTAAAAAAATCTATTTTGATCGCCCGTTCTGATATGCGTTTCTTGAGCAAAAATTATATCGGGCTGGAATCGATTAATAACTTTAAATGTCTTCCTTCGCTTAGTAGGGTGATTCCAGCCATGTACATTCCAACTAATAACGTTTATCTGTTTAAGTACCATTGGATATTATTCTGAACACAATACACCCATACCATCGCGGGCTAATCAAAGATGGCGGTGATGAACATAACCAAATAGAAAATGCGCATGCTCCGGAACTCCATAATGGGGGAAAAATACAACAGGTGTGTGAAACAAAAATCCCACAATAAACCCCAAGAAACAAAAATACCCCCAGACATCCCACCATCCCCAAGGAAGAAAATCCGGCGAAAGAAAGAAAGAGCCGGAACGCATCCCCAAGAAAAAAGACATAAGAACGGAGTTCCACGTGCCGCTCAGTTTTAATAATGATTAAAAGTTTTTTCTCCCAATTCCCCGCCTCTCCCTTACAAAGAAACAGAGCGTTTTCGTAAGCAATCTTCATGACCGGTTTGAATTTAATCCGCTGTTGCCTAACTTCCCGAGGATAATCTTCATAAAAACGGATCTGGGAACAGTTAAATTTAAAAACTTTCTGTTTTCTTGCACATTTTATAATTTGGTCTTTAAAGTGAAGAAAGTTGACTAAAATTGGTCGAGCTTTACCTGACGCAGTGAAAATTCTGCGAGCTCTTTCAATATCGGGAGGCTGAGATAGAATATCCGGGAACAGAGATTGAAACATATTGGCAAAATAATCCAATAGATCTCCAGATTCTGAACCTTCTGAAAGACCTAAAATACGAATGTTGTTTCTTCGAGACTTTGCCTCTAAATCGACAATTTTGTGCTGAGCCTGTTCCAGTCGGGTTGAAATATCCGCAATCTGACATTTGGATTCTTTAAACTGAGTATTCAGGGAAAGAATATTTTCCTCAATAGTCTGTAAACTCTGTCGGAAGGACTTCAACTCAGAAGTGTTATTATCCATTTTATTATCGAGATCCATCAACATACGTTCCAAACACTCAGCCCGGACAGGCATGTCTTCTGATTTTTCTTTCGAAGTTTTTCGCTTTCCATTGCTGGGTTCAAAAGGCTGCTTTCCACTTCTTAAAGGATACGACATAATGACCGGTATTTCCCGCCAAGATCCAGAAAATAAAAGTTGAATAATTCAAGGATTTGAATATCTTAATTCTGCTCCATTATCTTATCATCATTTATCAAGCAGACATTTCCATCTCTTTGTTCAGTGTCCTCCTGTACCATTGTATATGGTTAAGCCAATGAAAGAGTAGAATAAACTAGTTTTATACATTAGATATGTGAAGTAAATAATGTATGGGAGAAGGACTTCAAGGAAACAGTGACCATATCATGATTAAGACCATAAGACCATAAGATATAGGAGCAGAATTCAGCCATTTGGCCCATTAAGCCTGCTCCTATCATGGCTGATCCATTTTCCTCACAGCCACAATCTCCTGCCTTCTCCAATTAACTCTTCATGCCCTGACCAATCAAAAATTTATCAATCCCCGCTCCACTTTAAATGCACTCATTGACTTGGACTCCACAGCCATCTTTGCAACGATTGCCACAAATTCACCATCTCTGGCTAAAAAAATTCCTCCTAATCTCCGTTCTAAATGGATGTCCCTCTATTCTGAGGCTATGTCCTCTGGTCTTAGACTCCTCCACTATAGGAAACATCCTCTCCACATCCACTCTTTTGAGGCCTTTCAATGAGATCCCCCATTATTCATCTGAATTCCAGTGAGTACAGGCCCAAAGCCATCAAACACCCCTTATGTGATAAGCCTTTCGATCCCAGCAGCAACCTCGTGAATCTCCTCTGAACCCTTTCCAATGTCGACATGTCCTTTATTCTAGAAAGGGGCCCAAACTGCTCGCAATATTCCAAGTTAGGCCTTACCAGGGTGTTATAAAGCCTCAAAGAGAATACTAACATAGCATTTGCCTTCCTGCCTAATGACTCAACTTGCAAATTAATCAAATTAATCTCCTCCATGAGAACTCACAAGGCCATTTGCATCTCAGATTTTTAAATTTTCTTTTCATTTATAAAATAGTTTACACTTTTAATTCTTCTAGCAAAGTGCATGTATTCCATTCGAAACTGTATTCCAAATTCCATTTCTTTGCCCATCTCCTAATCCAGGGGTTCCCAACATGGTTAATGGTAGGGGTCTATGGCATAAAAAAGGTTGCAAACCCCTGTCCTAATCTGTCTAAATCCTTCCTGCTTCCTCAACACTACCAGTCCCTACATCTATCTTCGTATCATCTGCAAACTTAGCCACAAAGCCAACAATTTCATCATCCAAATCATTGACATATTATGTAAAAAGAAGTGGTCCCAACACAGACCCACATGGAACACCACTAGCCACTGGCAGCCAACCAGAAAAGGCTCTTTTATTTCCTCTCTTTGCCTCCTACCAATCAGCCACTGCTTTATTGATGCTTGTATCGTTCCTGTAATATCATTGGCTCTTGTTAAACAGCCTCATTGCAGCACCTTGTCAAAGGCCTTCTGAAAGTACAAGTACACAATATCAACTGATTCTTCTTTGTCTATCTGCTTGTTATTTCTTCAAAGAATTTCAACAGATTTGTCAGGCATGATTTTCCCTTAAAGAAACCATGCTGATTTTGGCCTAGAACAAGGAACACAGAACATGGAATGGTACAGCATAGGAACAGGCCAGCTAAAATGTAAATCAACAACCCCCAAAAACTAATCTCTCCTACCTAGACAATGTCCATATCCCTCCATCTTCTTCACATTCATGTGCCTATCCAGTATTTGCCTCTTCCACCATACTAGGCCGCACATTCCAGGATCCACCACTCTGAGGAAAACACTTACCTCTCACATCCCCTTTGAACCTACCCCATCTCACTTTCAATGTACACCCTCTGGTATTAGATATTTCAACCTGGGAAACAGATAGTCCCTGTCCACTCTGTCTATGCCTCACATAGTCTTGTAGCTCTACCACATATCCCCTCAGCCTCCACTGCTCAAAAGAAAACAGCCAAAGTTTATCCAGCCTCTCTTGATAGCACATGCCCTCAAAACCAGGCAGCATCCTGGTGAACCTCCTCTGCACCCTCTCCAAAGCCTCAACAACCTTCCTGTAGTGGGGTGACCAGAACTGTGTGTGACTCCAGATGTGACCTAACCAGAAGTTTATAAAGTTGCAACATAATCTCTTCAATGGTTCAATTTAATATCAGAGAATGTATACAGTGTACATCTTGAAGTTCTTACTCTCCACAGACATCTACGAATCAGAAGAAAACCCCCAAAGGATGAATGACAGAAAGATGTTAGAACCCCGAAGTACGCCTCCCACTCCCACGCACAAGCAGCAGCAAAGCATCAACCCTCCACCACCTGCTGCAGCAAAAGCACCAATCACCACCCCCCAGCACCCACCGTGCAAGCGGTCGCAAAGCCCCCAGAGACCTTGATCTACAGTCCGTCAAAAACTGCTGTCCATCCCAACACTTCGGCTACTCCGACAGGCTCTGTCTCCCTCTTGTGAGGGACAGAGAGATACCGCCCCTGCAGCAGACAAGAGAGGAGACTAACAGCTCACTTATTCAAGTTCCTGCGACTCGAGGACCAACAGACTCTCACTCACCATCAAAATGAGAGAGAGAGAGAGAGAGATCGCTTGAATACAGGGGTCTTCTTTCAACAAAAGCGTACACCGTCTGTCTGCTGTCTCAACATTTCATTCTCCCCCAATACTTCAGTCAGCAATGTTGACAAGGAATCAGGTCATCCTGAAGGTGCAAGTCTTCCAGGCTGTGCCTGGAGATATCAAATCGCCAGGCCACTTGGTGAGTTCGAGTGCGAGAACCCACTGCCTGTGATAAGCTGTAGTTTGAGTGCAGCTGTAGATTACAGACTCTGACAGAACCCCAGCCACCTTGAAAAAGGGAAAAGAGACATGAGAAGAGAAGAAATTAAACTGGAAGAAGTCACCCAGGTCCTAAAACCTCTTGAGGTCCTCTCGCTTTTGAACTCAATGCCTCAACTAATAAAAGCAAGCATTCCTAAAGCTTCCTTAACCACCTTATTGACCTGTGTAGCCACTTTCATCCAAACTATGAACTTAGATCCCAAAATCTCTCTGCTCAGCAACACTGTTTAGGGTCTTAACAGTGCACTGTCACCTTGCATTTGCCCTACCAAGGTGCAACACCTCACGTTTATCTGGGTTAAACTCCATCTGCCATTCCTCTGCCCATATCCACAAATGATCTATATCGTGCTGTATTCTCTGCTGGTCGTCTACACCATCCACAACTCCACCAATCTTAATATTGTCTGGAAACTTACTAACCCACTCATCTACATGTTTATCCAGTTCATTTATATACATCACAAACAGCAGAGGTCCCAGCACAGGTCCCTGCGGAACACCACTAATTACTGACCTCAAGCTCGAATGTCCTTTCACTCGTTACTCTGTCTTCTATGCACGTGTCAGTTCTGAATCAAACAGCCAAATTGCCATGGACCCCATGCATCGTAATCTTGATTAGCCTCCCATGAGGGGCTTTGTCAAATCCTTACTAAAATCCATGTAGACAACATCCACTGTCCCACCCTCATCAATATCCATCGACACCTTGTCAAGAAACTCAGTCAAGATAGTAAGATAAGACATGCCCCACACAAAGACAAGCTGACTCTCCCTAATTAGGCCATGGGTTTCCAAATGTTCATATATCCTATCCTGAAGAATTTCCGTACAACTGACGTGAGACTTACCAGTCTATCGTTCCATGATTTCTCTTGTTCCCTTTTCAAGCAGAGGTACAATATTAGCCACTTGCTAGTCCTCAGGGCTTCACCTGTGGCTAGAGAGGACAAGGTCCCAGCAATCTTGTCTCTTGCCTCCTTCAATAACCTGGGTAAATCCCATCAGGCCCTGCGGACACATTAGCAGGTCAAGCACTTCTTCCTCCTTGTCCTCTAAATGCCCGAACATATTTATACACTCAGCACAGATCTCCTGGTCTTCTATATAATTTTATTTGGTAAATCCCGTAGGAAAACAACCCAGTTATTTTTTTCTATTTCTTTAATCTGATTACATTGAGTTGAATTAACTTCATTACTTCATGGTTTCAATATCCCTTTAGAAATTGGATGACAGAGGGGAGGAAGCAGTTCCTGAATCAGAAAGTGTGTGACTTCAGGCTTCTGTACATCCTTCCCGGCAGTAAAAATGAGAAGAGGGCATCACCTGGGTGATGGTGGTCCTTCCAAAGACACCCCTCCTTGAAAATGTCTTGGATTCTACGGAGCTGAGTATCCGGATGCAGCAGACGAATTTCAAGGTTCATTTAATTCTCAAATTTACGTGTGCAATACAACTCTGATATTTGACATCTCCAGATGGCCATGAAATACCACTGAAAGAGAAAACGAAACAGAACTTGCAGACCTCAGAGACCCCCAGACCCCTCCCTGCAGAAAAATGAAAGTGACAATAACAATAACCGACCCACTCCGCCACAAAAAAAAACAGTAGCAATAACAATCCCTGACCCCCGCTACAGTAAAAACTGTGACAATAACAATCACCGACCCCGCCTCACGACCAGAAAATAAAAAGTGTCAATAACAATCCCCGACCCTCTCACCCACAGAAAATAAACAGTGTCTATAACAATCCCCGATCCCTCACCCACAGGAAATGAAGAGTGTCAATAACAATCCCTGACCCCCTCACTCACAGAAAATAAACAGTGCCAATAACAATCCCCGACCCCCTCACCCACAGAAAATCAACACTGTCACTAACAATCCCCAAACCCTCACCCAAAGAAAATAAACAGTGTCAATAACAATCCCCGACACAATCAAGCACAGAAAATAAACAATATCAATAACAAACCCTGAACGACTCACCCACAGAAAATAAACAGTGTCAATAACAATCCCCGATCTCTCACCCACAGAAAATAAACAGTGTCAATAACAATCGTCAAACCCCTCACCCACAGAAAACAAACAGTATCAATTACAATCCACGACCCCCTCACACACAGAAAATAAACAGAGTCAATAACAATACCCGACCCCCCACCCACAGGAAATACTCAGTGTCAGTAAAAATGCCCGATCTCTCACCCACAGAAAATAAATAGTGTCAATAACAATCACCAATCATTCACACACAGAAAATAAACAGTGTCTGAAACAATCCCCAATCCTCTCACCCACCGTGAATAAACAGTGTCAATAACCATACCCAATCCCCTCACCCACAGAAAATAAACAGTGTCAATAACAAAACCCGATCCCCCACCCAAAGAAAATAAACATTGTCTACAACAATCCCCTAGCCCCTCACACACAGAAAATACAGAGAGTCTATAACAATCCCCGACTCTCTCACCCACAGACAATAAACAGTGTCAATAACGATCACCGACACCCTCACCCAAAGGAAATAAACAGTTTGAAAGACAATCCCTGATCCCCTCACACACAGAAAGTAAAGAGTGTCAATAACAATCCTCGACCCCCTCACCCACAGAAAATAAACAGTGTCTATAACAATCCCCGATCTCTCACCAACAGGAAATAAAGTGTCAATAAAAATCCCAAATCCCCTGCCCACAGAAAATAAACATGTCTATAACAATCCCCAATGCCCTCACACACAGAAAATAAACAGTGTCCATAACAATCCCCGACCCCCTCACCCACAGAAAATAAACAGTGTCTGTAACAATCTCCGACCCTCTCACCCACAGACAATAGACAGTATCAATAACAATCCCCGACCCCCTCACACACAGAAAATAAACAATTAATGACATTTCTGGACCCCCTCACTCACAGAAAATCAACAGTGTCAATACCAATCCCCGACTCCCTCACCAACAGAAAATAAACAGTGTCAATAACAATCCCCGATCCCCTCACCCACAGAAAATAAACATTGTCAATAACAGACCCAAAACCGCTCACCCACAGAAAATAAACAGTGTCAATAATAATCCCCGACCCCATCAAGCACAGAAAATAAACAGTGTCAGTAACAATCCCTGATCCCTCACCCACAGAAAATAAACAGTGTCAATAATAATTCCCGACCCCATCAAGCACAAAAAATAAACAGTGTCAGTAACAATCCCTGATCCCTCACCCACAGAAAATAAACAGTGTCAATAACAATCCCTGATCCCTCACCCACAGAAAATAAACAGTGTCAATAACAATCCCCGACCCCATCAAACACAGAAAATAAACAGTGTCAATAACAATCCCCAACTCCCTCACCAACAAAAAATAAAAAGTGTCAATAACAATCCCCGATCCCTCACCCACAGAAAATAAACAGTGTCAATAATAATCCCCGACCCCATCAAGCACAGAAAATAAACAGTGTCAGTAACAATCCCTGATCCCTCACCCACAGAAAATAAACAGTGTCAATAATAATCCCCGACCCCATCGAGCACAGAAAATAAACAGTGTCAGTAACAATTCCTGATCCCTCACCCACAGAAAATAAACAGTGTCAATAACAATCCCCGATCCCTCACCCACAGAAAATAAACAGTGTCAATAACAATCCGCGACCCCATCAAACACAGAAAATAAACAGTGTCAATACCAATCCCCAACTCCCTCACCAACAAAAAATAAACAGTGTCAATAATAATCCCCGATCCCATCAAGCACAGAAAATAAACAGTGTCAATAACAATCCCTGACCCCCTCACCCACAGAAAATAAACAGTGTCAATAACAATCCCCGATCCCTCACCCACAGCTAATAAACAGTATCAATTACAATCCACGATTCCTCACCCACAGAAAAAAAAACAATTAATGACATTTCCTGACCCCCTCACACACAGAAAATAAACAGTGTCAATAACAATCCCCGACTCCCTAACCAACAAAAAATAAACAGTGTCAATAACAATCCTCGATCCCCTCACACACAGAAAATAAACAATTAATGACATTTCCTGACCCCCTCACACACAGAAAATAAACAGTGTCAATAACAGTCCCCCGATCCCCCTCACCCACTGAAAATAAACATTGTCAATAACAATGCCCGACACAATCAAGCACAGAAAATAAACAATATCAATAACAAACCCTGAACGACTCACCCACAGAAAATAAACAGTGTCAATAACAATCCCCGAACCCTCGCACAGAAAATAAACTGTATCAAATCCACTCCACGACCCCCTCACCCACAGAAAATAAACAGAGTCAATAACAATCCCCGAACCCCTCATGCACAGAAAATAAACAGTGTCAATAACAATCCCCCATCCCGCACCCACAGAAAATAAACAGTATCAATTACAATCCACGACCTCCTCACCCACAGAAAATAAACAGAGTCAATAACAATCCCCGAACCCCTCATGCACAGAAAATAAACAGTGTCAATAACAATCACCGATCCCTAACCCACAGAAAATAAAGTGTCAATAACACTGCCCGACCCCTTCACACAGAAAAAATAAGCAGTTTCAATAACGATCCCCGATCCCCTCACCCACAGAAAATAAATACTGTGAATAACAATCCACGACCTCCTCACCCACAGAAAATAAACAGTGTCAATAACAATCCCCAATCCATCACTCATAGAAAATAAACATTGTCAATAACATTCCTCGACCCCCTTACCAACAGAAAATAAACAGTGTCAATAACTATCGCCGACCCCCTCACCCACAGCAAATAAGCAGTGTCAATAACAATCGTCAAACCCCTCACCCACAGGAAATAGACAGTGTCAATAACAATCCCAAATCCCCTCACCCACAGAAAATAAACAGTGTCAACAACAATCCCTGAACCCTCGCACAGAAAATAAACTGTATCAAATACAATCCACGACCCCCTCACCCACACAAAATAAACAGAGTCAATTACAATCCCCGAACCCCTCATGCACAGAAAATAAACAGTGTCAATAACAATCCCCGATCGCTCACCCACAGAAAATAAACAGTGTCAATAACAATCGTCAAACCCCTCACCCACAGGAAATAGACAGCGTCAATAACAATCCCAAATCCCCTCACCCACAGAAAATAAACAGTGTCAATAACAATCCCCGACCCCCTCACCCACAGCATATAAACAGTATCAATAACAATCCCCAAACCCCTCAGCCACAGAAAATAAACAGAGTCAATAACAATCCCCGAACCCCTCATGCACAGAAAATAAACAGTGTCAATAACAATCCCCGATCCCGCACCCACAGAAAATAAAGAGTATCAATTACAATCCACGACCTCCTCACCCACAGAAAATAAACAGAGTCAATAACAATCCCCGAACCCCTCATGCACAGAAAATAAACAGTGTCAATAACAATCCCCGACCCCCTCACCCACAGAAAATAAACAGTGTCAATAACAATCCCCGACACCATTCCTCTCAGAAAATTAACAGTGTTTGTAACAATCCACGACCCTCTCATCCACAGACAATAGACAGTGTCAATAACAATTCCGGACCCCCTTACACACAGAAAATAAACTCTCAATGACATTTCCTGACCACCTCACCCACAGAAAATAAACAGTGTCAATAACAATCCCCGATCCCCCACACATGGAAAATAAACAGTGTCAATAACAAACCACGACCCGCTCACCCACAGAAAATAAACAGTATCAATTACAATCCACGACCCCCTGAACACACAGGAAATCCACACACCCACAGGAAATGAACAGTTTGAACAACAATCCCTGACCCCCTCACCCACAGGAAGTAAACAGTGTCAATAACAATCCCCGACCCCCTCACCCACAGGAAGTAAACAGTGTCAATAACAATCCCTGATCCCTCACCAACAGAAAATAAAGAGTGTCAATGAGAATCACCCATCCCTAATCCACAGAAAATAAACAGGGTCAATAACACTGCCTGACCCCCTCACACACAGAAAATAAACAGTTTCAATAACAATCACCGATCCCTTCACCCACAGAAAATAAAAAGTGTGAATAAAAATCCTCGACCCCCTCACCCACAGAAAATAAACATTGTCAATAACAATCCCCAATCCCTCACTCACAGAAAATAAACAGTGTCAATAACATTCTCCGAACCCCTTACTAACAGAAAATAAACAGGGCCAATAACAATTCCCGACCCCCTCACCCACAGTAAATAAACAGTGTCAATAACAATCCCCAAACCCCTCACCCACAGAAAATAAATAGTGTCAATAACAATCGCCGAACCCTCACCCACAGAAAATAAACAGTGTCAATAAAAATCCCCAAACCCCTCACCCACAGAAAATAAACAGTGTCAATAACAATCCCCGACCCCATCAAGCACAGAAAATAAACAATGTCAATAACAATCCCTGACCCCATCAAGCACAGAAAATAAACAATGTGAATAACTATCCCTGAACCACTCACCCACAGAAAATAAACAGTGTCAATAACAATACACGACCCCCTCACACACAGAAAATAAGCAGAGTCAATAACAATACCCGAACCCCTCATGCACAGAAAATAAACAGTGTCAATAACACTTCCCGATCCTTCACCCACAGAAAATAGAGTGTCAGTAACAATCACCGAACCCTCACCCACAGAAAATAAACACTGTCAATAACAAACCCCGTCCCCCTCACTCACAGAAAATAAAAAGTGTCAATAAGAATCCCCGACCCCATCAAGCACAGAAAATAAACAGTGTCAATAACAATCCCCGACCCCCTCACCCACAGAAAATAAACAGTGTCAATATTAAGCCCCGAACCCATCAAGTACAGAAAATAAACAATGTCAATAACAACCCCCAAACCTCTCAGCTACTGAAAATAAACAGAGTCAAAAACAATCCCCGATCCCCTCACCCACAGACAATAAACAGTGTCAATAACAATCCCCGACCACATCACAGAGAGAAAATAAACAGTCAATGACATTTCCTAACCCCCCCAAAGACAGAAAATAAACAATGTCAATAACAATCCCCGATCCCCTCACCCACAGAAATGAAAAAGTGTGAAGAACAATCCTCGACCCCCTCAACCACAGAAAATAAACAGTGTCAATAACAATCCCCAATCCCTCACTCACAGAAAATAAACAGTGTCAATAACATTCGCCGACCCCCTTACCAACAGAAAATAAACAGTGTCAATAACAATCCCTGACCCCCTCACACAGAGTAAATAAACAGAGTCAATAACAATCCCCAAACACCTCTCCCACAGAAAACAAACAGTGTCAATAACAATCTCTGACCCCGACACCCACAGAAAATAAACAGTGTCAATGAGAATCACCCATCCCTAATCCACAGAAAATAAACAGGGTCAATAACACTGCCTGACCCCCTCACACACAGAAAATAAACAATTTCAATAACAATCACCGATCCCCTCACCACCGAAAATAAAAAGTGTGAATAAAAATCCTCGACCCCCTCACCCACAGAAAATAAACATTGTCAATAACAATCCCCAATCCCTCACTCACAGAAAATAAACAGTGTCAATAACATTCCCCGAACCCCTTACCAACAGAAAATAAACAGTGTCAATAACAATCCCCGACCCCCTCACCCACAGTAAATAAACAGTGTCAATAACAATCCCCAAACCCCTCACCCACAGAAAATAAATAGTGTCAATAACAATCGCCGAACCCTCACCCACAGAAAGTAAACAGTGTCAATAACAATCCCCAAACCCCTCACCCACAGAAAATAAATAGTGTCAATAACAATCCCCGACTCCCTCACCCACAGAAAATAAACAGTGTCAATAACAATCCCCGAATCCATCAAGCACAGAAAATAAACAATATGAATAACAATCCCTGAACCACTCACCCACAGAAAATAAACAGTGTCAATAACAATACACGACCCCCTCACACACAGAAAATAAGCAGAGTCAATAATAATACCCGAACCCCTCATGCACAGAAAATAAACAGTGTCAATAACACTTCCCGATCCCTCACCCACAGAAAATAAACACTGTCAATAACAAACCCCGTCCCCCTCACTCACAGAAAATAAAAAGTGTCAATAAGAATCCCCGACCCCATCAAGCACAGAAAATAAACAATGTCAATAACAATCCCCGACCCCCTCACCCACAGAAAATAAACAGTGTCAATATTAAGCCCCGACCCCATCAAGTACAGAAAATAAACAATGTCAATAACAACCCCCAAACCTCTCAGCTGCTGAAAATAACAGAGTCAAAAACAACCCCCGAACCCCTCACCCAGTGAAAATAAACAGTGTCAATTACAATCCCCGACCCCCTCACGCACAGAAAAAAAACAGTGTCAATAAGAATACCCGATCCCTCAAGCACAGAAAATAAACAGTGTCAATAACAATCCCCGACCCCTTCATCCACAGAGAATATGTAGTGTCAATAACAATCCCCAATCCCCTCACTCACAGAAAATAAACAGCGTCAATTACAATCCCTGAATCGCTCACGCACAGAAAAAAAACAGTATCAACAACAATCGTCAAACCCCTCACCCTCAGGAAATAAACAGTGTCAATAACAATCCCCGATCCCCTCACCCACAGAAAATAAACAGTGTCAATAACAATCCCTGACCCCCTCACACACAGAAAATAAACAGAGTCAATAACAATACCCGAACCCCTCATGCACAGAAAATAAACAGTGTCAATAACAATCCCCGACCCCCTCATCCACAGAGAATATGTAGTGTCAATAACAATCCCCAATCCCCTCACTCACAGAAAATAAACAGCGTCAATTACAATCCCTGAATCGCTCACGCACAGAAAAAAAACAGTATCAACAACAATCGTCAAACCCCTCACCCTCAGGAAATAAACAGTGTCAATAACAATCCCCGATCCCCTCACCCACAGAAAATAAACAATGTCAATAATAATCCCTGATCCCCTCACCCACAGAAAATAAAAGTATCAATAACAATTCCTGAACCCCTCACACACAGAAAATAAACAGAGTCAATAACAATACCCGAACCCCTCATGCACAGAAAATAAACACTGTCAATAACAATCCCTGATCCCTCACCCACAGAAAATAAACAGTGTCAATAACAATCGTCAAACCCCTCACCATCAGGAAATAAACAGTGTCAATAACAATCCCCAACCTCCTCACCCACAGAAAATAAACAATGTCTATAACAATCCCCGACCCTCTCACCCACAGACAATAAACAGTGTCAATAACAATCCCCGAACAGCTCACAGAGAGAAAATAAACAGTCAATGACATTTCCTGACCACCACACAGAAAGAAACTAAACAATGTCAATAACAATCCCCGATCCCCTCACCCACAGAAATGAAAAAGTGTGAAGAACAATCCTCGACCCCCTCACCCACAGAAAATAAACAGTGTCAATAACAATCCCCAATCCCTCACTCACAGAAAATAAACAGTGTCAATAACATTCGCCGACCCCCTTACCAACAGAAAATAAACAGTGTCAATAACAATCCCCGACCCCCTCACACAGAGTAAATAGACAGAGTCAATAACAATCTCCAAACACCTCTCCCACAGAAAATAAACAGTGTCAATAACAATCCCCGACCCCCTCACCCACAGAAAATAAACAGTGTTAATAACAAACCCGTCCCCCTCACCCACAGAAAATAAAAAGTGTCATTAACAATCCCCGACCCCATGAAGTACAGAAAATAAACAATGTCAATAACAATCCCCGACCCCTCACCCTCAGAAAATAAACAATGTCAATAACAATCCCTGACCCCATCAAGCACAGAAAATAAACAACGTCAATAACAATCCCCTAACCCCTCAACCAGTGAAAATAAACACTGTCAAGAACAATACCCGACCCCGTCACGCACAGAAAATAAGCACTGTCAATAACAATCAGCGATCCCTCAGGCAGAAAAAACAGTGTAAATAACAATCCCCGACCCCCTCATCCACAGAGAATATGCAGTGTCAATAACAATCCCCAATCCCCTCACTCACAGAAAATAAACAGTGTCAAATACAATCCCTGAATCGCTCTCGCACAGAAAATAAACAGTGTCAATAACAATCCCCGATCCCTCACCCACAGAAAATAAACACTCTCAATAACAATCCCCGACCCCCTGACCCACAGAAAATAAACAGAGTCAATAACAACCGCTGATGCCTCACCCACAGAAAGTAAAGAGTGTCAATAACAATCGTCAAACCCCTCACCCTCAGTAAATAAACAGTGTCAATAACAATCACCGATCCCCTCACCCACATAAAATAAAAGTGTCAATAACAATCCCCAACCCCCTCACCCGCAGAAAATAAACAACGTCTAGAACAATCCCCGACCCGCTCTCCCACAGACAATAAACAGAGTCAATAACAGTCCCCGTCCCTCACCCACACAAAATAAACAGTGTCAATAACAATCCCCGAACCCCTCACCCACAGAAAGTAAACATTGTAAATAACAATCCGCAAACACCTCACCCACAGAAAATAAACAGTGTCAATAACAATCCCCGATCCCTCACCAACAGAAAATAAGCAGTGTCAATAACAATCCCCGACCCCATCAAGCACGGAAAATAAACAGTGTCAATAAAATTCCCCGATCCCCCTCACCCACAGAAAATAAACAGTGTCAATTACAATCCCCAACCCCCTCACCCACAGAAAATAAACAGTGTCTATAACAATCCCCGACCCCCTCACCCACAGAAAATAAACAATGTCGATAACAATCCCCGACCCTCTCACCCACAGACAAGAAACAGTGTCAATAACAATCCCCGACTCCCTAACCAACAGAAAATAAACAGTCTCAATAACAATCCCCGATCCGTCATTCACAGAAAATAAACAATGTCAATAACAATGCCCGATCCCATCAGGCACAGAAAATAAACAATGTCAATAAGAATCCCCGACACCTTCACCCACAGAAAATAAACAGTGTCAATAACAATCCCCGACTCCCTAACCAACAGAAAATAAACAGTCTCAATAACAATCCCCGATCCGTCATTCACAGAAAATAAACAATGTCAATAACAATCCCTGATCCCTTCACCCACAGAAAATAAACAGTGTCAATAACAAATCCTGATACCTCACCCAGAGAAAATAAACAGTATCAATTACAATCCACCAGCCCCTCACCCACAGAAAATAAGCAGTGTCAATAACAATCCCCAATCCTCTCACCTACAGAAAATAAACAGTGTCAATAACAATCCCTGCACCACTCACGCACAGAAAATAAACAGTGTCAATAATAATCCCCAATCCCTCACTCACAGAAAATAAGCAGTGTCAATAACAATCCCCGATCCCTCACCCACAGTAAATAAACAGTGTCAATAATATTCCCCGACACACTTACCAACAGAAAATAAACAGTGTCAATAACAATCCCCGACCCCCTCACCCACAGTAAATAAACAGTGTCAATAACAATCCGCAAACCCCTCAACCACAGAAAATAAACAGTGTCAATAACAATCCCCGATCCCTCACCCACAGAAAATAAACAGTGTCAATAACAATCCCCGACCCCCTCACCCACAGAAAATAAACAGTGTCAATACCAATCCCCGATCCCATCAAGCACAGAAAATAAACAATGTCAATAAGAATCCCTGAACCACTCACCCACAGAAAATAAACAGTGTCAATAACAATCCCCAACCTCCTCACCCACAGAAAATAAACAATGTCTATAACAATCCCGGAACCTCTCACCCACAGACAATAAACAGTGTCAATAACAATCCCCGACAACCTCACAGAGAGAAAATAAACAGTCAATGAGATTTCCTGAACCCCACACTGACAGAAAATAAACAATGTCAATAACAATCCCCGATCCCATCAGGCACAGAAAATAAACAATGTCAATAGAATCTCTCAACCACTCACCCACAGAAAATAAACAGTATCAATTACAATCCACGACCCCCTCACACACAGAAAATTAACAGAGTCAATAACAATACCTGAACCCCTCATGCACAGAAAATAAACAGTGTCAATAACAATCCCTGATCCCTCACACACAGAAAATAAACAGTGTCAATAAGAATCGTCAAACCCCTCACTCACAGAAAATAAACAGTGTCAAATACAATCCCTGAATCGCTCTCGCACAGAAAATAAACAGTGTCAATAACAATCCCCGATCCCTCACCCACAGAAAATAAACACTCTCAATAACAATCCCCGACCCCCTGACCCACAGAAAATAAACAGAGTCAATAACAACCGCTGATGCCTCACCCACAGAAAGTAAAGAGTGTCAATAACAATCGTCAAACCCCTCACCCTCAGTAAATAAACAGTGTCAATAACAGTCACCGATCCCCTCACCCACATAAAATAAAAGTGTCAATAACAATCCCCAACCCCCTCACCCGCAGAAAATAAACAACGTCTAGAACAATCCCCGACCCGCTCTCCCACAGACAATAAACAGAGTCAATAACAGTCCCCGTCCCTCACCCACACAAAATAAACAGTGTCAATAACAATCCCCGATCCCCTCACCCACAGAAAGTAAACATTGTAAATAACAATCCGCAAACACCTCACCCACAGAAAATAAACAGTGTCAATAACAATCCCCGATCCCTCACCCACAGAAAATAAGCAGTGTCAATAACAATCCCCGACCCCATCAAGCACGGAAAATAAACAGTGTCAATAAAATTCCCCGATCCCCCTCACCCACAGAAAATAAACAGTGTCAATTACAATCCCCAACCCCCTCACCCACAGACAAGAAACAGTGTCAATAACAATCCCCGACCACCTCACAGAGAGAAAATAAACAGTCAATGAGATTTCCTGACCCCCACACAGAAAGAAAATAAACAATGTCAATAACAATGCCCGATCCCATCAGGCACAGAAAATAAACAATGTCAATAAGAATCCCCGACACCTTCACCCACAGAAAATAAACAGTGTCAATAACAATCCCCGACTCCCTAACCAACAGAAAATAAACAGTCTCAATAACAATCCCCGATCCGTCATCCACAGAAAATAAACAATGTCAATAACAATCCCTGATCCCTTCACCCACAGAAAATAAACAGTGTCAATAACAAATCCTGATACCTCACCCAGAGAAAATAAACAGTATCAATTACAATCCACCAGCCCCTCACCCACAGAAAATAAGCAGTGTCAATAACAATCCCCAATCCTCTCACCTACAGAAAATAAACAGTGTCAATAACAATCCCTGCACCACTCACGCACAGAAAATAAACAGTGTCAATAATAATCCCCAATCCCTCACTCACAGAAAATAAGCAGTGTCAATAACAATCCCCGATCCCTCACCCACAGTAAATAAACAGTGTCAATAATATTCCCCGACACACTTACCAACAGAAAATAAACAGTGTCAATAACAATCCCCGACCCCCTCACCCACAGTAAATAAACAGTGTCAATAACAATCCGCAAACCCCTCAACCACAGAAAATAAACAGTGTCAATAACAATCCCCGATCCCTCACCCACAGAAAATAAACAGTGTCAATAACAATCCCCGACCCCCTCACCCACAGAAAATAAACAGTGTCAATACCAATCCCCGATCCCATCAAGCACAGAAAATAAACAATGTCAATAAGAATCCCTGAACCACTCACCCACAGAAAATAAACAGTGTCAATAACAATCCCCAACCTCCTCACCCACAGAAAATAAACAATGTCTATAACAATCCCGGAACCTCTCACCCACAGACAATAAACAGTGTCAATAACAATCCCCGACAACCTCACAGAGAGAAAATAAACAGTCAATGAGATTTCCTGAACCCCACACTGACAGAAAATAAACAATGTCAATAACAATCCCCGATCCCATCAGGCACAGAAAATAAACAATGTCAATAGAATCTCTCAACCACTCACCCACAGAAAATAAACAGTATCAATTACAATCCACGACCCCCTCACACACAGAAAATTAACAGAGTCAATAACAATACCTGAACCCCTCATGCACAGAAAATAAACAGTGTCAATAACAATCCCTGATCCCTCACACACAGAAAATAAACAGTGTCAATAAGAATCGTCAAACCCCTCACCCACAGGAAATAAACAGTGTCAATAACAATCCCAAATCCCTCACCCACAGAAAATAAACAGTGTGAATAACAATCCCCGAACCCTCAGATAGAAAATAAACAGTATCAAATACAATCCACGACCCCCTCACCCACAGAAAATAAACAGTCAATAATAATCCCCGAACTCCTCATGCAGAGAAAATAAACAGTGTCAATAACAATCCCTGATCCCTCACCCACAGAATATAAACATTATCAATTACAACCCACGACCCCCTAACTCACAGAAAATAAGCAGAGTCAATAACAATCCCCGAACACCTCATGCACAGAAAATAAACAGTGTCAATAATAATCCCCGAACCCCTCATGCACAGAGAATAAACAGTCTCAATAACATCCCCGATCTCCTCACCCACTGAAAATAAACATTATCAATAACAATCCCTGAACCCCTCACCCACAGAAAATAAACAGTGTCAATAACAATCCCCGACCCCCTCACCCACAGAAAATAAACAGTGTCAACAACAATCCCCGATCCATCACCCACAGAACATAAACAATGTCAATAAGAATCCCTGATCCCATCACCCACAGAAAATAAACAGTGTCAATAACAAATCCTGATCCCTCACCCACAGAAAATAAACAATGTCAATAACAATCCCTGATCCCTTCACCCACAGAAAATAAACAGTGTCAATAACAAATCCTGATCCCTCACCCAGAGAAAATAAACAATATCAACTACAATCCACGAGCCCCTCACCCACGGAAAATAAACAGTGTCAATAATAATCCTCAAACCCTCACTCACAGAAAATAATCAGTGTCAATAACAATCCCCGATCCCTCACCCACAGTAAATAAACAGTGTCAATAATATTCCCTGACACCCTTACCAACAGAAAATAAACAGTGTCAATAACAATCCCCGACCCCCTCACCCACAGTAAATAAACAGTGTCAATAACAATCCCCAAACCCCTCAACCACAGAAAATAAACAGTGTCAATAACAATCCCTGATCCCTCACCAAAAGAAAATAAACAGTGTCAATAACAATCCCCGACCCCCTCACCCACAGAAAATAAACAGTGTCAATACCAATCCCCGATCCCATCAAGCACAGAAAATAGACAATGTCAATAAGAATCCCTGAACCACTCACCCACAGAAAATAAACAGTGTCAATAAGAATCCCCGATCCCTCACACACAGAAAATAAACAGTATCAATTACAATCCACGACCCCCTCACACACAGAAAATAAACAGAGTCAATAACAATACCCGAACCCCTGATGCACAGAAAATAAACAGTGTCAATAACAATCCCTGATCCCTCACCCAGAGAAAATATACAGTGTCAATAACAATCGTCAAACCCCTCACCCTCAGGAAATAAACAGTGTCAATAACAATCCCCAACCTCCTCACCCACTGAAAATAAACAATGTCGATAACAATCCCCGACCCTCTCACCCACAGACAATAAACAGTGTCAATAACAATCCCCGACCACCTCACAGAGAGAAAATAAACAGTCAATGAGATTTCCTGACCCCCACACAGAAAGAAAATAAAGAATGTCAATAACAATGCCCGATCCCATCAGGCACAGAAAATAAACAATGTCAATAAGAATCCCTGACCCCTTCACCCACAGAAAATAAACAGTGTCAATAACAATCCCCGACTCCCTAACCAACAGAAAATAAACAGTCTCAATAACAATCCCCGATCCGTCATCCACAGAAAATAAACAATGTCAATAACAATCCCTGATCCCTTCACCCACAGAAAATAAACAGTGTCAATAACAAATCCTGATCTCTCACCCAGAGAAAATAAACAGTATCAATTACAATCCACGAGCCCCTCACCCACAGAAATTATACAGTGTCAATAACAATCCCCAATCCTCTCACCTTCAGAAAATAAACAGTGTCAATAACAATCCCTGCACCACTCACGCACAGAAAATAAACAGTGTCAATAAGAATCGTCAAACCCCTCACCCACAGGAAATAAACAGTGTCAATAACAAATCCTGATCCCTCACCCACAGAAAATAAACAGTGTGAATAACAATCCCCGAACCCTCAGGTAGAAAATAAACTGTATCAAATACAATCCACGACCCCCTCACCCACAGAAAATAAACAGTCAATAATAATCCCCGAACTCCTCATGCAGAGAAAATAAACAGTGTCAATAACAATCCCCGACTCCCTCACCCACAGAATATAAACATTATCAATTACAACCCACGACCCCCTCACTCACAGAAAATAAGCAGAGTCAATAACAATCCCCGAACAACTCATGCACAGAAAATAAACAGTGTCAATAATAATCCCCGAACCCCTCATGCACAGAGAATAAACAGTCTCAATAACATCCCCGATCTCCTCACCCACTGAAAATAAACATTATCAATAACAATCCCTGAACCCCTCACCCACAGAAAATAAACAGTGTCAATAACAATCCCCGACCCCCTCACACACAGAAAATAAAAACTCAATGACATTTCCTGACCCCTCACCCACAGAAAATAAACAGTGTCAATAACGATCCCCGATCCCCTCACCCACAGAAAATAAACAGTGTCAATATCAATCTCCGACCCCATCAAGCACAGAAAATAAACGTCAATAACAATCCCCAACCCCCTCACCCACAGAAAATAAACAGTGTCAATAACAATCCCTGACCCCCTCACACATTGAAAATAAACACTGTCAATAAGAATACCCGATCCCTCTCGCACAGAAAATAAACAGTGTCAATAACAATCCCCGACCCCCTCATCCACAGAGAATATGTAGTGTCAATAACAATTCCCGATCCCTCACCCACAGAAAATAAACAGTGTCAATAACAATCCCCGATCCCATCAAGCACGGAAAATAAACAGTGTCAATAACAATCCACGATCCCCTCACCCACAGAAAATAAAGAGTGTCAATAACAATCGTCAAACCCCTCACCCTCAGGAAATAAACAGTGTCAATAACAATCCCTGATACCCTCACCCACAGAAAATAAAAGTGTCAGTAACATTCCCCGACCCTCTCACCCACAGACAATAAACAGAATCAATAACAATCCCCGATCCCTCACCCACAGAATATAAACAGTGTCAATAACAATCCCCGATCCACTCACCCACAGAAAGTAAACATTGTAAATAACAATCCCCAAACCCCTCACCCACAGAATATAAACAGTGTCAATAATAATCACCGATCCCTCACCCAAAGAAAATAAGCAGTGTCAATAACAATCCCCGACCCCATCAAGAACGGAAAATAAACAGTGTCAATAACAATCCCCGACCCCCTCACCCACAGTAAATAAACAGTGTCAATAACAATCCCCAAACCCCACACCCACAGAAAATAAACAGTGTCAATATCAATCCCCGACCCCATCACCCACAGAAAATAAACAGTGTCAATAACAATCCCCGACCCCATCAAGCACAGAAAATAAACAATGTCAATAACAATCCCTGACCCCATCAAGCACAGAAAATAAACAATGTGAATAACTATCCCTGAACCACTCACCCACAGAAAATAAACAGTGTCAATAACAATACACGACCCCCTCACACACAGAAAATAAGCAGAGTCAATAACAATACCCGAACCCCTCATGCACAGAAAATAAACAGTGTCAATAACACTTCCCGATCCTTCACCCACAGAAAATAGAGTGTCAGTAACAATCACCGAACCCTCACCCACAGAAAATAAACACTGTCAATAACAAACCCCGTCCCCCTCACTCACAGAAAATAAAAAGTGTCAATAAGAATCCCCGACCCCATCAAGCACAGAAAATAAACAGTGTCAATAACAATCCCCGACCCCCTCACCCACAGAAAATAAACAGTGTCAATATTAAGCCCCGAACCCATCAAGTACAGAAAATAAACAATGTCAATAACAACCCCCAAACCTCTCAGCTACTGAAAATAAACAGAGTCAAAAACAATCCCCGATCCCCTCACCCACAGACAATAAACAGTGTCAATAACAATCCCCGACCACATCACAGAGAGAAAATAAACAGTCAATGACATTTCCTAACCCCCCCAAAGACAGAAAATAAACAATGTCAATAACAATCCCCGATCCCCTCACCCACAGAAATGAAAAAGTGTGAAGAACAATCCTCGACCCCCTCAACCACAGAAAATAAACAGTGTCAATAACAATCCCCAATCCCTCACTCACAGAAAATAAACAGTGTCAATAACATTCGCCGACCCCCTTACCAACAGAAAATAAACAGTGTCAATAACAATCCCTGACCCCCTCACACAGAGTAAATAAACAGAGTCAATAACAATCCCCAAACACCTCTCCCACAGAAAACAAACAGTGTCAATAACAATCTCTGACCCCGACACCCACAGAAAATAAACAGTGTCAATGAGAATCACCCATCCCTAATCCACAGAAAATAAACAGGGTCAATAACACTGCCTGACCCCCTCACACACAGAAAATAAACAATTTCAATAACAATCACCGATCCCCTCACCACCGAAAATAAAAAGTGTGAATAAAAATCCTCGACCCCCTCACCCACAGAAAATAAACATTGTCAATAACAATCCCCAATCCCTCACTCACAGAAAATAAACAGTGTCAATAACATTCCCCGAACCCCTTACCAACAGAAAATAAACAGTGTCAATAACAATCCCCGACCCCCTCACCCACAGTAAATAAACAGTGTCAATAACAATCCCCAAACCCCTCACCCACAGAAAATAAATAGTGTCAATAACAATCGCCGAACCCTCACCCACAGAAAGTAAACAGTGTCAATAACAATCCCCAAACCCCTCACCCACAGAAAATAAATAGTGTCAATAACAATCCCCGACTCCCTCACCCACAGAAAATAAACAGTGTCAATAACAATCCCCGAATCCATCAAGCACAGAAAATAAACAATATGAATAACAATCCCTGAACCACTCACCCACAGAAAATAAACAGTGTCAATAACAATACACGACCCCCTCACACACAGAAAATAAGCAGAGTCAATAATAATACCCGAACCCCTCATGCACAGAAAATAAACAGTGTCAATAACACTTCCCGATCCCTCACCCACAGAAAATAAACACTGTCAATAACAAACCCCGTCCCCCTCACTCACAGAAAATAAAAAGTGTCAATAAGAATCCCGACCCCATCAAGCACAGAAAATAAACAATGTCAATAACAATCCCCGACCCCCTCACCCACAGAAAATAAACAGTGTCAATATTAAGCCCCGACCCCATCAAGTACAGAAAATAAACAATGTCAATAACAACCCCCAAACCTCTCAGCTGCTGAAAATAACAGAGTCAAAAACAACCCCCGAACCCCTCACCCAGTGAAAATAAACAGTGTCAATTACAATCCCCGACCCCCTCACGCACAGAAAAAAAACAGTGTCAATAAGAATACCCGATCCCTCAAGCACAGAAAATAAACAGTGTCAATAACAATCCCCGACCCCTTCATCCACAGAGAATATGTAGTGTCAATAACAATCCCCAATCCCCTCACTCACAGAAAATAAACAGCGTCAATTACAATCCCTGAATCGCTCACGCACAGAAAAAAAACAGTATCAACAACAATCGTCAAACCCCTCACCCTCAGGAAATAAACAGTGTCAATAACAATCCCCGATCCCCTCACCCACAGAAAATAAACAGTGTCAATAACAATCCCTGACCCCCTCACACACAGAAAATAAACAGAGTCAATAACAATACCCGAACCCCTCATGCACAGAAAATAAACAGTGTCAATAACAATCCCCGACCCCCTCATCCACAGAGAATATGTAGTGTCAATAACAATCCCCAATCCCCTCACTCACAGAAAATAAACAGCGTCAATTACAATCCCTGAATCGCTCACGCACAGAAAAAAAACAGTATCAACAACAATCGTCAAACCCCTCACCCTCAGGAAATAAACAGTGTCAATAACAATCCCCGATCCCCTCACCCACAGAAAATAAACAATGTCAATAATAATCCCTGATCCCCTCACCCACAGAAAATAAAAGTATCAATAACAATTCCTGAACCCCTCACACACAGAAAATAAACAGAGTCAATAACAATACCCGAACCCCTCATGCACAGAAAATAAACACTGTCAATAACAATCCCTGATCCCTCACCCACAGAAAATAAACAGTGTCAATAACAATCGTCAAACCCCTCACCATCAGGAAATAAACAGTGTCAATAACAATCCCCAACCTCCTCACCCACAGAAAATAAACAATGTCTATAACAATCCCCGACCCTCTCACCCACAGACAATAAACAGTGTCAATAACAATCCCCGAACAGCTCACAGAGAGAAAATAAACAGTCAATGACATTTCCTGACCACCACACAGAAAGAAACTAAACAATGTCAATAACAATCCCCGATCCCCTCACCCACAGAAATGAAAAAGTGTGAAGAACAATCCTCGACCCCCTCACCCACAGAAAATAAACAGTGTCAATAACAATCCCCAATCCCTCACTCACAGAAAATAAACAGTGTCAATAACATTCGCCGACCCCCTTACCAACAGAAAATAAACAGTGTCAATAACAATCCCCGACCCCCTCACACAGAGTAAATAGACAGAGTCAATAACAATCTCCAAACACCTCTCCCACAGAAAATAAACAGTGTCAATAACAATCCCCGACCCCCTCACCCACAGAAAATAAACAGTGTTAATAACAAACCCGTCCCCCTCACCCACAGAAAATAAAAAGTGTCATTAACAATCCCCGACCCCATGAAGTACAGAAAATAAACAATGTCAATAACAATCCCGACCCCTCACCCTCAGAAAATAAACAATGTCAATAACAATCCCTGACCCCATCAAGCACAGAAAATAAACAACGTCAATAACAATCCCCTAACCCCTCAACCAGTGAAAATAAACACTGTCAAGAACAATACCCGACCCCGTCACGCACAGAAAATAAGCACTGTCAATAACAATCAGCGATCCCTCAGGCAGAAAAAACAGTGTAAATAACAATCCCCGACCCCCTCATCCACAGAGAATATGCAGTGTCAATAACAATCCCCAATCCCCTCACTCACAGAAAATAAACAGTGTCAAATACAATCCCTGAATCGCTCTCGCACAGAAAATAAACAGTGTCAATAACAATCCCCGATCCCTCACCCACAGAAAATAAACACTCTCAATAACAATCCCCGACCCCCTGACCCACAGAAAATAAACAGAGTCAATAACAACCGCTGATGCCTCACCCACAGAAAGTAAAGAGTGTCAATAACAATCGTCAAACCCCTCACCCTCAGTAAATAAACAGTGTCAATAACAATCACCGATCCCCTCACCCACATAAAATAA